>NC_079147.1:121422532-122022532 GCF_945859685.1 Eupeodes corollae
TGGTACGAAATTCACACCTCGAACCCCGCTCGATATTAATAGTAATAGAAAAATGCCTAATTTAGACTTCTTCTCGATTTTTGATTTTCTTTGAACTTTCTCGAAAAATAAGAATAGTCGGGAAGAGGTCTGAACTCGCCATTATGTTTTTGACAAATGTGTTTCGGCAAGTTTTGGAAGCTCATCCAATAACTTGTCGAAACCGTGATTGTGTGTGTGAAAGCAAAGTTTCGCTGAGAGTCAACAACGGTGGCTTTCCTGATGAGCGTAAAGCTTCCAGGAAGCCGCGATACCGTGACCGACAATTACTTAAACGGATGCTTGTGTTGGATGAATGGACTAGGGAGGAAAAAAGTAGTGTTGAACTAGCTTGGAAGGCACTCTAGAAAGAGCCCTGCAAGCGACAAGTTAAAGAGAAGGAAAAAGTTCGAGGAATTATGAAGAAGAAAAGAAAAGTTGAGAAGGATAGGAAATCTGAAAGTCGAGGAAATTAAAAAGATAATTAAAGATTCGAGGATCGAGGCTTAGGGATCGTGGGAAAAGAGGAAAATAGGAAGAGAGACAAAGGAAAAGATAAATAGTTAATTTCTTTTGTTTATTTGTTCGGTTCATCAATATATATATATATATATACGTATATAAACGCGTCCGGTGTTAAGAGCCCATTTTCTTTTATGAGTTGTTTTCTTTACTTTACTTAAATTTCGTTTGTTTGTAATTTTCACTTTTATTTTGAAAACATTTCGGGTTTTAGTCCCGAGATCTTCAATCCCACGGTTTCCCAAAGGATACATTTTAAATACAAAAACAAACGTTTGTTGTGTCCTTTTTTTAATCACTTAACTAATTGAAAATTTTTTTGTAATTTTCTTGTTCGGTTTCTATAAAAAAACATTCCGGGCGCCCATTTTCATTGCTACGTACCCCATTGTATGTACTTGCAATAACATATTTCCAAATTGTGGCAGTTTGATTAATTTTATAAATAAATCAACATTGTTATAGTTTATATACACAAATTTTTCCAAAAGAACCCAGCTGAGCAGCCGCAGTTACAGTTTCGTCAAAGAGCTGTATGGTTGCACTTTTTTGTTCTCTCTTTTGTGTCGCTTTTATACTCATTTAAGTGCAAGTATATAAGTTCGTCGCTACGCAGCCGCCATCGTCGTCGATTTAGTTTTGTGTTGTAATAATTAAGTTCAAATAATTATTAATAATAATAAGAATAACAAAAAGTTTAACAATATGCTGAGATTTTTGCTCAGTTTAACCATCTTACTCCGCTTGTCAAAGAGCCTACTCGAATGTCAGACGCTAACGGCCTAGCAGAAAAAACACTTCACTTGGCACATCGGAGGATAGTGTCATATTTGCTAATTTCTCGTGTCAAACAAATCCATTAAAATAAACAGCTCCAAAGAGAACTGTTTGGCAGTACGAGAAAGCCAACTGGGACGGTCTCGATAATTTCTTCAAAATTTTTAACTGGTCATTATGCTTCCTCGGTAGTAACGTAGACTCCAGTGCAGATATGATTACTTGTATGATTCATTTGGTAATAAAAACCTTTATATCGAATATGGTTAAAAGCATTAAACCTAAGACTAATGTGAGCTTAAGTTGTTTTATAGCCAACCCCACTGAGGAAAACAGGAAAAGGTTTAAACAAGCCAGGAAGGCCTGCAACCCCCATATTCGAAGGACAACATTTTTTCGTGACCAACAAAAATTGCGGCAAAAAATACTTTAATGTCCCAAAGACAGTAAGAATGTTTGGTTATTTGTAAAAACATTAGGAATAGCAATGAGTCCACTGGTGATCTTATGGTTCATCTGACGAATGGTGGAACAAATCCTTACATCTTTTTGGAGAAAGTAAAATTATTGCACTTAGGCTTCTTATCGAAAATGCGCTTTTGGTATTGACGAATCTCTTCTTCAGTGGATTAGAAATTTTCTTTCTTACAATTCCATCTGAAACCCATAAAATTAATGCTGGCGTGCAACAGGGCTCCGTTTTGTCGCCTGTCTGCTACTTCTAAAAACCCAATGCTGTGTTGTGTCTATGAGTGGGACTTACATCAACGAAAATAAAAATCTTGACATCCTCATAATGTGCATCAGCAACCACCTTTAGTTGATCGATCACATACGCGATGTCGCCAAAAATGGAGAAGATGCAAGAATTTTTGTCTCATTCCGATCTGGCTACAATTTACAATTATATAACCTATAAACGTCTGAGACTTGATAATAACTCTTATCTCTGGGCTGTTGCTCAGGTGACTTTTTTTAAGCTTCTTGGACAGTATTCAAAAAAGAGCTTTAAAAATGATTGGTAACATTAACTTCATCAACTCGATTACCTCATTCGAGCATCGTCGTAAAGTTTCTTGTCTTACTCTTTTTAGCCTTATTTTAACGGACGGTGCTCTAGTGAATAAACCAGTTGCATTTATCCCTTTAAACAATTTAATCGTAATAACAGCGCTTCTAGGAATGCCCATCAGTTTACCCTTGATCCTAACTTCGGCAGTACTATGAATTACAGAGATTAATTTTTTAGTTGTACTAGGTGAATGTGGTATGACTTACCACGCTCTATCTTTCCCTATTATTGCAATATTCAAAAATTCGAATTCAATATATATGGGCACCTTCTATCTGTATTATATCCTGTACTATTTATAAGTCAATCTTGATGTACAGTTGTTTTTTTAATCAATAAATATCAAATATCAAATATCCTAAGAACACATGTTTGTTAATTAAAACAGAGTAATTCTGAATTTGCAACAGCTAACCCTGATTTACAAAATACATGACGATCAATTTATCTGTCAAAGAGCGATTCTAGCACCAAGGACCATGTATATTAAAACACAAGCTATATGAGGGAGTATTTGTTAACAGATACTATTGTGAACTCAGACAAGTATACTTCACACATAGTAAAGTTTCTTCTTCTGAGCTGGACGATGTGACTTAACATTAGCTGAAATGATAATGTTACCGTACAAGCCTTCCTCTAATTCAAATAATGCTTACACATTTCTCATTTCATTTCAAAATGCTCCAATTCCTCATTAAAGTTAGATTTGCCTTGACAATAATAAGGTACAAGTGCCAACATTAAAAGTCGTGGGTTTGGTTCTTAATTGATGATTTTGTAAAGCTTTGTTATAGTTTTTCGCTATTTAAGCGTCATTAAAGGCAAATCATATTTTTACTTCATAGTTTTCGGTCCACCAAGTGAATAACTTGCTACTGCACATAACTTGTTAACCATATTATGGAATTTTAATAGCTTTTTGATTATTGTGAACAAGAGAACTAAAGTTTCAAATCATGGTATTTATGTATTTATACAACCTGTAAAAAAATATTTATAGATATTAGTGTTTGTTTCTCGTTTACAGCATCAAAAATGTTTTAATTTTGCCAGAAAACGATGTTTTTATAAAAGCAACATCGCTTAACCTGTAGTGATGATTATCACTATTCCACTAAGATATATTTAATTTTAATAGGGTCTTTCTCTTCAATTCTTACTTAAATCTATTGAAAGTTCGCCACTAAATTTTAGGTACGTTATATACACTTTATAATAGTGGTTAAAACAAGCCACATTCCAAATAAGTTTATTTTATATATCTGATTGACAACTAGTATAAAGCATAAACATTTTTTTTTAGACTGACATTGGTTTTGTCTTGTGCAATGAAGTTTGAGTCATATCCCCACGATACTCAAATCTGTTCAATGATGATAGAAAGCTGTAAGTTTTGTTTAATTTAATCGTTACAATTACCTAGGCCTAAGTATTAAATTAATCTTATCCATTACCAAGGCTTAAGTTCTAATTTAATCGTTACCATTAATATTGAGAAAACCATTATCATTACCAGTAATATTGAGATAACCATTAATATTACAATAACCATTACCATTACCATTACCATTACCATTACCATTACCATTACCATTACCATTACCATTACCATTACCATTACCATTACCATTACCATTACCATTACCATTACCATTACCATTACCATTACCATTACCATTACCATTACCATTACCATTACCATTACCATTACCATTACCATTACCATTACCATTACCATTACCATTACCATTACCATTACCATTACCATTACCATTACCATTACCATTACCATTACCATTACCATTACCATTACCATTACCATTACCATTACCATTACCATTACCATTACCATTACCATTACCATTACCATTACCATTACCATTACCATTACCATTACCATTACCATTACCATTACCATTACCATTACCATTACCATTACCATTACCATTACCATTACCATTACCATTACCATTACCATTACCATTACCATTACCATTACCATTACCATTACCATTACCATTACCATTACCATTACCATTACCATTACCATTACCATTACCATTACCATTACCATTACCATTACCATTACCATTACCATTACCATTACCATTACCATTACCATTACCATTACCATTACCATTACCATTACCATTACCATTACCATTACCATTACCATTACCATTACCATTACCATTACCATTACCATTACCATTACCATTACCATTACCATTACCATTACCATTACCATTACCATTACCATTACCATTACCATTACCATTACCATTACCATTACCATTACCATTACCATTACCATTACCATTACCATTACCATTACCATTACCATTACCATTACCATTACCATTACCATTACCATTACCATTACCATTACCATTACCATTACCATTACCATTACCATTACCATTACCATTACCATTACCATTACCATTACCATTACCATTACCATTACCATTACCATTACCATTACCATTACCATTACCATTACCATTACCATTACCATTACCATTACCATTACCATTACCATTACCATTACCATTACCATTACCATTACCATTACCATTACCATTACCATTACCATTACCATTACCATTACCATTACCATTACCATTACCATTACCATTACCATTACCATTACCATTACCATTACCATTACCATTACCATTACCATTACCATTACCATTACCATTACCATTACCATTACCATTACCATTACCATTACCATTACCATTACCATTACCATTACCATTACCATTACCATTACCATTACCATTACCATTACCATTACCATTACCATTACCATTACCATTACCATTACCATTACCATTACCATTACCATTACCATTACCATTACCATTACCATTACCATTACCATTACCATTACCATTACCATTACCATTACCATTACCATTACCATTACCATTACCATTACCATTACCATTACCATTACCATTACCATTACCATTACCATTACCATTACCATTACCATTACCATTACCATTACCATTACCATTACCATTACCATTACCATTACCATTACCATTACCATTACCATTACCATTACCATTACCATTACCATTACCATTACCATTACCATTACCATTACCATTACCATTACCATTACCATTACCATTACCATTACCATTACCATTACCATTACCATTACCATTACCATTACCATTACCATTACCATTACCATTACCATTACCATTACCATTACCATTACCATTACCATTACCATTACCATTACCATTACCATTACCATTACCATTACCATTACCATTACCATTACCGTTACCATTACCATTACCGTTGTTACACTTTTTTATGCAGTATATTTCTTTTCCGCGAAGGGAGGTATTTAAAATTATTTATTAGTATTGATTATCAAAACAAATGAACAAACCAAGAGGCGGATGCGTAGCGACGACGACATGCACGCATCGAATCGAGCAATTCGTACTCAATCGAGTATGAATGCGACACAAAGGAGAGAACAAAAAAGAGGAACTATACAGATCGTTAATGAAGCTGTTATCGCGGCTGCTCAGCTGGCCTGGGTTCCTGTGAAAAATTTTTATAAAGAATTATAGCAAATTTGATCAATTAATAAAACCAATCAAATTGTTACAATTGGAAATATTATATTGGAAGTACCTACAGTGAAGTACACTGCAATGAAAATCGGTGCCATAATTTTTGTTTACAACCGAAGAAGAAAATTCCAAAACTCTTTGCGATGAGTGAAGCGATTAAAAAAAAAAAGAAAAACACAACGAACGTTTGTTTTTGCGTTAAAAATGTATTTATTTTTTATTATTCAAGGATATTATGTTATTTATATTTATTTATTAATTATTAATTAACATTAACATTAACATTAACATTAACATTAACATTAACATTAACATTAACATTAACATTAACATTAACATTAACATTAACATTAACATTAACATTAACATTAACATTAACATTAACATTAACATTAACATTAACATTAACATTAACATTAACATTAACATTAACATTAACATTAACATTAACATTAACATTAACATTAACATTAACATTAACATTAACATTAACATTAACATTAACATTAACATTAACATTAACATTAACATTAACATTAACATTAACATTAACATTAACATTAACATTAACATTAACATTAACATTAACATTAACATTAACATTAACATTAACATTAACATTAACATTAACATTAACATTAACATTAACATTAACATTAACATTAACATTAACATTAACATTAACATTAACATTAACATTAACATTAACATTAACATTAACATTAACATTAACATTAACATTAACATTAACATTAACATTAACATTAACATTAACATTAACATTAACATTAACATTAACATTAACATTAACATTAACATTAACATTAACATTAACATTAACATTAACATTAACATTAACATTAACATTAACATTAACATTAACATTAACATTAACATTAACATTAACATTAACATTAACATTAACATTAACATTAACATTAACATTAACATTAACATTAACATTAACATTAACATTAACATTAACATTAACATTTACATTTACATTTACATTAACATTAACATTAACATTAACATTAACATTAACATTAACATTAACATTAACATTAACATTAACATTAACATTAACATTAACATTAACAGTATTCAAATTCTTTTACTGGATTAACATTAATATAAACGTTAGTTAAATTATTCTACTGGATCCAAGATTTACTGACCAGATTATACATATTCACCTCAATTCGACATTACAACAACCGCAAACTGTACCTTGTCTCCACAAACATCTAGGTTCATATGTTTAATTAGTTTATTTACGAGTTAACATGTTTTTATTAAAATAAATTAAAAATCACCAATAAGAAAATTTCCAACATTAAAAATACCCAACCATGGTCCAGAACCTGAACAAAAAAAGACTCTGAAACGTCCTATCCTTGGCCGTCTGCCGATATTTCAAAATTCTAAAAAATATTATTTATAACATTCTTCTGAGATTAAAAAGTGTTTTTATTTTCTCAAGACGTAAGTCAGCATTGCCACTTCAAGAAGCGCAGTAGATTTTTATCGAACAAATTGATTCCAAATTTCTACATAAGGATGTAAAACATCATTTTTAATTTTATCAGATCTTAGTTCAGGGCATTTACTTTATTAAATATTAAAATTCTATTCTAACGTACGAATTGAAAGCTTTATAAATTTCTTATGAACCTACACCTACGTGAACGTAGATCACTACAGATTAAAACTGTGTTGTTGAAGAAGACATGCATACATATGCACATACGAATTTGATTCGAATAGATATTTTATTTTTTATAATAATAATTCTTGTTAATGAGGGACAGTTCTGACAATCCTGTAGTTTCGCATAAAACGAGAACACATTAAAAACAGAGGCAGATATTTGTTTCATGAATGAAAACGTCGAAATAATTTCACATATCATTTCAAGTTCACAATGAATTGGCTTCTTTCGGTAGTTTTTAACAGCGTTTTTTTGTATCTATGTTTTTGGATAGCTATGCAAGAGAAAGTCTATAAACATAGAAAAGTGCAGTATATTGATTAGTGTATCAGTGTTTTGTTCTTTTTGTAGGTTTTCGTTTTATTTTGAACTTGCTGCATATAGGAACTATATGGGAAGTTTTGCATTCGTGCAAAATTTCGACCTTTAAAATTTAATCAACATGATATTACGATGGTAAAGAAGTCGAAAAAAGTGGGTCCCACGTTTCCGTCCGTCTGCCCTGTCTGTCTATCCACGCTCGTACAGCCTAAACCATTTGGTCGATTAAGTTAAAACTTTGAAGTTTCATATAAATCATTTACTTTAGCGGTAATGTATTCAACTTAAGCGCCATCCAATTTAAGGGCTATTTGCCTTGGCAGGTTAGTTGTTACACACTCCTTATCGCATTCCGACTTCCATGGCCACCGTCCTAACTGTAATGTCAGAACTGTTTCGGTCTTCCATCAGGGTTTCCCCTGACTTCAACCTGATCAAGTATAGTTCACCATCTTTCGGGTCACAGCATATATGCTCAAGGTACCCTCGAGTTAGAGGCGTAAATAATATAAATACTATTATACATTCTAAGATCAAAACTAACAGTGGCCCCCAGAGGTCAGAAAATTCGATTTTTCTCAAAAACAAACCCATAGATTTTTTTTAATTTTCTCTAAAATTTTATTTTTTAACTTTGCATTTTTAAGTTAGAAAAACATATTTTTGTATTGATCCGAAAATATACAGCTCAGAGAACCGTTATTTTGTTTTTTAATTTTCTCAGCAAGTCATGAACCGATTTTAATTACATTACTATCTTTCATCAAAATTAATGCATTTGGTACCTATTTATGTTCTTTTATTATTATAAGTATTCTAAATACCATCGATGGTCATGTAGGGCAACTGCATTGTATTAACGAATATGGTATGCTTAATCAGCAATCTATTTTAGAGTGTCTATCAAAAGTATTATATTGTAACTTTTGTATATATGATTTTAAAATATTATTCTTTAAGAATAAAGTTGTGCCAAACATATTTTACTTGCCTTCGCCTATATAAAAGCATACTTACTTAGTACAAGTTAAACAACCGGGTAAGAAAGAGCATATACAAATTTATTTTCTATTCGAATCACTTGTTCAACGAATACACATTATACCTATATAGGTATTACGGTCAACATCTACAACTACTGCTTACGTGCCAGTTCATAATCCAAATCCAAAACGCACAAGCCTGACTGTAAACAACACATAAAAGCAATTTCTTGTACCTGTTCGTATGCTTGTTTTTTTTTTTTAATAATAATGAACCTAATAAGCTGAAAATTTGTAGGAAAGAAGTAGGATGATGTTGTTTTTTTTATAAACATTTTACAATAAATACTTTAATTGGCGCCCAACGTACTTTAAAGTTCATGAACATAAGTCGTCCTCAAGCAGTACGGAGCGAATGTAGCTAACAAAAGCAACCCAAAGTATTTTAAAGTTCATAAACATAAGTCGTCCTCAAGCAGCATGCCTCGAGTGTAATTTAGAATCAAAAACCCATCTAATTGTGACTCAAGAAAGTAAAATAAGTGCAGTAAATCACGCTTGGATCGATCGATAAAGCGAACAACGAGGGAGTGCAAAAAGGGTACCGCAGTAGGAAGCGAAAAGGACATCTACCCTCACGCCAGCGTTGGAACATAAACTCACTTACAACAAATATTTTAAACAAAATAAAACATAAACCTTAATATCCCATTTTAATAAATATTTTCCAAAATTCCCAAAACTACGAAACAAAGTAAATTTGAGAGAAGAAACATGCAGGAAAACGCAGTTTCTTACCCTCTACCAAACATTTAACTTCCAAATTTTGCCCTACTTAATCCCAACCCAAACGCAGCCACTTCAAACCAAGGTGCAACAATGGCCACACCAGAATTAGAAGAACTTATTACAAATATTGTTTCAAAAATAATGGGTCCAATCTTCCAATCGATAATAAATCCACACGCGAACTTTTATAAAGGCAATGAACAAGGTATTGATGGTAAATTTTCCGGAAACTTAACCGATCTCCACAAAGTACTTGATGTGGTACGTACTCTAATTGATTTCTCAGGAAACCCTGTCGAGTATAGCTCTTGGCAAAAGAGCGTTGAGAGGATTCTCAACATCTACAAACATCTTAAAGGCACGCCCAAATTTTTCAGTATTCTTAATACCATATGCAGATGCAGTGTTAGAATCTTATAACACACCCTTAAACTGGGAATGCATATCTAAATGCCTAACTACCTACTATGCTGACAAACGTGATCTGGGTACACTTGAGTACCAGATGACAACTCTTACACAGAGTAACAACAGTTTCGAAGAATACTTTCAAGTAGCTTACAAACATTTATCAATAATGCTTAACAAAATCTCTAGTATCAACATATCAACGGAAACGTATAGGGACGAAGCTCTAGACACCTTCATTAGAGGTCTTAGAGGTGATCTTCCGAGACTTTTAGGTATCAGAGAACCTGTAGACCTTCCACAAGCTTTGCATTAATGTCAAAAACTTGAGAACCAAAGCTTCCGCTCACAGTACGCTAACACCCCTACCGGTCATAACAAAAAAAGCAATCCATGATTTGGCACCTCGCAAACCAGTTCATACCCCGCAACAACAACAATTTTTCCCAAATCTGGTACATTTTCCACAACACCCCCAACAACTGTCTCATTATCCGCAATATTCACAACACCCTCAACAGTATGTCCCACCACGACCAACTGCCCCAAAACCTTTTCCTACACCTGAATAAATAAAAATCTAAACTTTGAGCAAGCTGATGAACAAATTAACATTGCTTCAAATAATATTCAGCAATGTGATTACCCTTAACAATCTGACGTCAATGCTTACAATTCACTTTTAAATTCAACGAATACAATGCATATTGGAGACGAGTCATTAGAAGATTATATTGCAAATCAAAATAACTACGATCAACAACTTAACGACTTCTCAGATATTCATTTTTTAGGTTAACAAGCTCGTCCTTGCCATACTTTGAATGTAAGACGAGCCAGCTTAGTAAAGAATCCAACCTCCAATAAACAAAACTTTTTTTGAATTCGATTGGCGGTAAAGTCGAAATAAGCCAACATACTATCATAAATCTTTTTATTATTATTATTATTATTTATTAATCGCAACATAAATGTTACAAACTAATCTTAAACAAGCTACAGCACTAGCACTACGCTTTTGGCTGGGGTGAAATAGTAGTTTTACAAAGTGTTTTTTAAAAATAATGTATACTTAATATAAAATTAAATATTAAATTTGAAATATGAAATATGGGGGAGGAAGTCAAGGGTGTCAGGAGATAGCGCACTGACACGATCACCTGAGACCCCTCACCTCCTCCCCTTTTTTGAAATAATTATTTACAAATATCAAATAAATTTTTCTACCTTTAGGTGTTTCAATATGTCATAAATGTCTTTGATATGTTTTGCAGATGAGTTTGATAACAGAAAACTTAAATTTTCTTTATTTAATTGTTTACAAGTTTGATTAATGGTGTTACATTCTGTTATAATATGGTTTATGGTTAGTAATTTGTTTGTTTGGCAAATGTGACATGTTGGTTGGGGTTCTCTTCTTAGTATGTAGCTGTGGGTTAACCAGGTGTGTCCTAGACGAAGTCGAATGAAGCATCTGTTCATATTGGTTGGCGTATCTGATGGGTAGGTTATTGGTGAGCAATCTTTGTTGAAACTGGTATAGTGGTGTATATATGAACTCCAATTATCTTTGATCTGTGTTCGAAATTGTTGGTTAATGTATTTAGATAAGTCCTTTTTTGTGGGACTAAATTGAGATATTTCGATGTTGGGGTTAGTTGATATTTCTTTTGCTTTTCTATCAGCACAGTCGTTGCCTTGGATGTTTGTATGACCAGGGATCCAGATAATTTTTAATTTATCCTTGTGTGATATGATATTATCACGGATATTATTTATCAGCGGTGTGCGGCGTTTGATGTTAGTGATAGTTTGTAAGGTAGATAAACTGTCTGTGAAAATAACGGTTTTTTTATTTGATGATATTCCCAGTTTGGTGGCTTCGTATATGGCCAGAGCTTCTGAAGTAAATATTGAGAAATAGACCGGAAGTTTTGCAGTGGATTTAATTTCACCAAGCTTGTTGACAACTGCGAACCACAGCCTACGTCACACTTGTGGCCATACGTTTCCATTTGCTTTCAGGATATTTGCTGAGGAGTTCCAAAAACAGTTGTGTGTATGTGTCAATTGGTGTTGTGTTTTTTGGATATTTTGCCAGGGAAGTGTCGATGGCACTGGGTGGTAGTAACCACGGAGGTTGTTTTTCGATGGGTGATTTTAGCATGGATATTGAGATTTCTTGCAGAAGAGACAGCTGCGTATAAGGTTGAAGGCTGTTTTGGTATTTTCTTACGTCTTAGAATTTTAGTTAGGCTCTCAAGAAAATTGCGTAGGTGCTTTTTCACTATAGCAGTTTAAAAAAAAGCGAAAATTGTGGTTAACCCTAACTGAACTAACATGAACTAAATTGTATTTAATATAGGTTGGTACTTAATAAATATACTTTTTGAAAAAAATCCAATTAGCGGTTTTTTTATAACACAAAAAAATTGAAAAAAAAATTGTCAACTCGAAAATTTTACGAATACAAAATGATTTTATGTCCAAACCAATTTTGAATAACGTTTTTAACATCTGATAAGATTTTGAGAAAAATCAAATTTACAGTTTTTCTTATAAAAAATAAAAACCTAAAAAACATTTCTCAAAAAACATTCTGAAAAATTTTGAGAAAAATTGAACTGACAATTTTTTACAAAAATTAAATATCTAAACAAGAAAATTAATAAAAGCTGGCAAAAATTGATTTTCGACTCAAATATCGTTTCAAAACTTTGATATATTGGTTTTAAACTAGTCTTATCTTTTAAAAAATATTGTTGTCGACATTCAGTTAAATTTTGAAAATCGAATTGATAGTTCATTTACAAAAAATAAAAAACTTAACAAAAAACAATACTAAAATTTGGTAAAAATTTACTTTCGACTCAAAAAATTTTTTTTATTTCACAGATTGTTTTTCGATATTCAGTAGTTTTTAATAAAAATCCAACAGTCAGTTTTTTTCATGAAAAATAAGACCTACAAAAAATTGTATGCAAGTTTGGTTAAATTGATGTTCGGTTCTTTATATCTCTCAAATTAATTTCATTCATCCAATTTGTAAAAATTTAAGAAATGCTACTTAAATTGGTACAAATTTGTCTTCGGCTAAGAATCTGTTTAACAAAACTAAATTTTCAAACTTAACTATTTCTTTGTATGAAAAATATTGTTGGAAATTTTAAATTTTTTAAGAATAATTCAACTAACAACTTTTTTAACCCAACCTTACAAACTTTGAAGCAAGACAAATCGACAGACGGTATGGGATGTTATCAGCGTGGGTCGCATTCCAACCTCTTTTTTTAACTTCCCATAGGAAGTTATTGTAATGGGTCCGATTTGTCAAATTGAAAATTTTGACATTTCTCGACGTTTCAAGGTCCCTAGAGTCGAAATAAAAGATTTTTAGAAAGATGTCTGTGCGTGCGTGTGTACGTACGTTCGTACGTCCGTACGTCTGTACGTCTGTACGTCCGTACGTCCGTACGTTCGCGACGTTTTTTTCGTCGTCCATAGCTCAAGAACCAGAAGAGCTATCGACTTCAAATAAATTTTGTTATACAGATAATAAGGCAGAAAGATGCAGAAAGGGCTCTCAAGAAAATTGCGTGGGTGTTTTTTTTACCATAGCAGTTTAAAAAAAAGGTGAACATTTTGGTTAACCCTTAATATCTTACTAATCAAAAACGCTAGAGACTTGAATTAAATTTTATATAATAGACTGTAACGTGATCTCAAAGAATTATATTTTTTGAAAAAAATCTATTTAACGGTTTTTTTAATAAATCAAAAAAACTGAAAAAAAAAATTTGTCACCTCCTAAATTTAACGACTAACATATGATTTCATCTCCAAAACAATTTTGAGCAACGGAGTATAATGTTTTAAAAATGTGATAAAATTTTGAGAAAAATCGAATTGACAGTTTTTTTTATAAAAAATAAAAATCTAAAAAAAACATTACTCAAAGTTCGTAAAAATTAAATATCGATTCAAATATCTTCTCAAAAACTTGAAATTTAGGCTTCAAGCTTATTTTATCTTATAAGAAATATTGTTTTCAACATTCAATAAAATTTTGAGAAAAATCGAATTGACAGTTTTTTTACAAAAAATGAAAACATAAAAAAAATTAATAAAAGTTGGTAAAAATTGATTTTCGACTCAAATTTCTTTTCAAAACTTTGAGATATTGGCTTTAATTTACTTTTATCTTTCAAAAAATATTGTTGTCAACATTCAGTAAAATTTTGAACAAAATCGAATTGACAGTTTTTTTTATAAAAAATTAAAAACCGAACAAAAATTAACAAAAGTTGGTAAAAATTGAATATGGATTCAAATATCTTTTCAAAAACTTGAAAGTTAGACTTTAAACTTATTTTATCTTATAAAAAATATTGTTTTAAGCATTCTGAAAGATGTTGAGAAAAATTGAATTGACAGATTTTGTACAAAAAATAAAAACCTTAAAAAAAATGTATAAAAGTTGGCAGAAATTGATTTTCGACTCAAATATCTTTTTAAAAATTGTAGATATTGGCTTTTAACTACTTTTATCTTTCAAAAAATATTGTTGTTAACATTTGGTAAAATTTTTAAAAAAATCGAATTGATAGTTTTTGTACAAAAAGTTAAATACCTAAAAAAAAATTTAACAAAAGTTGGTATAAATTGATTTTCGACTCAAATATCTTTTCAAATCTATAAAATATTGGCTTCAAACTAGTTTTATCTTATAGAAAATATTGTTTTCAACATTCGATAGAATTTTGAAGAAAAGCGAATTGACGGTTTTTTTACAAAAAATAAAACTCTAAAAAAACCTATACTAAAACTTGGTAAACATTTACTTTCGACTCAAATAGCTTTTCAAAAATTCAAAATATTGGCTTCAAACTTATTTTATTTTACAAAAAAAATTGTTTTCAATATTCAGTGATTTTTATATAAAAACCCAACAGTCCGTTTTTTCATAAAAAATAAAATCTGTACAAATTTGGTAAAATCGATACTAGTACATATAGACAAACTTTTATTCAAGACAAATCGACAGACGGGATGGGAAGTTATCAGTGTGGGTCGCATCCCAGCCTCTTTTTTTTTTTTTTTTTTGTTTGAGTTACGCGTTTATAACATTCAATAATTGTTTTATTTTAGTTCTAGGATTTGTATACCTTTTATCTTATGTGTAAATTTCCCATTTACAATTTTTCCAAAGTAATATATGATGTCAATTTTATGAGCATTCATCAGAATTTTATGTGCATTCATCAGAATCAACGAACCAGCTTGTATATTGTCTGTTTGTTGCGTTTATACGTTCTCTTACAATGTTTTTTTTAATCTCGATATAGAAGCTGTTTTTTGAAGAAAATTGTAAATATTTTTATATGAAGACTACAGACTTGGAAAAATCCGTATTTCTTTTTGAGGTTTCGTATTCTCTCAATTTAATTAATATTTCCGTTAAATTAAATTGCAGCTTATCTTTTCACATTTGTTGAAAACAGTTTTCAAATATAGATACTATTCATTTTTTGTATCGATTTAAAGAGGCAATAGCCTGCTTAGTATTTGGTAGCAAGATCGTCAATTTTGAGCACCTTTAGAAATTTTCTAAGGGATCTTAGTGCAAGATTTTAAATAAAACTCAAGATAAAAATTTAAATGAGTATTTTATTATTGAGCATCGGATTCTTTACTATGGTGGGGGGAAATCTTCTGCTATACGTAGGAGTTTCAAATTGGAACTGAACTAATCTGTCAGGAAGAACCCTGTTTATATATAATATCTTGATATTCTTAATTCTTCTTACAAACTATAAAATTATATGTCTATCTGTATTTGACACTAAACTAACTCTTCTTTCGGTTTTTCTGTTCATTTGGTTAGCTTTGATTAAATTGTCTTGATTTATTGCCTTTCTGTATATCATATGGATTTTGCTTCGTAGTAGAATGTATCGACGTATTACAAAAGAGATTAGTTTTGTGAACAGCTACTCGAATTTCAAGAATACTAGGGTTCGTTTCCCGTTTAGGATGTTTAATGTTCTTTGGTTTAGTAAAGTTTATTTCTATGTGCCTGTCTATATGCCTTCTAATGATTTAATAATTCTTGGAAAGTTAAATTCATTGTTATTATGATTCTATTTGATTTACCATTTATGGCTTATAGTTGTAAAATTGTTTCTTCTAAGGTTTCATGAGAAACGTTTGGAACGTATGTAGCAGTAGTTAGCTTACTACATTTCTCAATGGAAGCTAAGTATTTTGTTTTATTTATACAATAAATGTCTATATGAACTATCTTATTAACGTCTTTTGGAGTTTCTGTTATGAAATTTTTCTTTAATTGGTCGTCTATCATACCTAGATTGTTTGCAAATATTGCAACTATTGATTACGTCATTTATTAATTCTTTTTATTTCCTGAAATAGATTTTTGTTTGTTATAATTTTCTTCAATGCCTGCATGACCTATTTCTTGTTCATGATACAATTTTATGTGTTTAATGGCTTCTTCATCTGTCTAAGTCCTTAACAAAATGTTTACATTTATAAAATTGTATTCACTGTCTGTTAATTCAGTATAAATTCCTGTACTTGCTTGTCCTATTAACGGTATTATTAAATCATTAAAATTAACTTTATATAATTCATTTATTCCAATATGTATTCATTTATGTTTAGGGCTTTTGTTCAATCCATTTCCTGCTTTTAATATGATATGTTGCTTAAAAATATTCACTGCACTGCCTTTGATTGGAGAGTGATCATTCATTTCTTGTTGTAATTGTACTGTAGGTCTGACTGAATCCCGTTCTAACATGTGAACTTCTTGCTTGTCTTTAATTTCTCTACTCAAAAAATCTGCTACAGTATTATGTACCTTTTAAATATTCGATTTTCTCCTAATTGGAGTATCCATCTTTGTAATCTGGGTGAAATATCTCTGCCTACATTTATTGTTTGTAGCCATTTTAATGGTTGGTGGCCTGTTTTAAGATCAAAACGATCAAGCTATAGCGAGTAATTCTTTTTCTGTTGCACTGTAGTTTCTTTCATGTTTATTGAGAGTTCTACTTATAAATGTTTTTGAATGTCCTTTCTGTGTTAGCACTGCTCCAAAATCGGGATATGCAAGTACTGGCCCCGCTTGAAGCGCATTTTTTTTATTTTGATGTGCTGTAATATAATTAATATCGTTTTTATCAATGTTTGTGTCTTTCTTCAGTGGCGGTTCCTGGTCTTCAGTTCTGGGTTGGCTACTTTGATCAAAGCTAAACGTAATAAAAACAAACCATTTTATTTATTTTTTAAGTTATTTTTTTTTTCATTAAAAACTTATTTATTTATATAAAAAATCAAGTCGTCGCTCTATTTTCAAAATTTTTTCAAGAACTTCCTCATAAAAGCTTTCAATTTTTCTTAACTCTGACAAGATTTGTTTTTCTATTGAAATAAGAGCTAAGTTGCTTAATCTTTCCTGGCCTTGTGTGCTTCTAAGATACATCTTTATTCTTTTCAACGCAGAAAAAACACGTTCGACTGAAGCGGTTGTAGCTGGAATGGATAAGTTGGAATAAGATAAGTTTTGAAAGTGAATAAACTTGTTCAAAGCTTCTAGAAATATTTTTGGACTCCAACAAGAGAAGAACGTCATATGGATTCAAAGTTTTCGCTGTTGTTGATGTATTTTCCGGCAGTTTAATTTCGGTATAGTTGGCATATACTCGTAATACGGTAAATTCATTTATCAGTTGACTGAATTTAAATAATTCTGGGTAGAATTCAATCAGTTTTGTTATCAAATCATCAGGAAAATATTGATTTTGGCGATATTCTAATATTTTTTTGCCGTTCATCAGATTGAAAAACTTCAATTTTTCAATAGATGAAAATCTCTCTGAAACCTGCATGTCTAGGTTGTCAATTACTTCGAAAAATAATTTCTTGAATTTAATTTCGTTTGAACACAAATCTTCGTTTGGAACCGCTCTTTTTTCAGCGTTTAATGGAACAATTTCGATGGTGTACTGCCAAAATTGATCAAACCCGTCTGCTCGCATTACTTTTATCTTAGATGTCAGATGACTCATCGAGCATTATAGTAACAAATGTTGCTTGTTGTAATTGTTTCGTTATATTTGAGCTAAGCTGAGTACCTCTCCAACCGCTTTGATTAAATCATTCTGAATCGCCATTGATGTTCCTTTAAAAACTGTAGCAGTTTCAAAGTGTTGAGGTATGATAGGGTCGTTACGTTTCAACAGGTTGAGAGTTTTAACATAGTTTCCTCGATTGAAAGAGAGGAGAAAAGTAAAAAAGGCCAACAGAACAGTGCAATTTTGTTTGCACACCCTGCTAACCACGGATAAAGTGAATATTGAGTTGTATTAAAACTTCGTATACACTCTCTTTTAGAGTCTTTATACGTTGTTTTTAAACTCCCTAATTTAGGACAAGGCCGCCAATTTTAATTATTAATAGTTTTTCCGTAAATGTTCTTCAGCTGTAGCAAAATTCATTTTTCTTCTTAAGATTTAGAAATATAAAAATAAAAACATGAGAAATGTCCTTGCAAATGGGCAAGTGTCTAAGACATTCTTTTTTGATGTTCTTTTGTTCTTTGTGTGAGAAAAAGGACGCTCTTAAGCATATTTGTATCTAAGCGTGGACATTGTGGCTTTTAAATAGCGAGAGAATTTTAAGAATACATTCAGTAACTCAGAGATTACCCCCTACCTACTACATAGGTAAAAAAAACAAATGTTTTTTCTTTACAATACATAGTAAAATACAGTTGTTTTAATGTTAAATAGCCTTAAAATGGTGGTTTTTTGTTTTCCCGCTTAAGCTTCACTTTCTAATAGTCCAGTCAACGACGGGCCAAAAAATAGTGTTCTCGTAAATGTCACAGGTATAACATACCAAAAGTCAAGTGCCGCGAGCTAAGTACAGGAGGGGGGTTTGATATACCTCTTTTTATATTTTTGTGAATATTTGCACATCGAGCTGAAAAGATTAAATTACAAAATTAGAGTAAAATAAATTTCCTATAAAAAAGGTTATGTAGATACCCTTAACAATGTTTTTTCAGATTTATTGACTTTTCTACTTCCCGCATCTCCCTTATAAATGATTCTAGCTAAAATATAAAAATATTTGCAATTTAATTTGCTAGTAACTTGCTTTTAACTTTTCCACTCATATGATTCGTTTAACAAGCATTTACAACAAGTTAAAAAGGGCGACATTTACCCCCCTCTTAGGTCCAGTTTCCGGCCCCTGGGCTGGGGAGTTTAGGAATGTTATGCATACCTGGAGGTAACGCTTAGCATATACAAAAATAACCAAGAGAACATTATTTCTTGCAAGCAAATTTATTTCGTTGACTGGACTGTCTATGCCGAATAATCTATGAAACCCAGCAAGATCAAATGATATTTTCTTATTTTAGAGCAGTAATGTACAATGTAAAAGATTGCATAACCCCAAAGAAAAATACAGCCGTACGCTACTAACACATACCCCACCCGCCCATACACTTCATTTTGGATAGATTATTTGTATGAAAATCGCACTGTAGGTATGTAGGTACCTATGTAGTGTAGGTTATCAAAAGTAAAAAGAATCATCGAAATAAAATTATAAAATATATGCTCGGTAGGTAGGTTCCTATACAATTTTTTTTTTTCAATATAAGAACCCTTATTTTGCTGGACTAAATGGTGTATGTTAAAAAACTTACATGAAACACATTGACACCCATTTTTTTGTAACAATTGAATTATGTTTTAAAACACGTAGGTTTTATCTATACCTATAAAGCTTATTTATTTTAAGAAAAAAGTTTTTGATAATAAATTTAAAAGGAAAGTTCAAATTCGCCTATAAAGTACTGCCACATGAAATCGCCACGCTGGATAAGAACTTTTAAATAGCGTACTATCAAAAAAAATGAAAAAAATAAAGTTAAACAGATTCATTGACCAATTCTGTTGCCTTTAAAATGCTTGTAAATATTGAGAAATGTACCGAAAATGTTAATACGTATAATTTAATTTATGACAGTTACAAGTTTTTTTTTAATTAATTCCGCAACTGAAAAGAAAACTACAATTAAGTTTCAAGATAAATTCATTGAAACAGAACATTCATTAACTGAAAATTAGGTTTAGGATAAACGACCAAGCATTAAGCAAACACACACCATCAATTTTTTTCTCGGGTTTTTCTACCCAAATAGAGAAAACCATATCCCACAGCTACAGTCCCAATGCATTTTTTCTCATGTTTCTCTCCACAGGTTCAGGCTTGCCAGATTTTTATAAGCCTATATCGCATGAAAAAAAGGATATATCATGCAATTTAGACTCTGGCAACCTAGCAGCATGCCTAGTTTCTATGATTTTCGCACTGAAGCAGCCTCGCTACAAACGACCAAGCAGAAACACACATTTTCTTCTCGCATTTTTCTACTTGTTGCGTTGGCGCATATTAGTAGCGCCAACTTTTGTGAATATTTTTTCAGTCTGTTCTTAAAGATAGAATGAGATAGCATATCGGCACATCGGGAAAAATAGTATAGGTTTGAATGTCATTTGATGGCGACAAATTTTATCGCCAACTCTAGACTGAAATTAAAAACATTAAAAAGTAACTTTGTATGGGATTAATATAGCACGTACGGGTTGCAGTAAATGGCTCTATTTATATAGGTTTTGCTGGTTTTATAATGATTTAAGCACATTGGGAAGTTATGTCTTTTTGTTTTATGCATTCAATCTTTATAGAAATAATTTGTTTGTCGATTTAAGCTGAAATTTTAGGGTTGGCGCAGCCAACCTAACCAACTGAGAGGAATCGCCACTGTCTTTCTTTAAATATTTGGTAATGGGTTGTGCAATTTTTGCATAGTCTTTAATACATTTCCTGTCATATCTATATTGGGTTTCACACCTTTGTCTGTAATTGTATGCCCTAACTTTGTTTCTCTTTTAAGAAAATTACATTTATCTACCTGTACTTTAAGGCATTCTTAACCATTCATAATGTCCGTATGGAGTTGAAAAAAGTGTTTTTTCAGAATCAACGGAATTCATTTTTATTTGATGAAAACCTTTCGCAAGGTCAAATATTGAGCTCGTCCGAATTTATCTAATATACATCTATATTAGCCATAGGATGCTTAAATTCGATTGTTTTTTCATTTAGTTTTCTATAATCGACTACCATTCACTATTTGTGTTCACCTGAATCATCTATTTTCTTTGGGACTACCCAAACATATGTGCATTATAAGGGAAAACACTTTTTCGTATTATACCTTGTTGTAATAAATCAATAACTTGCCGTTCAATTTCTCTTTCGTGGATTTTAGGGTATCTATGTATTTTAATCAATTTGGGACTATCGGCGCAGGGACATAAGTCAAGAATTTCTTTTTCGGGACTTATGTCTCATTTTGATGGGTCATAATGAAACAAAAACAATTTGTGATACAAATATATTTTTATAATAAATGATCATTTACTAAGCAACCTATAAGACTATTTTTTAACACAACATTTCAATTCAAACTTAACAAATATTTTCAACATACGATTTTGTCATTTTTATTTAATAAAATTCGCAATAATTTGTTTGCCTTATAATATTTTTCTCAAATTCTTTATAACACCGATTTATGCAATGCCTTTTTAAATTATAGGTATATGTCTATTATATTTTCTTAAATATGATTAAAGAAAATATAAAATGCAATTATATTAGTAAATCCAGTTACTATATTAGTAAAAACAAATGTTTACTTTGAATCATAGATTTGTATAAAAAATATATGACAAACACAATCTTAAGAGAACTTACATGTTTGGCATGCGCTATGTATACAATTAATAATTGCCTACACCCAATCGAAGGAAGAACATGGAAGGTCCCATCAATCAAATAGTTTGGTTCCGATTGAGGCAACGTTCCAATTAATTTGGCGATTTTTGGCGCTAAAAATATGGTGTAACTAAATTGTGCTTCTAAAACAATGTGTTTATAGAAGCTCTTTTCATTGTCGTATTTGGACATGCCAAAATTCAACAAAACATTCTCATTGCTAAATGCATCTTTAACCTCCCTTAAATTAAGTGGTGATTTTGGTAGCGAGGCACTCTTAATTCTGTTCATGTGTCGTTTGACAGATGAATACTGCACCAAATGTGCTGCGCCTGGCATTTTTAGTCGCTTAGCATCGAAAATTTCTTTGGCTGTTGTTCCTCTTTTGTGTGACACAGAGCATTCACTTTTTAATGAAGTAGATATTTTCATTTTTTGCATCATCTCTTCTTGATCACAATGAGGATGTAATGCATCACTTTTCTTAATAACTTTGTTAGACACCAAATCAAATGTTATGCTTGCTTTACAAGATTTGATACAGCCCCTTTGATGAGCCCTTGTATGAACTCAAACGGAATATCACAATTTTCAATTAAACTTTCACTTTCCATGATCTAACTTTGTCACGATGCAGTTTGGACTTACCAATACCTACATTTGCAAAATTTGCTTTTTTCCAACAGCTTGTAACTGTGCTTTGCATTGGAGTAGGTACTACCGAAAAAAAATTGAGTGAATAAAACCGGTTCTACCATTTCGTCAGCTGTGGTTTCTTTAAATTGTCTCTATGCGTACATGGGACATAAGTCCCGAAATATTTTTTCAGGAATTACATCTCAGTAGGGTGGGACATAAGTCCCGGATCGAATTCGGGACTTGTGACGAAGCAAAGTTTGACATAAGTCCCGAAAAAGAAATTCGGGACTTGTATCCCGAGGATTTATGTCCCTGCGCCGGGACTATCATGCTCAGTCCTAATGCTATGCATAGTTTGTGTTGTTGAAGTAAATTTATCACCTTTGTGATAAAAAACATATTTATTTTCATCAATACATATTTTAATTCCTGTTTTTCTTCATAATTTAAATTCTTTTCTATTGGTTGGCTCATTTGCGTGGAGTTGCAATATTCTAGAGTTTGAATTTCTTCATATGTCGCTCCTATAGGTTTTAATAAATTTTGACCTATGATTCCTACAAATTTATTATTTCGAATTTTTATTAACTGCCATGTCATGGTAGCTTCACCTTCATTGAATTCTACCGGTACTTCAGTTATGATCTTAAATTTCATAATATTTTCATGATTGACCGATTTAATTTTGATTTGAACTTTCATTAAAGTTCTCGGAATTTATATTAGCTGTGACTCATCAAGTATACTTGTTGTTGAGCCAGTATCTATAAGAATAGTACATTTTGTATTATTTATTGTAACTTTTATTATTTCCGTATTATTTACATCCATATGTTCTGGCCTTGGATTCTTATTAGTTTTATTATAGTTATTATTCATATACTGCCCTGAATTGAATGATCTTTGATAATTATTATTTCTATTACTCGTAAGTCCGAATCTAAAATTATTTGAATTTGCGTTTCCAAATATTCTATGAACATTTTGTCTACCTTGTTCTGGAGGTATTCTATCATGTTGCGGCCTAAGATTGTTATTGACATTATTTTGTCTAAATGAGTTGTTGGGATGCAAATTATTTCTAAAAGAATTCCGATTTAGATTTTGATTAAAATTATTTTGATTTGATTTTGGTATATTTTGATATTTAATTTGTTCATTGATTTTGCTTATCATGGTATTACGCTCTAACAGGTCAGAAGTCTACATAATATTATTTGCTACTACACTACTGACTTTTGGCTGGGTGACAATGTGCTTTTAAATGATTCTAAAGCTATACATTCATTATTCTTTTGAGTATAAACGTTATCGGGTTCTAGTTAAGTTTTTGTTTGTAACTCTTGCAGCAAATTGTCAATTTTATTATAATTCCTGATTGTGTCGGTCCCATTGACACTTTTTATTTCTGTCTGGTTTTATTTAAGATATGATTTTTCAATGCCAAATTGTCTTACCAGCTGTTCTTTTACATCTGCCCAAGATGCAAGATGTTGTAGACTATTTATTGTTCTCAAAGCGTCACCTTCAACTGCTTGTTCCATGTATGTTGGATCCTGGATTCTCTCAAGTAAATACTTCATCGATGATATAAAAAGAGCCAAATTGTGTGATGATACTTTAAATGGATTAATCATTCTTAATTCTTTTAAATATAATTTTTATTGTTCTATCCAAACTGCACTGGATCCACCGGAGCTTGCGCTTTTGCTTGAGCTTGAATTTCGGCTAATTGAGCTTGCTGATTTGCAAGTGCAGCCTGTTGAGCTTGAGCTCGTTCATTTTGTTTATATTTTCCTCTTGTATTTTAAAAAATGTTTCCCTTAGTTTCCGCAGGTTTTTCATTCACCTCTATTTTTATGAAAGTTATTATTTTTTTGTTTGTATGCACTTTCTTATTTTTTTTTTTTTTTTAATGCTTGTCTTTTGCATAGACACTTTGTCTTTTTCGTAGACACTATGTTTTCCGTTGACACTTAATTCTTGTTTTAATTACTTATCTCTCTACGAAATGCGTGTATTACAAAATTTTATGAACACTTACATAATTTTGTTTTTCTGATACGAAATTGTTTTGTCCACTAAAATACTTCAGTATTATAAATTTTCACAAAACACAATTTAATTTGGATCGTTGAATAATGTTTTAGATAATGTACGTTGTACGTTAATCCGCACCAAAATTAAAAAACTATCTCATCTATTAATTAATTTTCATTCAAATTCTTAGTGACTGCGATAATTTTGTATTTTAAATCCTCCGGTTTTTTTTAAAGATTTTAAAATAAAACGCAAAATCAAAAATTTAAACAAGTATTTTATTTACTAACTTGAGCACCGGATCCTTTGCCACTGGTAGGGGGAAATCTTCTGCTATACGTAGGAGTGACAAGAAGAAACTGAACTAATCTGCCAGGAAAAACACTGCTTGTATATAATATTTTGATATTCTTAATCTTCTTACAGACTATAAATATGTGTGGATTTGTACACATGCATTATCATCATATTCTATGAAGATTCAATTTTATTTTTTTTGATAGTTGACAATTTTTATTGACATTAGTTTGATTTTTGATCGTTGACGATTTTTGTTTACTTTACGTTGTCGCCCGAGAAATTTTTCGAGAAAAACGCATTTAAAGGTTCGCGTACTTAGTACCCCGAAACTGTGCGATAATATTTTATTTTTTTAAATTGAAGTTAGTCTTATTAAAACTCCACCTACCAATTTTCAAAGTACTTTGCCTTACCGTTAACATGATACGTTAATCAGCACAAAGTCTACTTTTTGGTTTGTATCCCACCTCATACATTTTGAAAACGATTTTTGTTCCATACACGTGGAACAATATCAATATATAATGTGAAAGGCAAGAAAGCATGTAGTTGAGTGCTAAAATTAAAAAAAAAATCGATTATATCTTTTTTGTTTTTAATAAAGTCTTTATTTAAAAAAAAAAAAAACTTAACTATTTTTCTTTAAAAATAAAAAAAAAATTAATGCAATTCTACTGCTATAACAACGTTTTTATTTACAGTACAATATTCTTATTAATTTATTACTTAAAAAGATAGTACATTGTAAATACATTAATTTGGTAAAAACAAAATAAAAAAGCAGTTCTACTGCTATCACTTTTTTAGTTTCTAAATATTAAGCAATGTTTTAGGATATTGCTTATCAATTTCAGGTAAAAACGGTAACAAGTCTTTGAGTTTTTTTTTTTTTCTTTTCTTTTGAATTTGAATAATTTTAAGTTAAACTTTGTCTGTGTTCATGTTTGTTAACCCTGCAGTCGTCGCGCACCAAAATGTTACACCAGTCGTCGCGTGGATTACATATGTTATCCACTTTAAGATTAGAATAAAACCAAAATGCTTTAATTTTTTCAAATTTATTTTGGCTTTAAAATGTAATTACATGTAATATTAAGTTAAGTTAACTAACTGTTCTAACTATTTAACTGTAAGCACTAAAAGAGACGAAAAATCCCACGACTAGTTTCCTAGAAATACTCCATTTTGTATGAGTGGATTACAATAGTAATCCGCGCGACGACTGCAGGGTTAAAAGCTTGAATAGGTGAAGTGGACCATGATGGTAACGATGTATCAGGGTCTTGTTATATCAGTGCACGTATTATAATCGTAAATTTTAATTGCTGGCTTATAGTGCTAACCATATTTAAATATTTTTATTTCCATTGACTTTAAACATCCTCAAAATGTATTCCATTCAAAAATTCTAAAGTATCAGATAGAGGTACATATAAAGTTCTATTAGTCCGATGATTGATATGATGCTATCGATGCATCAGGGTTTTGATATACCAATGCAAATATCATAATCGTAAATTTTAATTGTTGACATCCATCCTTACAGAAATATAGTGTTGACCCTATTTGATTTTTATTTCTCATGACTTTTAACATCCATAAAATTTATTGAAAGTGTGCTACGAAAATCAGAGGGTCTCTGAAAATGTATGGATTGTAATAGTCTGCATACAAATACTTAAGTTTGTATGTGTTTTTTTAACCCTGCAGTCGTCGCGCACCAAAATGTTACACCAGTCGTCGGGTGGATTACACTATGTAATCCATTTTATAATTAGAATAAAACCAAAATGCTTTAATTTTTTCAAATTTATTTTGGCTTTAAAATGTAATTACATGTTATATTAAGTAAAGTTAACTAACTGTTCTAACTATTTAACTGTAAGTACTAAAAGAGACGAAAAATCCCCATCACTAGTTTCTTAGGAATACTCCATTTTGTATGAGTGGATTACAATAGTAATCCGCGCGACGACTGCAGGGTTAATTGCCCTTTTTTTATATAAATGCTTTAAGCATTATCATCATAATTATCAGTTTATAGCAAAAATAAATACAACCAACATGAATCATCAGGACGCAAGTATAAAAATTACACAACAGATGGAAGAGTGGCTAGCAACATATGGCTGCCACTGCTGGGAGTTCCAGCAGCTTCAGGATTCCGCTTTGAAGGAGGTTGGTAATGTGGATACTACCAACATTTACAGTCTTGTGGCAGTGGCCCACCTGCTGTATTCTTTAAAAACAAAAGCTTATATACTAACTATTTTTTTAAATATTAAAATTTAATTGAAAATAAAAAAATATAAAAAAAATTAACATGTCTTTTTACTTAACGATTCTTTTCTCTCTTCACACCTTTTCTGAAAAACTTAACTCTTAAACATCATGTTTTGTTCATGTTTCTAGTTTATACTACTTACATAAACTGCAATCATTGGGAAAAGGATTTTGGAAAATTACGTGATATACTTGAACATAGCAGCTACGACGGTGTAAACGAAGAAATAACCAACATGTTACTCCCATCAAAGTTGACGTGAGAACATGCAAAGGCCAATGAGTATAGGAATAATCTACAACGCAATTTAAACACAGAGGAACAACTCAATATAAGGTAGAATTATAATTTAGCTAAAATATCGTATCCATCGTACACACAGGTTCATAAAAAGACATTTGTTTATAGGGATAAATGGTTTAAGGAGTGTGAAGTAGCAAGGCGAAAATCTTTTGGTTGGCTCAAAGACTTTCGGAAATTTCCAACTATTCTCCTCAAGGATCTTTATACTAAAACCAACATTGCCTTTAAAAGACTATGCAAAAAAAATACTGAAATAAAATATAAATTGGGTGGCGCAACAATCCGTTGATAACTATGGCCTAGTGACTTACAACTCTCAGCCATTCCTGTGTTATAGCGCGAACTTTTTCCTTAGTCGTTTTAAGACCACCTTGGCAGACGATAAATCCTAAAAATTCTACACTGATTTTAAAAATCTTCATTTTTTCGAGGTTTATTTTCATATTTGCATTTGAAAGTTTTTTGATTACGCTTTCTATGTCCTTGACATGTTGACAGCGTCTTGAGAAAATATTAAAATGTCATCAGAATATACGCGACAACGGACGCTTTTATCTTTTCGCAAAACATCGTCTATAGTTCTTTGAAAAATACTAGGTCCTTTCTTAAGCCCGAATGGAACACGACAAAATTCGTATTTTCGAGTTGTTAATGTGTTAAAATCAGAGTTTACTGCTTCTGGAACATCTTTTATTTCCGCTAATAAGTTATTGACTTGAGCGAAAGCCATAAAATGGAGTGATTCTACACCATTATTATACATTATTTTACTAGAAACACTATTTAAAGTTGCACCAATTTGTTTTAGAAAATCGGATACTAAACCGAATAAGTCTATAAAGCATTTCTAATTTATACGGGTCGAGCCGTAAACAGAAGAAATATCAAAGGGTTCATTTAAACATTCAATCCCTGAAACGAAAATTATTTAATATAGTTTTTTGCTGCACCAGTATCAATTAATATTTTAATCCACCTTTTTTATTCACCACCCATTTTAACTTTTTAATAAATTTGTTTTAATATATTCTTCATTAGATTTATTGTCACTTGTTATGACATGATTAACGCGTTGAATTGTATTAGAGCCTGTAGGCTGATCAGATTCTTTTTTTTTTTGGAATTCTGAATGCGAATTGAAATTATTTCTTCCCGAACCACCATTCGGGGTCACTCTATTTAACCTTGGTTCCTTAAATATCCAGATGTACTTGGCCTAGGATTCTGTGTAAATTTTGACGATGTTGGATTTATGTCCATTGGCTCAACTTTTTGTTGAGTTCGTGAATGATTATTTTGATTACTATATCTGAATTGCGGTTGATTAAAGCGTGGTGAAGGTTTTTTGTTATTATTACCTCCAAAAATACTCCATTACCAAGATCGGAATCTCAGACTGACATTTCGGTTTGCCTACAAGCTAAGTACACACTAAATGTGAGAAAGTGTGCGTGAAATGATGCAAAAACCAAACACATTCTCACATTTAGTGTTCCGGCTCATCAAAATGCTTCTTTATAGTCTGCAGGCACATCTAAATGCTTTATTTAGAATGTTTTGTGGCCTCGTTCAAAAACTAAACAATCCTAACCAACAGAATCTGATGCTGACATGGTTTTAAATTGGAAGATTTGTTTAGCTTTTTAATTTCAATCCAAATAAATGTTGTTAATGGATATGAAATAAGATTGACCAAATACATATTTAATGATTTATTAGTGCTGGTTTTTATTTACTTAAATTATTTGCGAACGCAATATGAGCTGCAACTGGTTAAGTATAATTGGAAATGGGCAAAAGTGTAACACAATACTTTGTAAAACGACAATACAGATAATTTGTTCAGGTGTAGTTGGCTTAGAACATTTGTTTGGTGACGTTAGAAGTTCAGGTGGAAACAATAGTCGGATGCCTCAAAATTTCTTTGTACAGACAATGCTACTTGTGAAGTTCCATTGCCAACTTTAGCTAGTTTAAATTTCTCAATTAAATTAGTATTTTCATCATTTAAGCAGTTCGATAATTGCACGAGCAAATTTTAGTTTTGTTTGTTGCAGGAATATTTCTGAAAATTTCTTTTTGAGTGACTATGTTAGAGTTAGAATTTTGTTTGTAGTTAGATTTTGGAATACAAATTTGAGGGAACCATGTTTTAAAAAATAAGTTGCTTTGTGTAAAGCATTTTTAAGGACAAAAATAGGCAATATGGTTAAACACAATACCAACTAAATGAGTGCAATAAATACCTTAAATAATATTATATTCAAAAAAAATCAAATGGGGTGGCACAACAGTCCGTTGTAAACCTTGGCCTAGTGCCTTACAACTCTCAACCATTCCTGTGTACGAGTACTCTTGTCAGGAATGGAAGGGACCTAAAATTTTAGGCTGGATCCGAACTGCTAATTTGAGAAAGCACTTTTCATGACAAGAATTACACTTGAAGGATTTGTCAATTCCTCGGCAAGAGGTAGTACCTGCGAAAATTATTTTTTTTTTAAATTAAGGTGGAACAGGCAGGGATTGAACCCAAGACCCCTTGCATGACAGTCCAACGCACTTTTTTTTTTTTTTTTTTTTTTCAAATTCATTTTTATTTATTCAATCTTAAACCTATCCTAAAGCTAGACAAAAATTCATAAAACTAGCCTAATTATCCATAACTTACAACTAACTTAATGGTCCCATACGGACACTCTAAGCTAAACTATAACACTAATTACTAATGCCTTTCGGCCTTAAGATCTATTTTACTTCAATTTAAATTTTATTTGTTTTGTTTTTATTAGAAAATTTTGAAAAAACTAATATCAATAACCTTTTTTTATTTATTTTTACTTACAAACTACTTAAAATAAGGTCCTTAAATAAAACTTAAAAACTAACTTAAACTACCTATTCTACCTATAAACTACTTAAAACTAGAACAACCACAGCAGCAAATCTAACTATCTAACATTTTTGTTTTTCATACTTTGTTGTCTATTTTTTTTTTTTTTTAATCCATGTTTTTTTTTTTAATGTTCTTTTTTTTTATTTTTTTTTTTTTATTTTTTGTATTTTTTTTTCTATTTCTTTTCTTGCCACCATGCCTATTCTACTTAAAACTAAACCCTAAAACTATAAAACAAGTATGTAAGCCGGCCAAGGCTTAAAACCCCATCCCGACTACCCACTATCAAGTGCCGATTGAAGCCACCAAAACTGGTTCTCCTGCTTCACCCTATCAGTTCGGTCCCGTTCGGACACAGCCCTACTGAACCGAAGGAGCTCTGCTCTACCTTGTGCCATGACGTCCCGATTGTACGGGAGTCTCCTATCTACGGTTCTTCGTCTGACGTGGTAGATTAACGGGACTGCCAATCTATCCTGTATCAGACCGCATTTGTCTAAAAAGAGGAATGCCTCTGGTGGAATGAAGCCGCTCAAGCGTGCACTCTCAAAATACTCGTCGTTCGGATAGAACGCCCCGAAAATTAAATTGTTGGTCGAAGACATAGCTCTTGCAATGTGACCTAGAACGAGTTTTATCACGAAATTGTTAATTCTGTTGATTCGAGCCCCGTTGTATAGGACTTCGTTGGAATAGTAATACACATAAGAAGATTCGGCTGTTCGATATAAGCCGGTACAGCGTCGTAAACACTGCCGCTCGAACACCCGAAACTTCTCCATCTGGGAAGGGGCAACGTTGAACCACACAGGACAACCATAAACGATCATTGGCCGTATGAGGGCCATGTAGCAAATTACCTTCACTCTGGGGTCAAGCCGACTGCTAAAAAACAGCCGTTTACAGTCCAACGCACTAACCATCATGCCACGAATAATATTATATTAAATACCTTAAATATTATTGGCTTTCTCAAAAATATTTTTCTAAGCTAACCTCTGCTTTATATCTGAAAACTATTGTTTATTTACACTTTCTTCTATGTTCTGCATTTTAAAAAAAGTAATCTACAATAGTATTTATTATATTAAGAAAAACATATACATAAAACTCATTAATTTGTTTTCGTTATTAGTAGCATTTTTATTAAACATACCCTTCAAACAATAATAAGTAAACTTGAACTTATTTTGCGTCAAACTGTGGGAGTTCTGTACGTCAACAATAAACATTCATGTCGATTACATGATCTATTGAATCATTTGTGCATAAATTCAGAACGATTTTTTGACGTTTTCGTTTTGTAATAAACGTCAAAATTTGCAATTTATTTGCTATGCATTAATTCAACAAGTTCGTTATAATCGTTCTGATTATTTTTTTTTAAATATTGGTGTTCCTTTTAAGCATATTTTTTGTTGATAGCAAATACATGTATGCTTTCATCAATCAAGATTGTTATGGATGAGATATTTTTCGATTATAACTCTTTTTTTTAATTTAATATTTATTAATCAAAATGGAATTGAAAAATAGTTGCAAGCTTAAATCATCAAAAACAAACTATAAATATACTTGGATTTATTAAAATGATACAGATTTTAATTGCTTGCAAAAAAAATTTGAATTCAATAAATTGCGCTCGCACCCTTAACTTGATGGTTCTTCGAACGCATTTTTGATACAATAATCCGAAGTTAGTTATGAAATTTAAACAATTTCGTAGTGATTGCTGTAAATTAGTGAATAAAATATATTTAACTGGTGTTGAACATGCTTTTTTCAAGAAAAAATTTACATTGGTTCGCTATCAACAAAATGACTGCAAAACTAAAGCTTAAAACTGAGTTTTTCATCGAAAAAAGTAAAAAGAAAAATCTGAAAACAAACTTATTAACCACCCCATTTTGTTTTTGCTTTGCAAAGTGCCGCTAGCCCACGGCATCGTTTTTTTTTTGTTTGTTTTCACATCTATTCATGGACTAATTGTCAAAATTACAAATACAATAATGTAAACAAACGGGTTTGGGAGAGTGAAACGTACGAAAGATTCCGATCTTGGTAAATGGAGTATTTTTGATTACCTCTTTCAGCAAAGGCATTCGCAAATGCATAGGGTTGTTGGTTCATATTCAACTCTTTTTCCAGCGCCAAAGCGCTTGAAAGATCGGCTGGATGGCTAGAAAATAAAATTGTTCCTAAAGGACTGTTAAGTCCAGATATAAAAATACGAAAAGCATCGCTCCTATATTTTTCATTAATCACCCTTAATGCTAATTTTTCGCTTAACTCCATTAAAGCCTTATTGGTTATAAGAGTAAGTTGTTTTGAGACTTTGTCATAGTATTCATTAATTGACAATTTAGCTTGTCGAAGAGTTGACAATTCATACTCTAATAGATACAATGGTTTCTTATCGCTGTACGTATGGTCAAGCCTTGCTAGGACAGCTTCAAAATTTAAGGGAGTATCAAATGAAGAAAGCACATTATCGGCGTTTTCAACAATTTTGTTCCTAATAATAGCTACTGCTTGATAGTAGCGAGTAGAACCTATATATCTTTCAAAAGATTTTAAAGCTGCTTTGAAGTCTTGTCTCCAAGAAGGATATTTTTCTGTTGCACCATTAAATTCAGGAACGGTTTTAACGACATCGAGACTTATGTCGCACCTAATTTTTTCATTAATTTCTATATCGCGATATGGTTCGACAACAGCTTGATTCTGAGCGTTAAACTGATTGGCTATATCATTTATTGAATTTTGAATTTCTTGTTTTGTTTGGATCGTTTCAGCGTTCAACGACATGTTTTTATAATTAAATTGAAGTGAAATTTTAATTTTACTTCTATAGGATAAAGGCTTGTGTTGGTTTTCACAACAAAGCAAAACGCAAAAAAAAAATAAAAATCTACAGACAGTAATTTAGGATTTAATCTTTTATCAATTTAACGCGCACTGGTCACACTTCATGCACAATTTTTTAAAACAAAGTATTTTTTTTATTATTTTACCCATCGTTTACTTTGTTCCTTACATTATCAAGATTTCATTATTCTTTCCGATTACTATAGAGTAAAGATATTTTCCCTGATGACTTTGTTATGTTCGATTGTTGCTGCTGCGCTCGTTGCGGCTGGATGCTACTGGTTGTCGTAGTTCTAGCTTTTTGAGGTTTTAAATTAGACAAACTAAATCTACTTAACTTCTATTTTTTTAGCCCCACCTCGATTGAGGTTAAAGATAAGAGAATAGAATAAATCCCTTGGATAAGTCACACACATCGATATGTATATCAATGTGATGTGAAATATACAAACCGAATTCTATTACAATGTTTATTTTTTGTTATCGTATTTCATACAGAACGATGCAGAAGGCAACGTAAGATATCGTTAGATGCTAAGGACAGCATCAGATACATTGGAATACATAATGAATTTTTATGAATCGAAGATTTGTTTATATTACATATATTTGTTTATATGACAATAATTTTATAATGAACAAAGAGATTTTTTATTAATCGAAGATTTGTTTATACCTATTACAAATATTTGTTGACAATATTTTTTTACGATTATGCATTTCAGATAAATCTTATGAATTTAAGAACTTAAACATGACTTTTGTAAGTGCACAATCGATAAAAGTGCCTTACTTGCAGTTATAAAAATATAAGAAGAAAGAAATATGACCTTAACTTATGTATATATCTACATATGTATTTGCAACAAAGGTATAAAGAAAAAATAATACCACCTCTTTGTTTAATAGATTGTTTTATTGTGTCCTTTATTTAAATTTTGAAAGTAATTTTAACTCCCTTTTTACTTTTGAAATGTGGAACGTAATTTTCACAACTCCAAGCAATGTTTGTTTTGCTTATTTTAATGTGAGTATAATTCCTTGTACATCCATACAGTATTTATTTTCTATTATATTTTCTTCTTCTTTGGTTCACTCTATTTTTTGTAATAAAATGCACAAACAACTCTATCCGATTACATGACCAACGCATCAAAGAAAATATATCAGAAAATGAATATACAGCAATTTGTTAAGAAAGAAAAACAATTTAACAAAAAGATTTATAACAAAAAACAACAATGAAATACACACAAAATAGACGCTCTCAAATCATCGCTATGGAAAGAACTAAACATTATATTACATAAAAAATGGTTTGAAAATCGTACAGGCATTCAACTTCCCTTATAATGTAGGTTAATGGATTTTAACATTTGGGAAAAAATTCACACTTCCAATTGATAAACAAAGTTTTCCTCTTTTTCAACTCCTAGCTCATGGAGAAGAAGTAATTCGAGGCATACAAGACGAAAGAGAACAAGAGAGAGCACAATTTAGCAACATGCTACACTCGTTCATACGTCATCAAAAGAATGATAGATTTGCTAATTATGTACTTTATGTAAACAAATTAACAATTAATTTCCTAAAACAGCTCAAGGATATCGTCATTGTACCAGCTGATAAAGGAAACGTCACAGTCACTAGGAAACGCAAATATTATGAAAATAAGGTGGTTAGATTATTGTCTGACCGCAACACGTACAGAACAATACAAAATAATCCAACAACAACACTTCAAACGCGAAACAATGACATAGTCAAATGGCTGAAAAACAAAAATTATATTGACGATAGAAAGAAAGCAAAAAGTTGGCTACTTACACCGCACAGCTCTCATCCATTTACGGAACACCAAATATTCATAAAACAGACATGCCTCTGCGCCCGATTACGTCATCCATGATTGAACCATGCTACGAGCTATCTATGTAATATTGGAAAAATTTTACAGTGCGTGACAACAAATTCAAGCTACTCTATACAAACAAAATTCGCTTGAATTTAAATTGAATTGAAGAACCGAAAAATTTAAAACTAAGTCAAAATGATGTTTTAGTCTCATTTGATGCTGTTTCATTTTTCACTTACATCCCCGTACAACTGGCTATCACCATTACCAAAAAGAAATGGGATTCACAAAACAAAAGCACAAAGATAGCTAAACACAAATTTAATAAGATTCTCGACTTTTGTCTTAAAGAAAAGAATTTTCTTTAATACAAAGACACTATCTACAAATACATTATTGGGATGCCAATGGGCAACCCACTATCTCCGTCTATTACAGATCTGCATTCATAAAAAAATATGTTGACGTAATATTTGCAATAGTGGATAAAAGAAACATAGAAAAAGTAAGTAAGTGAATAATATTTTCAAAATAAGTGATGTACGATTCCACGTCGCCAACGAGAAAAAAGGAATCAAAATCTTAAGTGATAATGGTTATCCTTCTACCATAAAATACTTAATTCAAATATCACGAGAAATATTGATGAACCCCTTAAAACGCACCACAAAACCATGGTTTACGTCTACATGTTTTACCAAACTCAAGGACAAACAAACAGATGTGATCTACAAAATTAACTGCAATGGTAAATCAACCCGTGGTCCCGTGCAACCTTTGTTATATTGGAACCACAAAACAACTTCTTAGACAACGCATCTCGCATCATAAGTCCGATATAAAACTTAACAAATCTGAGAAGACAGCATTGGCGATGGCACAACATAAGTCGATTCCCATCGACTTACCTTCTGTAAATCTCAATAACAACAAACAAACTTCACGTAACCTGTATATTAACCCTAGAACCCATACGGGGTGCGTAGGAACCTCACTATAATTTTATATTGCCCGTATATTTTTTTGTAGTGGAAAAATTATAACGGATTGTCATGACTTTTATTTTTTTCATTGTTTCTTTATAACCCAAACCAATTTAGTTTGCTTTCTTTCTTCATTGCGTGTATATCTTGATCAGTGGGGTGTACAGTTACCCCAAATAGGTTTACGCAAGTTTTTTTTTCTTTTAAGGTTTTGTGTAAAAATTTATTTCGCGGTTTCGGTAAGTAAATGAGTGCTTTTTTTAGTTTTGGGAAGTAAAATATTGAAATTTATTAAGAAAATTGAAAAAGGTTAAGCAAAATGTCTGACATGGAAAATGCGATAAAACAACTACTTCTTGACATTGATGTTGAAGACGATGATGAGCATGTAGAATTTTCTGACGATAACATGGAAATCGATTCAGAAGAAGATGATGAAATGTTTGCCAGTGATTGTGAAGAAGAAGAGATCTCAGAAAGACGGCATCACGAAGGGGTTCTGTTGGGAAAAAAGGTTTCCGGTGGACATTACAACCACCTTCATCCAGTGGCAGAATGGCTTCTCGGAACATTGTTCTAAAAGTTCCCGGCTGTAAGGATGCTGCAAAATTTGTGAAATCCGAGGTTGAAGCTCGGTACCTCCTTTTTGATTCCACGATATTAGAAACTATTGTTTTCAACACAAACATTGAGATTGGTGTTCAAAGACAAAATTCTGCGTCAACATCCTCCTCCACTTCTACGGCAGCTTCAACTTCAAAATACAACGGTGACACAAACATTGATGAAATTCGGGCACTTATATGTCTACTTTATATTGCTGGAATTCAAAAGCAATCTCGGAGAGCCATAAAATATATGTGGTCAATCAATTGTTCCCCTTTTTTTCAAGCGATTATGGGACAGAACAGATTTGAGTTCCCCACTAACTGCATAAGGTTTGACGATCGAGAGACTAGAGATCGAGCAGACAAACTATCACCAATAAGACTAATATGGGAAAAAATTTGTTTTAACTCTACAAAATACTATACGCCCCATGAATACTGCCCAATCGACGAACTGCTGTTAGAATTCCGAGAGAATTGTCCTTTTCGAATTAACATTCCATCTAAACCAGATAAGTATGGTATAAAAATAATAACGATGTGCGATTCACGCACTTATTACATGGTATCGGCAATTCCCTATATTGGAAAAGAAATACGAATTTCGAATGATCCTATACCACTCCAAATTGTTAAAAAAATATAACCGAGAGTATCCATGGGACTGGTAGAAACCTAACAATGGATAATTGGTTTACATCCATACAATTGGTTGAAGAAATGCTTTCTAGACATAAACTCACTGTTGTAGGAACGCTACGCAAAAGCAAGGCTGAGATTCCACCATCATTTTTGCTTAATAGGAAAAAAGAAATCCTTTCATCCCAGTTTGCGTTCAAGGATAAAATGTCTTTGGTGGCGTTTACTCCAAAAAAAGGAAAAGGAGTGGTGCTTATCTCTTCATTACATAAGGGAAAGACAGTTGATCCACAATCGAAAAAACCGGAAATTATAAATTTCTATAACAGCACTAAAGGAGGAGTTGATACTTTTGATCAACTTGTGCACACTTATAGTGTAGCACGAAAAACACGGAGATGGCCGCTCAGATATTTTTTTGGCATGCTTGACCAAGCCGGTATAAACTCAATGGTGTTATATAATCTTGGGAACAACTACAAAAACGAAGTATTTTTTTGCATAATTTTGGGTTTCTTTTTGGCAAAACCATATATGCAAAAACGCTTAGACCAAAAAATAAGCATTCATTTGAGGACCAATAAATATAGACAAAATTTTCATGAATGCTTCAGGCGAAGCTCATGAAGTTATTGATGAAGATTAAGGCCAAGAAGCTCCTTCGAAAAAGGCAAAACAAGGAAGATGCTTTTTGTGCCCAAGAATAAAAGACAAAAAGACAAAAACAGTCTGCAAAACATGCGATAGACACATTTGCGCTGAACATCGCATGGAAATATGCACCAGCTGTAATTTTTTAACTAAAAAGAATGCTTAAAAATATAATGGTAATATTTTGAAACTATAACTCTTCAATGCAAATATTTATTATAACTTTTGTCTTTTTTCAGATTCTCAACAATTTGGGGACTTACGCCTTTAAGCACCAATCATTTTTGGATTTTTGAAAGACTCCTTAAATTCGTTGTACTTTTTTGGTTTTTCTTATTATTAATTTTTTACACTTAAGTTTGAAATACTAAGCCCAATTTTTTGTTATAAGTGTTTAAAAAGAATGTGTTATTAATAAAAATACAACAATTTACATATATCATTCGTGTTTTCTTTTTGACATAATATTACTTGAAAGTTTAGGGGTGTGGAATAACCCCAAATAGGTTAACGAAACAAAAAATAAGGTATGGGTTGTAGGGTTAACAAATCATATACAGCAACGCTTGTGACATCGACATCACTTTACAATGATTCAATCAAAATGTATTTTCTTAGGTATGCCGCGTTATTATTTTATCGTTAAATAGAACAAAATTTGTTTTCTCTCCCGTTTCCTCTTTTATTTCTCGCTAGGGGCGTGCTTCTTTATTCAACCAACGCAATGATTTCTTAAGCATAGAAATAACCCAATGTTCACCGACTTTCATCCGATGAATTTGTATGTATCTGAAAATTCACTTGCTTGTGCAAAAAACAAACCAGAGTGCTGGAAATGGTGAAATACTCGTTGCGCATGTCAGGTTGAGCCTACGTTGACGAACTACACTTGTTATTCATTTTCTTAGAGTAAACAAAAATTCAACCAAAAAAGAAAAAAGACAAACGTAACCAGTCTATTTTAGACTTTTTGTATATTTTCCACCATTCTTGGCGGATGAAGTTTAAGAAGTAGGGGTTGCCACATAAAGAAAATTGCGTAGTGGAATCATTTTTGGCAGAAAGTAACTGTAATTTTAGTTAAGTGAAACAAGTAGCCAAAATTAACTAGGCAAATTCGATATTGTTCTAAATTACAGTTTACAAGCAGATTGCAGTGCAAGGTGTATAACTAAAAGTGTGAACAAAAAAATTATTAATTAAAGATAAAAAGTTAATTAAAGTTTGAATTGGAAGTCATTTGTGACAATTGGTTGCATTTTGCATACATTTTAGTCACTCAAAAGTCACAATTGCAACGGTTTTGCGGCTGTAAAAAATTAACTTAAAGTTTTGTATACAACTCCATCCCTTCGTCACCTTGAAGTTATAGCACACCATAGACACTTAAAGAATGACATGTTACGCGACAAATTTCCACTAATTAATTAATAATTAAATTAAATAATTTAATTTGAGTAGATTATTTTTAACACTTCCGATAAGGGCTGCTTCAGTTGAGAGTTCTTTTTCTGCAAGTACAATTCAGTAAGTACATTTCTGATATTTGTTCTAGTCCCTCATTTGTCTCCGACTTTCCTTTAGAAATAAGTCACGCCTTGCCCTGGCCAGTCACAGCATTGTAAGCGGTTATTCTCCAAACTTTGAAGGCGTGGAAGTTCTACAGACAGAGAAACATGTTTCCAAACGATACACGTTAGAAACATTACATAAATTCTCAATAACAAAAAAACATGAACCGAAACACTTCACGCAAAACATTTCTGTTCTTTCTACCCAAATATAATTTTAATTTGTGCTTTATTCAATTTAGACTTAACTTCATTCTTTAAAGTGCCAATTATATTTATAGTTTTATTTTTAATTTATGTTAAATTATGTATATAGGTAATTAATATTAATTTTGTTTATTATTTTCTTCAGTGAGTAAACTATATTGTATTTGTGTTCCATTGATCCAAGATTATTTCTATATTTTTTTGTGTTAATAAAGTTTCCCTTGAAGAAGGCAGCAATCCCTGCCGAAACGTTTTGAAAGTTAATGTTACTTAATTGTTTCATTGCAAAAACTACAGCGACCAAAAAAGCCGACGGAAAACTATATTTCCACTAATCAAAATAATTACACAAATTTTATTTTTGCGTTGCGTTTGTCGTTGGTGCCTTACAACCACCATCAGACATATACATATATATTTTTACTTGCGACATATAGGATCTATATGGCAAGTTTTGCATTCGTGCAAAATTTCGAACTCGAGATTTTAATCAAACATGATATTACGATGGTAGACAAGTCGAAAAAAGTGGGTCCCGCGATTCCGTCCGGTCGGTTTTGTCTGTCTGTCCACGCTCCTACAGCCTAAACCATTGGATCGATTGAGTTCAAACTTGGAAGTTAAGGTTTTGAACAGATTCGCGTTAGGCGTTTTTTTCATTTTTTTTAAAGATCAAAACTAACAGTGGCCACCATACAATATTTTTGGTCAAAAAACGAAAATTCGAATTTTCTCAAAAACAAACCGATAGATTTTCTTTAAATTTTCTCTAAAATTTTATTTTTTAACTTGGCTTCTTTTAATAAGAAAAACAAATTTTTGTATTGCTCAGGAAAGGTACCGCTCATAGACCCGTTATTTTGTTTTTTAATTTTCTCAGCAATTTATAAACCGATTTCAATAATTTTTTTTCTGAATAAGCTCTTATATTGCTCTAACAATATTTGATTATCAAAAGTGCAATTTTTTATTGTTTGGATTTTTAAAAAAATATTGAATTTTTATTTTTCAAAATTCGATATCTCAAAAACGTTTCAACATTTTCTTACGAAATTCAAACGTATAGCGTATAATAACAATTTCTAAACAACTGCATACCAAAAATATTTTTAGAACAAAATTGAAAAATTTTATATATAAAAAATTAATTTAAAAAAAAACCGCTCTAACGATTTTCATAAAAAAATTTTGAAAAATGAAATATTTTTTTATTTATAAAATGGCATTTAAATTTTTGAAGACAAACTTATTTTTCGGGCGAAATTTTGAATCTTAAAATATTATTTTTTTAATATTTTAACTGTGCATGAGCCCGAAGGAACGCATTATTTTGACAAAATTGTAATTACATTCCTAGCTTTTATCTAAGTTAGTGCATTTGGTACATATTTATGTATTTTTATAACTAAAATTATTGTAAATACCAACGATGGCCGCCCATGTAGCGCAACTGTATCGGATTAACGAATATGATATATTTAATCAACAGTCTATTTAAAATGTCTATCAAGAAGTATTATCTTGGTAACTTTGTATATGTGATTTTAAAATATTATTCTTTACGAATAAGGTTGTTTCACACATGATTTACTTTCCTTCGCCTATATAAACTTAGTACAAGTTAAAGAAACGGGCCAGAAAGAGTATATGTATTTACTATTAGAATCACTTTTTCAACGTACCTATACACATTATACCTATTTATAAAAGTATTACGTACGACTTCTACAACTACTGCTTACGTGTCACTTCATAACTAAAATATCAAACGCACAAAAGCCTGACTGTAAACAAAACATCAATAGCAATTTCTTGTACCTATTCGTTTGCTTGTTATTTTTTTAAACTTTAACAAAATAAATAAACTGAACGTAAAAACTTCATGTTAGCGCTGAAAACTTATAGTAAAGAAGGAATGTAGTATGTACCTTTTAGCTACCAATAACATTCCTTCATTATCATCATAAACGACTCTGCATCTGGTCGCCCTAAAAGTTTCTGCTCATGAGAGAACTATGGTTTTCATTATGTACAATTGTACATAATGGCATTTATATCTTTGAAGGCAAACTTAATTTACAGGTATATTTTTAAATCTTATATAAGTACTTTTTTAAACATACTCTTAGCATACAGGAGCAAGTTCGTGCGACCCAGTCGTGCATTTTATTATTTTGCGTTGCGTTTGTCGTTGGTGCCTCACAACCACCATCAGACATATATATATTTTTAGTTTTGCGTTGTGTTCGTCGATGGTGCCTTACCTTGCCACCAGCAGACACTCATTTTTGTTTAGGTTGAATTCATGGTACAGACGAAGCAATAGGCAGGATAGGGAGGAACAATGCTCATGGTTAAGGAAATCAATCATAGCCATTGGCGAGCCGGCAAGTGTATTAAAAATACTAACTATGATATAATTTAGCCAAAGTGCTAACATCAAGGGTAGTGGCTATGACGACAAGAGAATAAATAATTAAATACAATTATTTTACAGCAAGCCGCATTTATGAAAAATCGAGGAAATTAACGAAAGGGTAAAGCAAGCGCGCTATCATGACGAGCAAGGCGGCAAGAACAGTATAGATTATTACAATTATACATGCATATGAGCAAGGGGTAATTATTAGAATGATTGCATTGGTAAAAGCTGGTGAGCTAAGGTTTCTTAGAAAATCTTTTGATAAAGACCACCGATCGCAGATAATAAATAACTAAAATAAAGCTAATTCATTTGGCAAGGTACATTAATAGAAAGTTAGCAAATTTAAAGTATTTATCTTGTAGTGACTCATTTTTAAAACAGTTTACGCAAGCTTCAGTGATCTATCTCTTATCCATATATTTATTACAGACTTAAATAGTAAATAATAAAAAACTTTGGGGGAATGGCAGCTCACTGAGAGAAATTCTCTGGAAGCCTGGGCTAGACTCAACCAACTGCACTATACAAAATATCACATGTCGTGAGTGTTCTGTCTTTAAAATAAAACAAGACTTCTTGTTCTTATACTAAATACAATTTATTATTCAATGTAGTGACTGTACCTTACGATAATTTTACTTCTTTAATATCGCGTTTGCCTTTTTACTTTGAGCTATAGGGAACGATTTTCTGACAACTTCATTTTTTATTGGTTTTTTTTTTAATTTTTATTGGTTTTACAAGTATTATTCAAATCGATCGTTTGCTTTCCTAAATGAGTATCAAAATTTAACAGACTATCACGGCTTAAATTTGTAAGGCCAGAACATTTTTTCTTTAACTGATTTTGATGAACGTATCTAATTTTCGAGTTCAATTCAATTAAATACGTTAAACTATTTATTATTTATAGGCTTAAATGAAAAATATACTCTGAAGGTATTTTACCGGTAACAGTACATGGAGTGTTGTTGTAAACAATCAAGAACTAAAATATAAAAGCGTTTAAGTTCGAGCTGGATTGTTTTTCGAGTAACATTTTCTGTAAAACAGATTTTGTAGTCTGAACACCACATTCTGCCAACCCATAACTTTGTCTATGGTAGGGTGGAGTCGGTTTATATTCAATCTTGTTGGCCACGCAATATTGTTTGCACAGATGTTAACTGATTGGGGGACCATTGTCGGACAAAATGCACCTAGGGAACCGAAAAATCACAAAAACTTCTCTTAAAACAGTAATCAAGGACGTTAAAGTCGTTGACGTCATTTATTTTACGATTAAGAACTTGCTAAACGCATCAATTATTATTAAACACGTTCTTCCTTTTAAATGAAAACATTCAAGACGTATGCCATAAAAAGCCTGCTGAGTGGGAGGCCATATAATGTCACATTTTTGCTTAGGTACATTTTGAGTTGCTTGACAAATGTTACGATCTTTGACTAAGCTTTCGATTGCTTTGTCTATGCCCACCCACCATACATATGGTACAATTTGGTCCTTTTTAGTTTCTTTTTTAACTTACTCGAAATCGACCAAGTGGTCTGATCCAAAAAAAATTATTGGAATGTGTTCAATTCCAGAATCAACCTTAATTGGATGCCTTGATAAAAAATCGACATGAGCAATGTTTGCACTTCTTTTATAAATAATCCTATATTGGTATTGAGATAAGACTATAGAATAGACAATAGACCAATGCTTGAGCCTTGCAAAAACTACACCAGAATTACTTTTGGTCTGGATTAATATCTCTTTTATGGCTATGTTATCAGTAAACAATGTTAACTGATGGCCGTATATAAAAGTGTGAAACGTATTTATAGCAAAAAAAACAGCTAATCCTTCTCTGTGGAGTTGAGAATAGTTTTGTTCCGAAGAGTTCAATGTGCATGAAGCATAAAACACGGGCTTCTCAACTCCATCCACAACATGTGCTAATATAGTACCGACCCGGACTGCACTTGCGTCTGCGGAGAGAACTATCTCTTTGTGAGGATCATATAGCTCTAGCACTTTAACGTGCACAAGCAATTCCTTACATTTTTTAATGCCTCTTAACATTTTGATGACCATGTTATCGTTTTACCTTTCCTCTTTAAGTTATTTAAAGCAAAACACTCTGTGCAAATGTTAGACAAAAACTGATGATAGAAATTAAGCAACTCTAGAAATAATTGCAGTTGCTGTAAATTTTTTGGCGTGGGGGCCTCTAATATAGCCCTGACTTTTTTCTTTTGGTGACTAATGCCCCCTCCAGATAAAGTATGACCCAAAAAGTCAACGGACCTTTGCAAAAACTTACATTTTTGTAAATTAATACGCACATTGTGTTTCGACAACCGCTTTAGGGCTTCAAACAGTTCTTGTTTACATTCCTTTTGATTGGCACCACCAATAATGATGTCATCAATATAACACAAAACTTTTGCAAGGCCTATTCTATCCATTACAGACTGGAAAATAACGGCAGCACTTCTTACCTATCGATTAAAAACATAGAGACCATTGAACGTGTTAATAACTAAAATCTTCCCAGAAAATTTCTTGTAACTTTCTTAACGGATAATACATTGTCTGTATGCCCTTATTAATTAGGACCGTACAAATTCGAATCGAGTTATAATTTTTTGGAACAATAACAATCGGACTGGCTCAACGACTTACACTAATTTTCTCTAAAATACCTTCTTGAACTAACCGGTTTATCTCTTCATTGACCTTATCTCTCAATTTGAAAGGAACACTATACGGGCGTGAAAAATTGGCACAACATATGGCTTCAAAACAATATCAGCCTCAAACCCAGCTATCGCTGAATTTGATGTGGTTTCGACTATATTTGGAAATTTACTTTTGATCTCACTTACGATTTTATCCTCCGTAGTAACACTCAAAACATCTTGTTTGACCTTAAACGATAATCTCCAGCTAGGGAAAAGAATATCTATCTATGGACGACCCATTAAACTAATTTTTGGACAGCTGCCATTAACTACAACGACTGCAAGATTAAACACTTTACCGGCAAAACTTACTTCACAGTCCATTGTTCCAAGCTCAACTAGCTCCTCACCTGGACCTGATACTAAATTAGAAATATACTTAACAATTTTACACTCAGAAAAACATAGCTTATATTGATCTTCAGACAAAACCGATGACGTTGCAACAGTATCGATCTTCATTATGACTGGCTTCCCATTGATGACGACATCACATATTTCAGGTTGGTTAATTAACATCAAACTACTGATAACGTTGACGGCTGCCTTCTTAGTAGGACATATGCGTGATATATGCATTTATCGGTTACACAAGAAGCATTCCCAGTTGACTGCTGGGCAATCTTTATGTGCTGATCTCCCACAACAATGACATTAACTTTGGGTTTGTTCACGACTTGATTTAGACTGATGATAATTTTGTGCACCTGCACGATGATTGCTTGACTTTGAACTTTGCGATGGCTTTTACAAGACTAGCTTCTGATTTTTTGACTGACCAGATGGATATACTGCATTAATAGCTCTTAATACTTGAACTGAACTTGACGCTTTTTAGGATGACTCTATAGTGAGGGCTTTCTCACAATACTGCTCGAGGGATAGATTTTCGTTTTCAAGTAAAGCTTGTTGGATCTTTTCGTGCTTCAGCCCAACTATGAAACGATCGGACAGTTGCTCATCAAGGATTTTCATTTTATAGTATCCAATTTTAGAATCAACAGTACATGACTGTGCATTTGCACCTGACGTTGGGGTGGAAGATGACGTAGTTGTGGTGATGTTGGTGATGATGGTAATATCTGTGGTCACAAGGAATAACCGCTAAATTCAGTTTTTCAGAAGAGTAGTTTAAAGTTTTTGATAAACTTGCGAAATTACAAACGACTCTATCTGGAGATCGGAAACTCCGATTGAGTTGAAACAAAAAGTGACTTGAAGATAACTATGTCTTATTTCACATTTAAATGTTGGTCGAAAAATAAGCTTCCTACGATTTTATTGACAAATATAACACTTTAGTTGTTATGGTCTTTTATGTTTTTCTTCATATAGAATCTAATCTCGAGTTTAGTTGATTTTCCATTTGAAAGAAATGTTTTGTTTTGCTCTTAAGTCTACTTTAGCTGTTATTCCTCTTCTATTGTGTTAAATTTACAGTTCTTATGTCGACTTTAGATTTTATTCCTAAATTAATTATGAAAAATAATCGACTATGTTCTCAGCAGAGAATAAGAACCAACTTGAATTTCGAGTTAGAATACGTTTTTTTTATTAAAAAACACATAGAATTAAAAATACGAAAAAAACTTTACTTCATGCAATTATGCAATGTAAATTCATTAAAAAAAGTAAAATATTGGACATAATTCAGTTAACAACCAAGATTAAACAAGTGTTATTCAATTTTCATCGGCACTACGCAGATCTAGATGCATGTTGAGCTCAGTGGAACTCGTTTTAAGGTTTTTATAAAATTTATATACTGCAATAAATCCATAAGATCTTTTTTTTGTCTGAAGATAATACTGGTGGGTCTTCAATATTTTTTAGATTACCCAGTGTTAGTGTCGATGCTCCTCTTTTGATCAATGGTAAAAGGTTAAACGGTTCTTCAGGATTTAAGTTCGTTTTATAAAAAATTTGGTTGTAGTTGTTCGTATCCACCTTACCGAGTTCCATATAAACTTTCTGAGTTACACCTTTTCCAGTTGAAATTATTTTTTGAAATTTCACTAAAGTTGAAGAAATCGCTTTCTTTCATTTCAACAACTTTAATTTTTGAATTTACAGTTCCGATGAACTGATACCAGTCCCTTGGCACACTAATTTCGACACTGGATTTTTTCTTTTTTCGTTCAATTAACGCATGATCAGAATCACACTCGAGGTGTGTGTGGCCAGGTTCCAAAAATGTATGATCTATAATATATTCCAATGAAGGATTTTCTTTTATGAACAGAAGGAACATAGCAGAGACAAAGGAATTTTTATTTTGGCCTGAACATGAGTCACTATAGAACGTTATTTAATTGACGGAAGAAGGTAAAGATTGTAGATGTTTGAAAACGCATTAAGCAATCTCATTTCCACAGCTTAGCGCAATTCCCTCGTACCACATAAAACAGCCGGAACCATTCGTTTTTAAGTCGTGCGTGGATTGTAAGATTGAAGGTCCAAAGCTATCTTTTATAGAAACTAACTGAGTTTCTCAAAAATGGTGTTGGTAGGCACTGTTGTAAATCAAATGCGAACGCTGCCATATCGTTGTTTGGTCTAGCATTTTCTTTATCGACCCTTTTTTGCTCAAAGCCAAAATCTCGCTTTGTCATATGAATAAACTTCTGCTCCACCAGAACTTGTTTTTCTGTTTCATTCTGGGCTATTTTTATCTCTGACAGAAATCCGTCGTAAGTTGCATAAGTGTCAAGTTTGGGAGCTTTGAATTTTAAATTCATTGTTTTAAATATCTCAGCATATTTGGTAAGGCTTACAGGATTAGAAACTTCATTACTATACATCCGATGCATTATGCAGAGATTTAAACTACCATGAATATATTTTTTAGATGTGTGAAGACGGCTGTAATGGCTTTCATACGATGCGAACTTATTTATGTGGTTGCACACTTCCTCTTCTTGATAAAATGTTAATTTGTTTATAGGAATCCCTTTACCCCGACAATTCTTAAACGGTACGCTTGGACTTGAAACTTTTTTTGCTATTACGTTTCTAATGAACCTTTCCGTTTCAGAAAAATAGATCGTTAAATGTGTTCAGCAAACTTGTGTTCTCATACCATCATATTCTAAAAAGTACTTGACAGATTTTTCACGACGTCGCTTTCTTTGGCTTGCGTTAAATAGAGTATCACATTTTTTATCTTCTAAAATGAGAAGATTTCCAATATAAAGTACTCTCTGGTCATAGGTTCCCAAAGCCCAATAATGTTCAAATAATCGTTGTATCTTCTCGAATGAAATTTTATCTCGACAGTTGCTTCGACACATTTCAAAGGGTTTTGGAGCTCTAGCATGTATAACTTTCCCAGAAAGTGTTTTATATGATTTTCCAGCTTTCCTTAATTTCTGACGAAAGCGTTTTTTATTCTTTATTTTTGATTTCGGATCGTTCTTCACTATTTTCACTTTCAGGGTACGAATCAGAAGAAGTAACATTATTATTCATTATATAATCAGGGTCTTTTGCAGAATCATCGGAATTTTCCCATTCTGGCAACTTGTTGTATTTAATGATGGAGATATTGAATTTCTATTTTCAACGTTGAACTCACTTGAATGACCTAAAACAATGGAAAACTTGAAAAGTGTTCTTAAAGAAAAAAATAGCGTTCTTACGTTTGAATACATTTATGTCGAAGTCAAATCCGTTCATCGTCGATTTAGTTTCATTGGTATCTCAGGAAAGTAATTATTGTTTTCTGATATAATTTCGTCGATCGAATTCGAATATTGATAAATTGAATTTTTTTGCGGCCATTGGTATATCTACTTTTTTGTGAAATTTGTTTCCGGGGATACACGAAATGTGAAAAAACTTATTTCAATGTTTTCTGTGCAAATGAGAAAAAACTTCGACATTTCCTTAATAAAAATTAAAATATACATCGTTTTACCAATATCTTTCTTTGGTTCTGGTTTGGAAGTTCTTTGCATCACAAAAACCTTTCTTAAATGAGTTTCTTTTTCTGTAAAAAAAATTGTATTCAAATACCTAACATTCAAGAAAAAATAAAAACATAAAATCAAGTACATACGTTCAAAATATCAAAAATATCAAAAACCGGTATCTTCAAAAGGACATTCAAACTAAAAAAACATTAAATCAATCTTACTCGTACCCTCAGTTCTTGCTTTTTCTTTAAGCATTCGTGCCAGCGCCAAAAGTCTTTGCGATTGAGACAGTATTAATTTTAATTAAGTTTTTTTTTTTCAAAAAATTAGTATTTATAAAAACACTAGGAACAACACAAAGGACAACTAAGTTTAAGAACACAGGAAGAACACAGCACTAAAGTCTACTTTAGACAAAACTTATTCTTTATTAAGATATAGAAAAAGAACTAAACTATACATAAGAAACACTTTTATTTATTTTGTCTTACGGAATAACAACCAATCTCGAGATAAGGTTTTCACTAACTGAATTACTGACGGGGAATAAAAACTAAAGTAAATTTAGGTTCTTCGTGCATCAGAATTTTATTTTCGAATAAGCGCTAAACTGATTGGAGACTCTTTTGCTTATTCTTTCTTGGGGAATAACGACTTAACTCCAGTTTAGTGGTTATTCCCCAAGAATAGTGGTTATTCTCCAATATTAACACGGAAAAACAGCTAAACTCGAGTTTAGCTATTTTTCCGCCACAAACAAATGTAAAAATTGTATGAATTTAACGAGAAAAAACAACTAAAGTCAAGTTTAGTCTTTATTCCTTGATGTAAGTCTAACAAAAATATTATCTTAACTCAACTTTAGATAATAATTTTCGTCTTTTCTGAGTTTAGTTGTTTTTCCTTAATCTCAACTTAAAAAAGTGACTTAAGCTATTATGTTTTTTTGAAATTGTGGCCACATTTTTAAAGATAGAAAGCTGAAAAAAATGTACAAAATAGATTTAAGTACGCTGAATATAATGGCATCAAAATCTCAATTTCGTCTAAAGTCGACTTTAGCGGTTATGGCTTGTGGCCACAAATATTAGTAGTGAATGGAACGTTCGGCGGCGCTATCTAGTGTAGGGATGGTAAAACATATGACATCGCTAGAGTAGACACCTGACTAACATCCATGAAATCACCAAAGCAAGAATCCTGTGCTGCTGCTTTAATCCTCAAAATAAACTCGTTTATGGACTCTCCATGTTGTTGCACCTTGTTATGGAACTTAAATCTTTCCTATCTCTTATTTGGTTTTGGTGCGAACTGACTACGAAACAAATATATGTTCTGATTGAAAGATTAATCACAAGGTGACAGTGGATAAGTCAACTTTGCCAGCAACTCGTACATGGATTTACCCATTATTTCGATGAAAAGACTATTTTTTCCGTTTTCTTGGACACTATTAATATGAAAAAATTGTTCGAACGATTTTCGTAGTCTCTAAAACTGTCCCACGCTCATAAGGTTCTACATTTCCAATTAACTTCATATTAAAGCACGGTGGTAATCAATACTCTTTAAAACAATTTACTTTGACTTTTTGATAAATTTTACAAGAACTGTCTGCCGATCATGTGGTACATCAGATCGGATGATTAGCGGAACATTGATATTCTAATTTGAGTGCTTAGTTAATGATCATTAATCCCAAATTAACGTCTATACTTTTCATCCGAACATTGACTCTACTTATAATAGATATATGCTTCAGTGAGTTGCTAAGACAATTCATGGATCTGCCCTGTCTGCCAGCTATACCTCTTGCGGACTAGATCCAGAGACTTTCAAATGTGATGCATGAGACCCTTCGACAGCTGAAGGCACAGGGAATTCCAGTGGAATATTGGGACATGATTATATTCCACGGATATGGCACGGCAATCCGAAACTCCGACATCAAAGGAGATGCTGGCATTTTTGGATCGGTAAGCTTGCACAACCTCAAGCAGCCGTTATGAAGCTTTCATTCCAACAATGTTGGTAAGGTTGAAGGTCTACGGCCGGTTGATTGGGTCGGCTCGAGCTATATTAGATTCAGGTGCTTATCCAAATTTGATTCCATATGAATTAGTGCGAGCTTTTAAAATACTTAAATGGCAAGCTACGAAAAAAGTTACCGGTATCGAGGGTAATATTGTGCAAGTTAAAAAAAAGGCTAGGATCGGTATAGTCCCATGGTTTGCTTCAAAGGTATGCATATAAGAAGATTTCTTGGTATTACCAAAAGAGATTGATTGGTCATTAGTAATTCTTTGCAAGGGTAATGGCATGTTCAATGCCACGAATGATAGGTGCTATGGCGTTTAGAGATAGTTCTCTAGAAACGTCAGAGCGGCAAGTTGAAATGTGTTGAGGTGGATATTTTGGATATTTGGTACGGCGGCTTTGGGAAAGGGACCTGGTTGGGAATGGCAAGTTTAGATTCTAGTTAGTGTTTTTGTACACACCACATCATTGTGTAACAAAGAAATTCAGGGGTATTTCATATAACGAAGTACAGCAGTTGGGAGATAAACTTCAGCGAGATCTATTTGAAATTGTAATGCGTTTTCGCAAACACAAGATAAGTTCAGATATCAAGATGATGTTTCTGTAAGTTAGGATAGCTAGGCGTCAATGGGATTCGCAAAATACCTAGAGCAATTCCGCATATCTAGATGGCTCAACACAGACGGCACAGCGGAAATACAGATACACGGATTCTCTGATGCCTCCACAATGGCATACGGAGTTGTGTAACAAGCAAGGGTAGAGCGAGCGATGGGTTGGGCAAGCGTAGAGTATATACTCTGGACAGATTCGATGGTAGTTTTGCATTGGCTAGGAAGAGCCGGCAGCATTCCCCTACTAAGTAAATCAGCTGGACTTTCCTGAGTCCCTACGCTACGTGCCACCTGTTATTAACATTAATATTCATTTGAATGAATGGCAGAGCTAGTTAAGCGCGAGCAATGGTTATACGGACCATCATGGCTAGTGGAGTAAGAAGATAGCTGGCCATTGAACCTAATAACGGGCGAAGTTTCACCAATAGTAGCAAGCAAAATGCGCATATACGTGATCACACAGGCAAGTGAAACTTTAGGTATATAGGTACCTGAACAGCAAGCTAGTGTGCCAACTAAAGAACATGCTTCTCGGTTGCAAAAGGCAATAAATGTGCTAGGATATTTGTTCGGTTATATAAACCAGCTAAGGTTAAGAGCGAATAAACGCAAACAAATGCAGAACAGAAAGAGAGCAAGGTACTCGTATAGCGTACAATAAAATATTTCATACCTTCCATAAGTTAAACATTTTAAGTGTTAAATATTTTCTTTTTATTTTAGATTATTTTAACATGAGAGATATCATGGCTCGTATAGGTTTAAAATGTTAAATGAATTCTTTTTAATGAACTAAAATTATTTAAGAAAATGAAAAAAAACTTGATATTTCAAAAAAATTGAGCTTTTATTATACATTTCGACAATGCTCTTTGAAATAATGTTATAGTTTAATAAAAATGAAACAAAATTCTGCTTTCAATTTTAGATGACTTCAGCCTCTTGGTACGAGTACAAAACTTTAAGGAGATATAGGAACATTTGATGCATCCATTTAAGCTATGTAAGTTTAATGAATAATGTAATTTTTTTTATAAATATTTAGCCATAATATGTATGCATTTTTAAAAATTTTATAAAACATAACTTTTTTGAAACCTAAAATATTTTTTCTAATCTTTTGTATTGGAAGTCATTATTATGTAGCAATTTATAAAAAGAATAATCTTTAGTTATTAAACTTAAGCATTATGAAAAGTTCATATGCATTTTTAACAAGGTATTCAGAAAAATTATGACCGATTCATATTTTTCATAAAAGCAGCACATAGTTCTAAGGAATGCATTTATAAAATCTAGGGACATGATTTTGGGTTCTATGTAAAGGTTTCATACATTTTATGAAAAATGCATGCGTTTCATGAATAAGTATTTATAAAACTAAAGACTGATTCATATTTTCATGAATGCTGTACGTAGTTCTTAGGAATGCATTCATTAAATATAGGGACAGAATTTGGGTTTTGTGTATAGATTCATAATTTTCATGAACGCTTTACATAGTTATTTGGAATGCATTCATAAAATCTAGGAACATAATTTTGGGTTGGTTGTATAGATTCATATTTTTCATGTAGAACTTTGGAACAGGAACACCCTTTTTTTGTTTCAATCGGTTGCAGACAAGGTTGTCTGGGGTAGATAAGTACGGTAGGCATGCTTGCCCCGCGCGTCACTACTACCGGACATTCGTTACCTTTTCTTTATACATGACTATCGACAGATTCATAAAAGAAGGAAACACCTTTAAATGCTTAAAACAAACTCTCTATGATAGGTCCAGAAATAAACTCTCTTTCGGTGTTGGGAAGCCACCAGGTGTTATTTGGTTCCCTTTGCGTAACCCTTCCATAGTCAACTATCATACAAAACTTAAATAGTAACCATCAATGGCCAAGGCCTCGCAAACAAAGAATATGGCGAAATTAAATTTTAGTTATTGTTTAAAATACTCTGAATTTACGTTGACTATTTTACTTATTTATCCTTTTCCTATTTTTCGTAGTAAAAAGTATTTCGAATACAGATACATATAGATTCAGATATAAATTTTTGTTCATAACATAATTTATTATATTATGTTTATTATAATTAAAATCTTAAATCCAAAATGAAAATTATTTTTTTTTATATATAATTTTATTTCCCCATGGTACGCAACCGATTGTAGTTGTATCTATGTATATGCCTGTGTTCGAGTATTTTTTCTTCTTTTTTTGTTACTTGACACTGAACGGACTGTTAGATTTTTAAAACAAACTTACTGAATGTCGAAAGTAATATTTTCTGTGAAATAAAAAAAGTTTGAAGACAATATTTTTTAATTTTTGAAAAAGTGATGTTTTTGATATTGTTGATGTTGGTGATGCTGTTAATGTTGTTGATGTTGTTGATGTTATTGATGTTGCTGATGTTGTTAATGTTGTTGATGCTGTTGATGTTGTTGATGTTGTTGATGTTGTTGATGTCGTTGATGTTGTTGATGTTGTTGATGTTGTTGGTGTTGTTGATGTTGTTGATTTTGTTGATGTTGTTGATGTTGTAGATGTTGTTAATATTGTTGATGTTGTTGCTGTTGTTGATGCTGTTGATGTTGTTGATATTGTTGATATTGTTGATATTGTTGATGTTGTTGATGTTGTTGATGTTGTTGATGGTGTTGATGTTGTTCATGTTGTTCATGTTGTTGGTATTGTTGATGTTCGTGATGTTGCTGTCGTTATTGTTGGTTTTGATTTTGGTTTTTGTGTTGGAGTTGTTGTTGCTGTTGTTTTTGTTGATGCTGTGTTGCGGGTTTGTGTTTGTATTTTTCTTAAGACAGGAGGTTTTTGGGCTTGGCTCAGGGTGCGGTTGTTTAAGATTTTTTACTATTCCAAGCTTAATGAATTTCTACATCCAGGTTCATTTCCTTGATTTATTTTTGGCTAGTGTGATTTATTAAGTGAGTCGTTTGCACTCTGCTGTGTTTAAAACTTTCTTATTGATTTTGTTTTATTTTTTTTTTTTGGATTCAGTTCTGTTGATCCAATTATAGTTGTTTTTGGTTTGATTTTGCTGGTGATCATAACTTTTGACTGTTGAGATGGTGAATTTTCTGTGGAACGAATTCTCTTTTTAATGTTTTCTCTGTCGTAGTCTGTACTTTCTTTCCAAACTTTCCCTTCTACCACTAATTCATCTAGTTTGAAATATGCTCTTTTGCCTTGTTTCTTAAATTCAATGAGTTTTTGGGACAAGTGTTTCTCTTGCCTCGAGTAGCGATTCGGGGAGATCTTCTGCGATACTGTAGTTGGTAAGAGATTTTTTTGTCAAGAGTATCTTTTGTTTTTTTTCGAAGCTTTTAAATGTTACACAAATAGATCTAATAATCCCTTGAGAAATTTTCCCTAAGCGATATCAGTTTTCAATATCATTTGATATTATTTGAAAGTCTTTGTGGCTTTTATTAAAAAAAAATAATTACATTAACTTTAAGATCATCTGTATTTGTTTCAGCTTCCTCTTCTTTGAAGATAATTAAGTTATTTTTAATCAAACCTACTTCAAGCTGCGAAATTCTTTTTTCTTGTTTTAAGTACATAGCTCTTTGTTCTCTTTTATACTTCCATGCGTTTCTACAACTTTTTCTAGCTTTTCGACCTTTTCGGAAACAATTCCTACTTTCTCATCCGTATTTTTGATTACCCTGTCAGTAGCTTCATTAATGTTTTAAGAGATCTACTCTTTTTGTTCCTTTAAAAGGGACTTTAGCTCCGCCAAAGTAATGGCCATTTTAATACTGATAATTTGGAGGTATATGTGCTTGCATCCAGATATATTTGAAAAGCTGTCGTTTAGAAGAGCAACTGACAGCTGATTGTTTAGATGTTTGTGAATTGTGGTTTGTTTTCGTTTATCGGGATAAGGCTGTGTGCTTATATAATATTGTTTTATATACTTTTGGTAATTGTTTTAAATACCGCTTTCTCCTCTCTTGAGTATTTTAAAACTAACGTTTGGTAATTTTATTTTTCTTTTTAAGTGAAATGTGATGGATTAAAATGCAAAAATGCAGGAAAATACTTTATTTTCCCGCAAGGTTTTGCTTTTTTGTTTTCGTCACGTCTTATGTCCACGTTTTTCACACAACCTCGATATTTTTTTGAAGCTACTTTTTTTTGTTCGCTTTATCAAAACTCGCACTTGACCTGAATCAAATATCAACTTGACTTGTAGCAAATTGCCTTCACTCTGGGGTCAAGCCGACTGCTGTAAAACTGCCGTTTCATCAGAGCGAAGGCTCCTCTGGACTTGGTCAGTATATGTCTTGCAACCTTAGCTTGATCCTTGCCTACAAGAACTTTGTTTTGCCAGCCCACTGCAGACTAAGAGGAACAGGAACCCACTTTTGTTTCAATCGGTTGTAGACAAGGTAGTCTGGGGTAGATAAGTACGGTAGGCATGCTTGCCCCGCGCGTCACTAGACGTCGGTTTTTCAGTTGTGGGTTTTTTGCACTACTACCGGACAATCGTTACCTTTTCTTTATACATGCCTATCGACAGATTCATAAAAGAAGGAAACACCTTTAAATGTTTAAAACAAACTCTCTATGATAGGTCCAGAAATAAACTCTCTTTCGGTGTTGGGAAGCCACCAGGTGTTATTTGGTTCCCTTTGCGTAACCCTTCCATAGTCAACTATCATACAAAAATTAAGTAACCATCAATGGCCAAGGCCTCGCAAACAAAGAATATGGCGAAATTAAATTTTAGTTATTGTTTAAAATACTCTGAATTTACGTTGACTATTTTACTTATTTATCCTTTTAACAAATATTTTTCGTAGTAAAAAGTATTTCGAATACAGATACATATAGATTCAGATATAAATTTTTGTTCATAACATAATTTATTATATTATGTTTATTATAATTAAAATCTTAAATCCAAAATGAAAATTATTTTTTTTTATATATAATTTTATTTCCCCATTGTACGCAACCGATTGTAGTTGTATCTGTGTATATGCCTGTGTTCGAGTATTTTTTCTTCTTTTTTTGTTACTTGACACTGAACGGACTGTTAGATTTTTAAAACAAACTTACTGAATGTCGAAAGTAATATTTTCTGTGAAATAAAAAAAGTTTGAAGACAATATTTTTTAATTTTTGAAAAAGTATTTGAGTCGAAAGTAAATTTTGTTTAGGCTTTTATTTTTTGGAAAAAAACTGGCAATTAGATTTTCCTCAAAATTATACTGAATGTTGACAACAATATTTCTTAAAAGTTAAAGTAGTGTAAAGCCAATATCTCAAAGCTTTGAAAAGATGTTTGAGTAGTAAATACATTTTTAAAAACTTTTATTCATTTTTTTGTTTAGGTTTTTATTTTTTGCAAAAAAAAACTGTCAATTCGATTTTTCTCAAAATTTGAAAGCAATATTTCTTATTGGATAAAATTTGTTGGAAGTCATAATCTCAAGTTTTTGAAAAGATATTTGAGTCGAAATTCAATTTTTACCAACTTTGAGTAATGTTTTTTTAGATTTATTTTTTTAAAACATTCAATTCGATTTTCCTTAAAATCTTACCAGTTGTTAAAAATGTTATTTTTGCACAAAATTTTTTTAAGATAAAATCATTTCTTATTCGTAAGATTTTGTAGGTGAAAATTTTGTTTATTTATTTCAGTTTTTTTTCGATTTGAAACAAATTAACCGTTAATTGTTTTTTTTTCCAAAAATATATTGGTTTGGATATATAACAAAAAAATTAATTCAAGTCAAGATGGTATTTTTTTAGATTTATTTTTTTAAAACAGTCAATTCGATTTTCCTTAAAATCTTACCAGTTGTTAAAAATGTTATTTTTGCACAAAATTTTTTTAAGATAAAATCATTTCTTATTCGTAAGATTTTGTAGGTGAAAATTTTGTTTATTTATTTCAGTTTTTTCGATTTGAAACAAATTAACCGTTAATTGTTTTTTTTTTCCAAAAATATATTGGTTTGGATATATAATAAAAAAAATTAATTCAAGTCTCTAGCGTCAGATATTTAGGGTTAACCAAAATTGTCACCTTTTTATAAACTGCTATGGTAAAAAAACCACCCACGCAATTTTCTTGAGAGCCCTTTCTGCATATTTCTGCATTATTATCTGTAAAACAAAATTTATTTAAAGTCGATATCTCTTCTAGTTCTTGAGCTATGGAAGGCGAAAAAAACGCACGCATAAAAAATCTTTCTAAAAATCTTTTATTTCGTTTCAAGGGAAACGTCGAGAAATATCAAAATTTTCAATTTTGCAAATCGGACCCATTACAATAAATTTCTATGGGAAGTTGAAAATTAAGACAACGATCGTTTCAGTTCAAAAGACAAAGTGGAACTCACCGATTTTATATATTTTTTGTTTTGGTTTGTCCTTTTTTTAATATCGTAGATTGTTGTTTGTTGTTTTTGCGATTTCAAGATGGCTTTGTCGTCTGATGGGTGGTGTGCACAGCTATCATAAGAGGTGGTTTGAATCCCTCGCCGTGACACACAATGTTCGATATGAATATGTATAACTATGTACAATGTATACTTATCTCAATTAGAATTGTGAAAACCTTTTTTTTCGGAACTCATGGGTAAGAACCTCCGACTTCGGCTAGGTTTCAAAACAGAAAGAAGGAATCTTTCAAATGAATTCATAAAATTTTGTCACTTTTCTCATTTATTTCCGCCGTCCTTTTGAAAGAAGTAAATCAGCTGGCATATGATGAAATTCCATGTATTACAGGGTGATATGCAATGCTTGTTTATACATGATTTTTTTTGTGGGTACTTAATTTTACAGGAGGTCCCCAACAAAGCTTTTCAATTTTATAAGCGCAAGTGAATAAAGTTGAAATGGGAAAGGACCTATTCCTCTGTTCTTTGACCTGGATCCGCACCTGAGATTAAGAGTAAAATTCGTGTCAAGATTTTAGTTCGGTGTGTAGTAGATACGTATGCAACCAATCGTCAATTAACTTTCGAATCATTTTCGGATATCTTTAACATGAAATATGCCCAGTGTATGTCCGCTTTTATCTAGTAACTCATATAAATTGTTGCTGCGTACCCTTTTTACAATTGCAGGTGTGAATTTTGAACAAATTTTCACATCGCGCTTTTTTGTCTCATCGCCTAAAATAAAATTTCGCTTGTAGACTATTTGTCCAATTACAAAATTAAAACTTTTACTTTGCGTATTATAAGACCGCTTGTACTTTCTATGAGCTCTCAAGAAAATTGCGTGGGTGTTTTTTTTACCACAGCAGTTTATAAAAAGGTGACAATTTTGGTTAACCCTAAATATCTGACGCTAGAGACTTGAATTAATTTTTTTATTATATATCCAAACCAATATATTTTTGGAAAAAAAAACAATTAACGGTTAATTTGTTTCAAATCGAAAAAACTGAAATAAATAAACAAAATTTTCACCTACAAAATCTTACGAATAAGAAATGATTTTATCTTAAAAAAATTTTGTGCAAAAATAACATTTTTAACAACTGGTAAGATTTTAAGGAAAATCGAATTGACTGTTTTAAAAAAATAAATCTAAAAAAATACCATCTTGACTTGAATTAATTTTTTTGTTATATATCCAAACCAATATATTTTTGGAAAAAAAAACAATTAACGGTTAATTTGTTTCAAATCGAAAAAAAACTGAAATAAATAAACAAAATTTTCACCTACAAAATCTTACGAATAAGAAATGATTTTATCTTAAAAAAATTTTGTGCAAAAATAACATTTTTAACAACTGGTAAGATTTTAAGGAAAATCGAATTGACTGTTTTAAAAAAATAAATCTAAAAAAACATTACTCAAAGTTGGTAAAAATTGAATTTCGACTCAAATATCTTTTCAAAAACTTGAGATTATGACTTCCAACAAATTTTATCCAATAAGAAATATTGCTTTCAAATTTTGAGAAAAATCGAATTGACAGTTTTTTTTTTGCAAAAAATAAAAACCTAAACAAAAAAATGAATAAAAGTTTTTAAAAATGTATTTACTACTCAAACATCTTTTCAAAGCTTTGAGATATTGGCTTTACACTACTTTAACTTTTAAGAAATATTGTTGTCAACATTCAGTATAATTTTGAGGAAAATCTAATTGCCAGTTTTTTTCCAAAAAATAAAAGCCTAAACAAAATTTACTTTCGACTCAAATACTTTTTCAAAAATTAAAAAATATTGTCTTCAAACTTTTTTTATTTCACAGAAAATATTACTTTCGACATTCAGTAAGTTTGTTTTAAAAATCTAACAGTCCGTTCAGTGTCAAGTAACAAAAAAAGAAGAAAAAATACTCGAACACAGGCATATACACAGATACAACTACAATCGGTTGCGTACAATGGGGAAATAAAATTATATATAAAAAAAAATAATTTTCATTTTGGATTTAAGATTTTAATTATAATAAACATAATATAATAAATTATGTTATGAACAAAAATTTATATCTGAATCTATATGTATCTGTATTCGAAATACTTTTTACTACGAAAAATATTTGTTAAAAGGATAAATAAGTAAAATAGTCAACGTAAATTCAGAGTATTTTAAACAATAACTAAAATTTAATTTCGCCATATTCTTTGTTTGCGAGGCCTTGGCCATTGATGGTTACTTAATTTTTGTATGATAGTTGACTATGGAAGGGTTACGCAAAGGGAACCAAATAACACCTGGTGGCTTCCCAACACCGAAAGAGAGTTTATTTCTGGACCTATCATAGAGAGTTTGTTTTAAACATTTAAAGGTGTTTCCTTCTTTTATGAATCTGTCGATAGGCATGTATAAAGAAAAGGTAACGATTGTCCGGTAGTAGTGCAAAAAACCCACAACTGAAAAACCGACGTCTAGTGACGCGCGGGGCAAGCATGCCTACCGTACTTATCTACCCCAGACTACCTTGTCTACAACCGATTGAAACAAAAGTGGGTTCCTGTTCCTCTTAGTCTGCAGTGGGCTGGCAAAACAAAGTTCTTGTAGGCAAGGATCAAGCTAAGGTTGCAAGACATATACTGACCAAGTCCAGAGGAGCCTTCGCTCTGATGAAACGGCAGTTTTACAGCAGTCGGCTTGACCCCAGAGTGAAGGCAATTTGCTACAAGTCAAGTTGATATTTGATTCAGGTCAAGTGCGAGTTTTGATAAAGCGAACAAAAAAAAGTAGCTTCAAAAAAATATCGAGGTTGTGTGAAAAACGTGGACATAAGACGTGACGAAAACAAAAAAGCAAAACCTTGCGGGAAAATAAAGTATTTTCCTGCATTTTTGCATTTTAATCTATCACATTTCACTTAAAAAGAAAAATAAAATTACCAAACGTTAGTTTTAAAATACTCAAGAGAGGAGAAAGCGGTATTTAAAACAATTACCAAAAGTATATAAAACAATATTATATAAGCACACAGCCTTATCCCGATAAACGAAAACAAACCACAATTCACAAACATCTAAACAATCAGCTGTCAGTTGCTCTTCTAAACGACAGCTTTTCAAATATATCTGGATGCAAGCACATATACCTCCAAATTATCAGTATTAAAATGGCCATTACTTTGGCGGAGCTAAAGTCCCTTTTAAAGGAACAAAAAGAGTAGATCTCTTAAAACATTAATGAAGCTACTGACAGGGTAATCAAAAATACGGATGAGAAAGTAGGAATTGTTTCCGAAAAGGTCGAAAAGCTAGAAAAAGTTGTAGAAACGCATGGAAGTATAAAAGAAAACAAAGAGCTATGTACTTAAAACAAGAAAAAAGAATTTCGCAGCTTGAAGTAGGTTTGATTAAAGATAACTTAATTATCTTCAAAGAAGAGGAAGCTGAAACAAATACAGATGATCTTAAAGTTAATGTAATTATTTTTTTTTAATAAAAGCAACAAAGACTTTCAAATAATATCAAATGATATTGAAAACTGATATCGCTTAGGGAAAATTTCTCAAGGGAATATTAGATCTATTTGTGTAACATTTAAAAGCTTCGAAAAAAAACAAAAGATACTCTTGACAAAAAAAATCTCTTACCAACTACAGTATCGCAGAAGATCTCCCCGAATCGCTACTCGAGGCAAGAGAAACACTTGTCCCAAAAACTCATTGAATTTAAGAAACAAGGCAAAAGAGCATATTTCAAACTAGATGAATTAGTGGTAGAAGGGAAAGTTTGGAAAGAAAGTACAGACTACGACAGAGAAAACATTAAAAAGAGAATTCGTTCCACAGAAAATTCACCATCTCAACAGTCAAAAGTTATGATCACCAGCAAAATCAAAAACCAAAAACAACTATAATTGGATCAACAGAACTGAATCCAAAAAAAAAAATAAAACAAAATCAATAAGAAAGTTTTAAACACAGCAGAGTGCAAACGACTCACTTAATAAATCACACTAGCCAAAAATAAATTAAGGAAATGAACCTGGATGTAGAAATTCATTAAGCTTGGAATAGTAAAAAATCTTAAACAACCGCACCCTGAGCCAAGCCCAAAAACCTCCTGTCTTAAGAAAAAAACAAACACAAACCCGCAACACAGCATCAACAAAAACAACAGCAACAACAACTCCAACACAAAAACCAAAATCAAAACCAACAATAACAACAGCAACATCACGAACATCAACAACACCAACAACATGAACAACATGAACAACATCAACACCATCAACAACATCAACAACATCAACAACATCAACAATATCAACAATATCAACAATATCAACAACATCAACAGAATCAACAACAGCAACAACATCAACAATATTAACAACATCAACAACATCAACAAAATCTATAACATCAACAACACCAACAACATCAACAACATCAACAACATCAACGACATCAACAACATCAACAACATCAACAACATCAACAGCATCAACAACATTAACAACATCAGCAACATCAATAATATCAACAACATCAACAACATCAACAACATTAACAGCATCACCAACATCAACAATATCAACAACATCAACATCATCGACAAACTCAACAACATCACCAACATCAACAGCAACAACTACAACAACAAAATATTATTAGGAGTGTATTAAACAGTACTGAAACAGAAAACATAAATATTGTAGCACATAATATTCAGGGATTAAATAATAAATTTATGAAAGTTGATTTTTTTCCAATTTTTACATAAGTTTGAAATATTTTTTCTATTTTAAACATTTATAACCTCTCATAAAATAAGTAAATTTAGTAAATATTTTTCAAATTATAAACCAGCAGTAAAAACTAATAAGTTCGGGAGAGCAAGCGAAGGATGCTTATATGGTTACAGATCGGACAAATTAGTGGGATCTTACATCGAATACAATGAACAAATCCAAGACGAAAAGAAGAGTCATATATATATTGACAACCTATTTAAATTGTTATCACTGAGATTGTGATTTTAACAAACTAACAAAAACCATACAAGTAATTGCAAAAGAAAATTTAATGGTGATCGGTGACATCAAATCACGTACTAGATAATTATAATTGGATCAACAGAACTGAATCAAAAAAAAAAAAAAAAAACAAATAACAAAATCAATAAGAAAGTTTTTAACACAGCAGAGTGCAAACTACTCACTTAATAAATCACAAACGCCAAAAATAAATCAAGGAAATGAACCTAGATGTAGCAATCCCACAAATTAGTGGGATCCTACATCGAATACAATGAACAAATAAAAAACGAAAAAGAAGAGCCATATACATATATATATTGACAACCTATTTAAATTGTAATCACTGAGATTGTGATTTTAACAAACTAACAAAAACCCTACAAGTAATTGCAAAAGAACTACTGTACTGTTGACTACTGTACTATTTCTGGCAAATGGATAGAATACGTTAATCATTTCAAAGTTGAATCAAACATATGTTCTGACCATATGCCAATTAAAGTGACATTTTCAAAAACAGATACAAATAAAACAAAATCAGTTCATCTTCCACGAAAACTCATATGGAAAGAGAATAATAAAAGCAGTTTTGAGAACAGACTTGACCAAAACCTTGCTAAGATAGAAACCCAAACAGACCACGAATCGTTGGAAAAACTTATTAAATGCATCGTAAAATCTTATCCAACCCCTGGAAAAAACGCTAAACAAGTAGGGAAACAAAAGTGGTTCGATAGTGAATGCAGAGAGGCAAGAAAACTATCTTTCAATTTATTGAACAAAATAAGGGATTCAGCTAATGTTGATGCAAGACTTTTTTCGAGTTACAGCCAAGCAAAGGCTAGTGTAAAAAAACTGTTTAGGAAAAAGAAAAAGGAATATATACAAAAAACTGCACGATACCTCGCAACCGAAAGAAATCCAAAAGTGTATTGAAGGCAATTACAGATCCTGAAAAGACAAGGATACAAATGTGGAGTTAACATTAATGGAACCGTACGGAGAGACCACTTCAGAAAATTGCTCAACCAAAATACATTAAACATGTCTATACAATATGCAAAACCATTTGTGGAAAACCAAATTCTTGATGAAGATATATCACTAGATGAGGATGGTAGTTCAACAAGCAAAAACAGGGAAAGCTGCAGGACCAGATCGCGTCCCAACAGAATTTTCCAAAAACGCAACAAAACAATTTCTTCGAAAAATATGCGAAAGTTTTAACATTATTTTTAACACGGGCCAAGTACCTGACTCTTTCAAAGAAGCTTTAGTATTTCCCATACATAAGAAAGGAGACTTAAATGATCCAACAAATTATAGAGGTATTTCGTTTACAAACGCAATAGCAAAAATGTTTACAGCAGTGTTACTTTCACTTATAACAAAATGGGTAGACGGAAATAACCTCCTCAGTAAATACCAATCGGGTTTCCGCTCAGGTTTCTCGACAACAGATAATATCTTCGTGATAAATACAACTATCCAAAGCTCTTTACTTCAAATTAAACCAACTGGGAATTTCAACAAAAAATGTTAAGAATAATTAAAGAACCTTACAACGGATCTAAGTCAGCAGTATGGGATGGAACAAAAGCATCAGAATGGTTTGAAACTAAAACTGGATTAAAACAAGGATGTTTATTGAGCGCCATGTTGTTTGTCCTTCTCATAGATGATGTGACATCTTATTTAATAAAATAAGTAATAGTAATAAAATCTCTCTCTTTATGCTGATGATTTGATACTACTTGCGAATCAGTTGAAGGAATATTGTAATTTTTGGACTCTTATTATCAACATAGATAAATCTAAAGTTATGATAGCGGGATATACGAGGGAAAGTTGTACACAAAGAGAGAAATGGTATTACGGTAGAGAAAATATTTAAGTCGTCAAAAGTTACAAATACCGTTGAATAGATGTAACTCCATCCTTCAATATGAAACAACATCTTGCATCAAAACTTGTCACAACAAAAAACGCAATTAATGTTAGTTGGAATCTACTATTAAAAATGGAAGAGGTACCGAATTCAGCCAAATACAAAGTTTATGAGGTAATACTACGTTCAATGATGTGCTATGGAGCCCAGGTCTGGTGTTTTCAAGAATACCAGGAAGTCGAAAAGCTTCAAATATTCTTCATTAAAAAAGATATTTCAGGTACCTAAAAATACACCAAGCTACATGATTTATCTTGAAACTGGATTGGCAGCACTCTACATATACACACTAAAACTCCATGCTGACTACATTATAAAAGTTATCTCAACCTATAGTCAAGAAAGATTACAACACATTCTAGGACTCTACGCTATTGGAAGGAACCACTTCTCTATACAAAAATGGAAAGATCTAGCGGAGTCAGTTACCTCTCCTTTGCATAATAAAAGAAATAGATATAAAACGCAGAGAAAACTATATGAAAAAAGCAAATGAATCAGAAAATCTCCTTGTATACCCGACATTATTCTATAATAATAATTAATTATTAATTAATAATTATTTCACCGATACAAATAGTTGCAGAAAAATTATCTTTGTTATTTCAATCAAGAGGGAAACTCCTTAACCTGAATGGAACATCTTTTAACAGCGCCGAAACCAACTGCTGCACACTTTGTAACCAACATGCTAGAAAGGACACGTTTCATTTCATAGGTGTTTGACCAATATTTAGAAACTGGAGGATCCAGTATTTTGAAAAACCAACATTAACCTTAGAAGAACTTAAAAAATGACTTAATGGTCCGAATTGGGACGTTATTTATAAAAACTTATTACCGAAAACTAATTATTTCAGAATTTAATTAAATCACTTAAATTATTAAAAGTATATGTTACTCACGGACGGCTATTTTGGCCATTGTCATCTCTTTTTCATTTAAAGCACTGCAACACGATCATGTAAAATATTTAAAAACTGTTTAATAAATGAATCTATCTATCTATCAATTTGCTACATAGCCCTCATATGGCCGATGATCGTTTATGGTTGTCCTGTGTGGTTCAACGTTGCCTCTTCTCAGATGAAGAAGTGTCGGTTGTTCGAGCGGCAGTGTTTACGACGTTGTACCGACTTATGTCGAACAACCGAATTTTCATTCGAGAATTACTATTCCAACGAGGTCCTATACAATTTATAGGACTCACATTTTAATTTTCTAGGCATTTCCAAACGACGAGTATTTTGAAAGTGCACGCTTGAGTGGCTTCATTCCAACAGAGGAATTCTTCTCTTTAGATAGATGCGGTCCGATACAGGATAGATTGGCAGTTCCGCTAATATAACACGTCAGACGACGAACCGTGGATAGGTGACTCCTGTGCAATCGGGATGTCATGGCGCAAGGCGAAGCAGAGCTACTTCGGTTCAGTTTTGCGTGTCCGAACGGGCCCGTACTGATATGGTGAAGCAGGTGAAATAATTTTGATGGCTTCAATCGGCACTTTAAATCTTGGCCTTTATATTTTGAGGGTTTAGTTTTAAGTAGAAAAGGCATGGTGGCACAATAAAAAATATACACATATAGATAAAAAAGAACATGCACAAAAAAAATTAAATAAGAAAAAAAAAGGAAAACAAAAAATGTTAGATAGCTAAATTTCCTGCTGTGGTTGTTCTAGTTTTAAGCAGTTTATAAATAGAGTAGGTAGTTAAAATTGGTCCAAGATAGTTTTAAGTTTTATATTAATAACTTTATTTGAAGTAGTTTTTAAGTACAAATAAAAAAACAGATATTGAAATTAGTTTTTTTTTTTAATTTTCCAATAAATAAAAAGATGAACAAAATTTAATTTTAGTAAAAAAGATCTAATGGCCGAAAGGTATTACAATTTAGTACACTGAAACAAAAAGGTTTTCATGAATATGTGCCTGTAAAATAAAAAACGAGCTAAACATCGCTTTCATGTTATTTAGGTATAATTGTATAAATTCATTCACACGAGTATGAACGATTCCTGTCATTTATAATTCATTCATAAAATGTAGCTATTTGATATTAATAAATCCAATGTTTGTATTCTTAAGTTTCATGAATTAAGTTCATGTAATGTGATTTTTATGCAATTGCTATACATAAAACTTATGAATATGTCAATAGATTTTATAAATGCATTCCTAAAAACTGTGTACAGCATACGTAAACCCAAAAATTCTGTCCTTAGATTTTATGAATGCATGCCTTAAATCTATGCACAGCATACATGAAAAATATGAATCTATACATCCAACCCAAAATTCTGTCTCTAGATTTTATGAATGCATTCCTAAGAACTATGTACAGCATTTATGAAAAATATGTATCAGTCTTTAATGTTATAAATTCCAATTCATGAAACGCATGAATTTGTCATAAAAGATATGAAACCTTTACATTGAACCCAAAATTATGTCCCTAGATTTTATAACTGCATTCCTTAAAACTATGTGCTGCTTTTATGAAAAATATGAATCGGTCATTATTTTTCTAAATACCTTGTCATAAAATGCATATGAATTTTTCATAAAGTCTTATAACTAAATATTCATGAAAATAAAGAAAGATTATTCTATTCATAAAATGATTACATAGCAATAATGACTCCCAACACAAAAGATTAGAAAAAATATTTTAGGTTTCATAAAACATACAACATTCATAAAATGTTTAAAACTGCATACGTATTATGTCTAAATATTTATAAAAACAAAAACAAATTTATATTATTCATTAAACTAACATAGCCTCAATGGATGCATCAAATGTTCCTATATCTTTTTAAAGTTCTGTACTCGTATCAAGAGGCTGAAGTCATCTAAAATTGAAAGGAGAATGTTATTTCATTTTTAATACACTGTAACATTATTTCAAAGAGCATTGTCGAAATGTATAATAAATAGCTCAATGTTTTTGAAATATAAAGTTTTTTTTTTAATTTTCTTAAATAATTTTAGTTCAATAAAAAGAATTCATTTAACAGTTTAAACCTATACGAGCCATGATATATCTTATGTTAAAATAATTTAAATAAAAAGAATTTATTTAACACTTAACATTTTAGACTTATGGAAGCTATGAAATATTTTATAATAAAATAATTTATAATTGATTCAAATTAAAAACTTGACACAAATTAATTTACATAAAACTTAATTAAATATATCCAAATGTATGAGGCTGGCTTCTGAATCTGCAACTTCATCATCTTGAATTAGAGCACTGTTATAATGAAAAGAAAAACAGAAGAATTATATTTGTATTTTAAATAGTAATTTATTTGAAGTTGTTTTATTAAAAAAAACAAGTATTCACTAATGAAAATGTAGAGCTTACAATAACCAATTTATACATGAAAAAGTAATAAAAGTAATTGTCCATCATTACTCAATAATGTTCACATGGATTCTGTATTAGTTTTGTTTTGAACAATAGAATGTTACTGAGATTGACAGTTGGATCAAAGGAAAACATAATGGAACATATATATATAATAGATAATATTAATAATACAAGAATTAAAAGCATACATATTACAAATATAAAAATATCACTCATTAAGATGAAGTGAAAAAATGTTTGCAAGAAGTTCTCATGAAAAATGAATTCATATATAAATCTTTAATTGCTCACCTTTTTTTAACGGTTTGATGAGAAAGAAATTGTAGGGGATTTTGTTTTAATAACGACATTTTCAATGGGTTTATTTAAACAGTTGTCCTAATTTACCTAATGCTATAAACATAAACTCTTCAAATACTCCTATTAATATAGACAGTTTAAGTTTTTCCACTTCTGAGATTGAGTTAGCGTTGTCTAAGCTTAAGGGTGATAAGCGACGTGATATTGACGGAATTTCACCAATCATTTTACGAATGTGTGCGAATGCATTGGCTGGCCTATTTACAAATCAGGTGGGAGGCAAGATGTTTCAAACTATCGTCCAATTTGTAAAATTGCTACGATTTCCAAATTTTTTGAAAAGTTAGTCTATGACAAATTAACTCTTTCTCTTAAAACAATGATTTCATCATACCAACATGGTTTTGTAGCTGGTAGATCCACTGCAACTAACCTCACTATTAGTAATTTAGTCTTGAATGCACTTGAGAAAGGTTATCAGTATGATGTTGTCTATACTGACTTTTCTAAAGCTTTTGACAGAGTCAATCATGATGCTTTACTTTTGAAGATAAATAAAGTAAAGTAGTGATCGTATTCAGTACGTTCGTATAAATAACATTATTTCTGCACCGGTATATGTTACGTCAGGTGTCTTACAAGGAAGCCATCTTGGTTCTCTTATTTTGTTGTTGTTTATAAACGACATTCCTGATATGTTTTTAAATTCAAGTTGCTTGATGTACGCAGATGATCTTAAGGTATTTCGTCGTATAAAAGCTGAACATGATTATTTTCTTCTGCAACAAACAAGATCTTGATGTTTTATCGGACTGGTGTTTAGCTAACTGTTTACATTTGAACATTTCCAAATGCCAAAGCCTAACGTTTTCTCGAAACCATCGCCCAATTAATTTTATCTATAAAATCAATCATATGCCATTGTCCGTTATAACCTTTGAAAAAGATCTTGGTGTGATTTTTGATAAAAAACTTGACATTGTAAAGCATATAGATTTTTTTAGTTGCTAAAGGAAGTTCAATGTTAGGTTTCATAGTGCGAAACTCAAAGGAGTTTTCCGATACACACCTTAAAGTGCTTATATTTTGCGTGTGTAGGGTCTAATCTTGAATACTACAGTGTTATCTGTAGTCCTTAATATTTTCTTCATTCATTTAGAATCGAAAAGTTGTAGTGAATAGACTTTAATGGGACATAGATTTTATTACCTATGAAACGAGGTGTAAATTACTCGGTATTTTGCCTCTTAACATTCGTAGAATGTATACAGAGGTTATGTTCATTCGTGTTATAGTAGCAAATCATATTGATTGTTCACAAATTTTAGCTTTAATTGGGATTAATGTTCCTGCGATATTGCTTCGAAACCAACCGTTTTTTAATGTTCCTTGTCATAGAACTGTGTATGCTTCCAATGAACCAATATCTAGGTGTTTAAGAGAAACAAATACTGTTTGCAACATGATTGATTTCAATGTTAGTAGATATTTATTTAAATCAAATTTATTGTTAATTCTAAATAACTTTGCTGGTGGTATTGTTTAAAATTTTAAATTGTATGTATTATGTTATCTAGTAATCACTAAAGTACCTATTGTAACTTTGTTTGATGAATAAACTAAACTAAACTGTAATACTACAGCTGCACTGTCTATAAAAAAGCGAAAAAAAACACATTATATCATAAACCAAGAGAAAAGATTAACCAAACTGTATCTAAGGATTTTATAGAATTAAATTTTAAATTAAAAGAAGGTTAGTGGTATGATAAATAATTAAAACAAATTACATAACAAATATTTCTGAGTTCGAATTCAAAGGAAGGTAAGGTTAGAAACTTTTAATTTACAGAAATGAGCCTATCTATCAGTATCTTAATCCAATATCTGCCAGCTCACCGCAGCTCAGAAAAAGGAATTCCTTAGTTACCAGGATTTGATTGGAAATCCCCAAACACATAAAAATACAACTACTAAAAGATGAAATGTCTCGCTTTACAAAAAGGTAAAATATAGAATTTTAAGTTCATACTGCTGTTGTTGTTTAATACCTAAAAACCTCTAAAAATCTTACCAGTTTTAATATCATTTTCGTCAATTTGGTTCACAATATTTCGTAAAATTTTGTCTCGCAGGTGCTCTTCATCTAATAAAAACTTTCATAGATTGCCAGCCTGCTCTGGATACTTTAAAAGAACTTCTGGCTGGGGAATATCCAAGAACAACCCTAAAATATTTGTTAATCTTAAGATGATAAATATTTTTTATTTTCGTAGTTTAAATATAATTTCTTGAAATTAAAACTTACCAGACCATAACCTCCTGGCTTTTTGTAATCCGGCCATTCTTCAAAAATGCTGTGTAATGTTGTCTCTTTACATATGTGATCCACTCTAAATTAGCTACAAGCTTATCAACAGCTGTCGAACTCTGAAGTTGACAAGTTATCATATTTGATGCTACTAATACACTTGTTTGAAAATACAGGGTACAGGGATGCCAAACGGAAAGGTGGCGGCGGTCCGAACCTAAAATGGATACGAACAAACCTTGGAGTTACAAATGCGTTTCCCGCATGTATGATGGTTTATACACCACCTGGCAAGCTTTTCACGACAGGTTTCAAGCTCTCGTTCACCATAACAAGGCCCTCGATGACATCGACAAATTGCATTGTTTGCAATCATGCTTAGTTGGTAATGCTAGTCGATTTTTGCAAAATTTTGCAATTGAGGCTGCCAGTTATGAGAAAACGTGGGATCATTTGAAAGAACGGTACGATTACAAAAATCCACATCCAAATGCAGATCCTTTTTGGACAACCCTCCTTGTCTCGTGAAACTGCTTCTGGGCTTCGAGATTTATTATACACGACAAGAAAATGTCTCCTTGCACTTTAAAACATGGTCGTATCAGTCTCTGAATGGATTTGGTTTCTTTTCTAGAAGCTGCCAAATATGAGCCAAAAACTAATGGAAGAGAAACTACGAAATGAGAAAGATTTATGGAATTTTAAAGAATTTACCGACTTTTTGGGGACTAGATTTCCGACTCTCGAGGTTGCTGATGAGCCATCCTTGAACATAAGGCAACGTGTAAAAGCAGCAAAACCGAAGGTCTTACACGCTAAGCAAACTGTTAAGCAGCCGTATCGACAAGCAGCGAAATAGAACCCTACAGAGCAGCTGTCATGCATGTTGTGCAATCAGAAAATGCCAACGATTTTGAATATGGACATCTTGGGACGAAAAGATACAGTTCGTAGGCTCCAAATCTGCGAAAATTGCCTATCTTACGGGCATCTAGTTCAAGCTTGTCTGTCCATCAGTTCATGCTATTTTTGCCAACAAAGGCATAATTCTTTAGTTCACTGCAACGCACAACAAGTTGACAAACAACAACAACAGTACGTAGCCAGCACATCTGCTCAGGTATTACATAAAAAGTACAAAGGCATTCCAAGTGACAGTGAACCCAAACGCGCCTGAGTTTCAGGCAATGGGAAACAACAGCTCCATTCAAAAACGTTTAATTACCACGTGGTAGGTGGTGATCGCAAACGCGCACATCAGGTGCTTCTGGGTACAGCGGTAATTAAAGCACTAGCAGCGGACGGCGGGCTACCCCTTTTACGTGCTCTGATCGACACCGGATTAGAACCGTTACCGTTTATCACCGAAGCTGCCGCACAACTGCTCAAACTGAAAAGACGACGGAACATTGCCGAGGTATCTAGGTTAGGGTTGGTAAGCAACGGCACCACGCAACACTCCTTCGAAGTACGTTTTTCGTCCCGACACTCGACGTTTTAGACTGCCGTTCAGGCTTTTGTCATCAAGTCGCTGACTGGGCATCTCCCTACCCAACGAGTGATCCCCTTTAAATGGAACCATCTAAAGAGTAATAATTTCGTTAGAAGATCCCCATCTCTACGAACCTGCACCCATTGATCTTTTATTAGGAAGTGGCGTTTGTGCTCAGATACTCCTTCATGAGATAAGAAGACCAGACGATGGATTGGGACCAATCGCGTAAAACAAGGAGCAACGGTGGATAGTGTTAGGGAAAACCTCGAAAGGAGGTTTGATGCGGATCCGAAGCTTTGTACGGTCTACATTAAATGTATCCTAGAATATGAAGAACTCCAACACATGGAGGAAATAGATGCAATTATGCTGTTTTACAAACTCCATTTCATTATTTCTTGCAACATCATGCAGTTTTTAAGGAAGCAAGCTCCGCAACGAAGCTGAGAGTAGTATTTGACGCAGCTGTGAAGGGTTCGGACGGGAAATCCATCAACGTCCGTTTACTTGTGGGTCCAAAATTGCAGTCGAGCATTTACGGCCGACATCGAGAAGATGTATCGGGAAATTTTGGTTGGTTTCCAGGACCAATACTTTTGAGCTTATCATGTGGAGAGAGCAGAAGACTGCTCCTATACAATTTTACAAAATAAATACCGTTACTTTTGGCACAGCAAGTGCACCATACCTTGCTTTCAAAGTCCTAACCAAAGTAGCTGAACGAAGAAGAAAATTTTCCGGTGGGGGCGAATGTTGTCCTTAAGGACATGTAAATATGTCGATGACTTAATCAGCGGTGCTGATTCACTCGAAAAAGCACGGAAAAAGTGTGATGAAGCGAGGCAACTGTTATTCAATTTACGAAAATGGACAAGCCATGTAAAAGATTTTCACATGCATCATCACGGCCAAACTAATAATGCAGAGACTATGGGACCTTGGATATGATTGGGATGTACAGATTCCAACAACTTTCATAAAAGATTGTGACACTTTTATTAGAGAACTTAATATATCAAACGGCTTCGCATCCCACGGTGGGCCCAGTTGAGGAAGACCAACAAGGCGATCGAGCTTCACGGGTTTTGTGACGCTTCAACGAAAGCTTACGGTGCAGCAATCTATCTCCGCGTTCTGAATGTTGATGGCAATATCCATGTCAATATATTTTTGTCCAAGGCAAAGGTGGCACCAAGTCAACGAACCGTAACACTGCCTCGTCTAGAACTGTGTGGTTCTGTAGTTTTGGCTCAGCTGTTACAGTACACAAAGGAAGTCTTAGAAATTCACGATGTTAAGATGTATGCGTGGAAAGATTCTGTGATCGTATTAGCCTGGATACGCGCCACCCCCGGCAAATAGACCACATTCGTCTCTAACCGCGTTTGGGAATTCCAGCGGCTAGTGAAGATCGATTGCTGGGGACATGTCGCAACGCTTCATAACCCAGCCGATCTAGGGTCCACGGGTGTGTTTCCGTTGAAATTGAAATCACTGCAAACAAGGTAGTTTGTGCCAGGATTTCTTAGGAACCAATGGGAATTTGATGCTCTGCATCAACCCATCGAAACTGACACAATTGATGAAAACCGGACGGTTAAGATACTCAACATTTATGTGTCCTTTCTCATTTTGTTTCGACTTTCTCATTATTTTCTGTTCGTCCATTTGTTTTGCTCTTGGGTTTTGTACACATATTATATGCATATTTATAAATAACCGTTGAATTTTCTCGCATAACAGAATTCCGTTTTTGAATTGTGTTCTGCACTATGCATAAAAGTTCTTTAAAAGAATCCACGTCCATACGAAGATAAAGCCTGTACACGTCCTTATCTTCTAAGCGTAGTTCGTGATTTAAAAGTTTAAAAGAACTTTGTGTATTCCTGCCGAGCCTCCAAGGTTTTGACCATTCCCTTGTCTTTTTCTTTTTTTTCCTCTTCTTCATTTATCAGAAATAAAACATTTGCCGCTGCGCATATTGCAGCGGCAATTCTATATCTTGTAAAAAGCAGACAAAATCCTATGTATGTTTGTAGTATATCACCTGCTTAAAATCTCGAACAAAAATGTTTCAAGTTCCTCGTTCCACAACACAAAATGGAAAACGGGTCATGAGTAGTCACAACACATGTAGACACATAGTGTTGTGAGCACAACGCACGTTGTGGGCACAACAGGTATAGACAGGCACTTATACATTAATGAATTTGTTATCTCTTTTCAAATCAGCCGGTACTGCAGTTTATTCGAACGGTCAGGGATGGTGATTTTAATTTGAGAGGCGGCAGAATAAAATAGATACTAAGAAACCTTCCAGTTACAAATGCGTTCCACACGATCCACAAGGCAAAGTCATAGAATTGCTTGTCATTCTATCATATAATAAGGAAATCGATTGAACAGAGAACTGGTATTTTTTAATTTGTCTTAATAATTTTACTTTACATATTGATCGATATTGAATTATTTTATTATTTTCACACAATTCCTAAATAATTTTTAATAATTACATACAGAAGCAACACTCTTCTGTATCAACTTTCGCTGATGGCAAAATGAAGGCAAAAAGATAACGAAATGAAGGTGAAAAGATAATTAAAAAAAAATTAAATAATATCTGTTACACTTAAGTTATCTTTAAATTTATGTGGAGGTGTAATATTCGATTCCGATATGATTTTAAAATCATCCCAAGACTTAAAGAGTGTTCTGGAGCTGATAAAAGTCGTATACACAGTGACGGACAAAGCCATAAGGCCAGTAGGGATAATTTAACAAGTAGTCTCAAAATTTTATCTAAATCTAACTACGAACAAAATTCTTACTCTAACATAGTCACTTAAAAAGGAATGTTCAGGAATATTTCTGCAACAAACAAAACTAAAATTTAGTCTTGCAATTATCGAACTGCTTATATGATGAAAATACTAATTTAATTGAGAAATCTGAACTAATCTGCATCAACTTTCGCTGATGGCAAAATGAAGGTGTAGAAAAGATAATTTAAAAAAAATTAAATAATATCTGTTACACTTAAGTTAGCTTTAAATTTATGTGGAGGTGGAGGTGTAATATTCGATTCCGGTATGATTTTAAATCATCCAAGACTTTAAGAGTGTTCCGGAGCTGATAAAAGTCATATATACAGTGACGGACAAAGCCATAAGGCCAGTAGGGATAATTTAACAATTAGTCTCTTTTTTTTGGAAACAAATTAATTATAATTTTCAAGAATTCTCAAGAATCAACAAAACATGGGTCGCAAAGTACATTGTTCCCAAACTTTGAGGGAAAATATTATCAAGCAGGTACTTATGGCAGTTGTAAAAAAATCTCTGTCTCTGGTTAAAAATCAAAAAATTAAGATGAACTTACAATACAAACAAAATATGAAAAAATATTTAAAAAATAGTTTTATTTCAAATAATTGAGAACTATAAAAATGTTCATATGGTTCTATCCATCACTGTATAAGACCGTTTTTAAATTTTTTGAAATTTTCTTAAAAAGAAAAAAAAAAACTTACTGAATTCCATCAAATATTTTTTCTTTGATTTCTCAGTTACTTCAGAATGAGGAAAGATGGATCCTTTAACAACCAATCTAGAGGAGCTCTTCGAATTGCAAAACTTGGCGTTTATTTTACCTCTTTTGACAGTCCTGTAAAACTCCAGCTATTCCCCTTTGAATCTTTGCAATAATTGTTCCTCTAGCATGTAGCTTGTATATAAATTCAAATGATTAAATATTCACATATTAATGTGATCAACTGCTGTCGATAAAGATCAAGAAGCGTGAAGTTTTGTTCATGGAATGTTTGAATAATTGAATAATAAAAGATAATATAAAAATAATGAATAATAATAAGAATATTTGTTACCTACTTTAAATGCATTAAAATATCTGTTTTCAAAATAATGATCACAAAATCTCACATAATCCCCTTTTGTGGAGTTCTAGATTATGATTAGTTAATACAAACTAATTCTAAATGAAGTAAAATCAGTAAAAAAAATTGAAAAATGAATATTTGTTACCTACTTGAAATGCATTAAAATATCTGTCTTCAAAATAAATTACCGGAATATATTAATTGTACTTATTTATGTATTTCTCACCAAATTCCTTTTTATAATTTTAATTTAATTTTTATTTCGCTTTCACAATTAACTTTGATTAAATTTAAATTTAACAAGGGCGAGGACAAACCACTTACCCTGAAAATGCTACCGAATTTTATTTCTGAACGACACAATTAAACAAAATAAAACGGTAAATTGGAAGAATCTGGAAATAATTCGAATTCGCGTCCTCAAAACAACGGTATTTCCATAATAATACATGCAAAATGTGCATGTATTCATAAAAAGCATGTATTCATACATACACGAAATGTTTTCTATGTATTCGTTCTTACATTCAATTGATGGTTTGAGACTGGAGCATAAGAGTGGATGTATACGATCTTACGTTCTATGAGACACATACTCTTCACATAAATTCAAAACTCACCACAGCGAAAAGGGCCTGTTAAGAAACATTAAATTTTTTGTTTATTAGACCCTGTTTAAATATAGGCTGCTCACTAATGTCCAATCCATTACAAAATCATGATTTGAGTAATTTTACTACGTGGGCATGTGTATTTTTTCAAGATATGTTCATAAATCGAGCAATATAACATTAATTTTTTACTTTAATGCTCCCGAGGCACTTCATCAAATTGAGTATGAAGTGATGATGAGAATAGATATCTTAGTTTTATACCTTGAATCATGAAAACAGCACCTTTTACTGAGACTGCATTTTAAAACTAATACATATTATTCATTTCCAATATTGTACTAGAAATAACAGTTATGTATTTTCTCTAAAAAAATGTAATGTTTATAAAGTAAATTGAATTTTCTTGTCATAATCTTGTTCACATTTTTACACTTCAGCGTTAATTACATTTTCCAAATAAGAATCTTTCTGCTACGCGTCGCCCCGTACTTATTTATTTTTCTATTCAATTTCACTTATTAATGCGTGCATGTGAATGAGGCCTTATTTTTCAGACTTGTTCGTAGGTGATTCATTCATAAATCGTAGGAATGAATACATAGGTTGCATAGGTTTACATTGGTAATTCATGCAAAATATGTATATGTGAACAATTGCACACTTATTTAGGGATAGTGATTCTGACTTCAAAAGTTCTATAAATGATAGAAAGCTTATATTATGATTTAAAAATGAATATTATTACTTTTGTAATTTAGAAAAAAGGGGCCAGTGTGGATAAAGCTTTACAATCGTGAGAAAAGCAAAACGTATTCATCTATTTTATACAAACTAAACAAAAAACGATTCTTTTCTTTTCAGTGACGCATCGATAAAATTTACAATTTATTGCCTTTGAAGTCAGAACGTAAGCAAATATGCATTTCATTGAATTTGGGTGAATTTTGGGTAAAGGTGTTTATTTCAATAGGGATTAGTATGATAACCAATAAAAAAAAGTCAATTTCCTATGACAACAATTAAATTTTATTTATTTTATAAAGGTTAATATTTCAATACATACATCACATTTATTCAGTCTTTGTTTAAAGGCAATCTTGGTGTGAAAAAATCAACTTGATTAAAAATGGTAAAAAAAAACAATAACAAAAAAGTCATCCTATGACCATAAAAATATTAATGTTAATATAGGTACAAACTTAAAATCACATTTTGTTTTATAAGAACTAACGGAAAAGTAATTCTATGACTATGAAATATACGATTAAATCTATGAGATCAAAATTTTGGTTAGTAAACCTAACGTTAACATAAATAACTGTAAAGGTAAAAAAAATAGTATTAAATAATATATTATGAATAATTTTGTTCTTATGTTTTTGATTTGAACAAGGCTTCGTAGTAGTTTTGATCTACCTTTGGCAAAAAAAAAAAACAAATAAAATCTTCATTCATTTTGTCTTTTGACAACGGTTTCGAGTTACTTGAAACAAGAAGATTTTGGTTGAACAAATTTTGTCTTTTGACAACGGTTTCGAGTTACTTGAAACAAGAAGATTTTGGTTGAACAAATTTTTCGGAGTAGCCAGGTTACTCTTCAGTATTGAAGCTGTCTTATACTCAATTTCTCTTCCGCTCGTTTTATAATAAAGTGTAAATTTTTCGTCTTTAATATATTTCAGAAACTTTATTTTACTAAATGGAATTGAGGAAAAGTTTAATTGGCCCGCTTTGGCGGAAAATGCTTTAAAATCTGATGGCAACATTTGAATTCATTTTAATTTTACTTTCTTAAATTTCATATTCTTAAGATGTCGCATAAGCGAAAACTGGCTAAATATTTCCAAGTTGCGCAAGTATTTGTCAATAGAGCTATGGAAGCAATCTCTACCTCTCTTTGTATTTATACTTTTTGCGCCTTCAGTTTAAATCTCTATACACGCACGACAAACCAAACCGCAATATTTATTTTCTTGTTTGTGTCGTATTTCTCTATGATCAGTCCTACATTACACTGAATCAAAAAATTGCACGTACATCTGACTGTTGAGTGAAAAAATGTACTATTTTATCAAAAATACTTATTATATATTTATTTTTTCATTAATTATTTTCTTTATTATGATAGAAGTAAAAACAAAATAAAATTCAGTTACATAGACTTCATAGAAATAAAAAAAACAATAACAAAAAGGGAAGAAACTAAAATTATCATCAAAAAATTGCACATACACTTTAAAGTTTATTAGTTAATTGCTTCGTTTAGTACCTAGTATGGTAACCTTTTGCCTTAATAACATTCTTTAAACGGTTTTGCATGGACAGGACTAGTTTTGAAGTCACTTCCGGTGGAATTTTGTTCCATTCTTCAATTAAAACGGCTTTCAGTTGATTTTTGTTTCTTATTTCCGATTCTCGGATTTTCTTTTCCAAATAATCCCAAAGATGTTCGATGGGATTTAGATCTGGGGATTGAGGAGGATGAGGCAACTGCAATTTCACATTATACAAAAGCCATTCTTTCACAAGCCTTGAGGAATGCTTAGGGTCGTTGTCTTGTACTAATGCAAATTCCTCGCTTAAGCCCATTTTATTAGCGCTGGCTTTTAAGTTATCTTTAAGTATTTGCAGATAAACCAATTTATCCAAACGCTTTTGCACGTTTGTCTTCGAAATATAAGGTTTTTTTCTTATTGCACGTCCTTGATAACCCTTTGAATGCAATACGTTCCGGACTGTTTGTGGGTTTAGTGATATTCCATGACTTACTGTGATTTCTGCAGCTATCTTAGGAGCACTTATTTTTGGGTGAACCTTCACCATTCTTACGGTTTTGCGTTCCATTTTGTCATTTAAAACTTTTTTCGACCTCTTCCTGGGGCCATTTCGAAGCTTTTGTTTTTTTTTTATAATTTTTTATCACGCATTGAATAGTTGATTTTGATCTCTTTTTTTTTTTTATAATTAGCAAACACTAAAAAGGTTTTTTATACCTTTAATATGCCAAAAGCAATACCCATGAATAAAAAATTCAGCAGGATCGGAATCTTCACCTACTTGGGTTTCACTCAATGCCAAAACAGCTGGTCTGTTAGAATTGATGTGGATGTATACAGACAGAAAATTCGATCTTAGCCCACGAACATTACTATAATCTACTCTAAAATAACCAGTCATTGCAATATAAAAAAAATTTTAAAATCAAAACAAACGAACTTCTAAGTATTACTGTATAAGATTATTTAAAGATCTTTACAATACAACCTCACTACTAGTGTTATGCCTTTAGTAGTGACGTTGAATTGGTCCGGACCCTGACAATCAAAACAGTAATCTACAATCCATTTGGTGTTGAATGAACCAACACATACACATCATTGAGCGAGCTTTCAAAAAGCTTAGCCCAATGCATGCACCTGCTGAGCCACTCAACTGTACAGAACAATGAAAGAAAGAGTGAAGGGAATGCACTTACTGTGTTCTGGTAGATTTTTTTTTATTATTTATTTCTTTTTCCCTTTGTGTTGCTTTTTTTTAATATGTAATGCTGTTGTTTTTCACTGTTTTTTTTGTATCATTATTATTTCTGTTGTTTTAGTTTAATTTATTATATTTTTTTAACACTATTTTGTTTGTTTTGTTTTGGTTCTATTTCAATTTTTTTTGTTTCGTTTTGTTTTGTTTTAAATAAATTAACATAAAGAGACTGCGACGGGGACGGGGACGGGAGACAAGACAACAAATAATCGAAAAAAACGCAGAACACGACGAGTGGACATGAACTTCCCCACTCGAGCTTTCACTGACAACTCAACAATGGATGATATTTCAGAATAACTTTTTCCATCCTTTTTGAGATCCACAATTTGTTTTTTATTTCAATAGGAACTTTTTTATGTGATGATTCCATAACTAAAAAAAAATTTTAAAACGCAAAAAAAAACACTTTTAGCCAGATCAATTAAACATAACAGACTGAGTAGGAGATTCAATCTCATGATCGTTCGAGTTTTTGGCTTGGAAAAGAACCGTTATTTCATTTTTGTAGAAAAAAACAACAGTGTACGTACATTTGTTTGGTGTACGTGCAATTTTTTTATACTTATAGAAACATATGTTTTAAAAAAAAAAAAGTTATAAGAAGAAAGGTCGAAATTTGTGTTACATATTAATACTGTACTTACATCTATGTATCATTTTTTGTTCAAAATAAAGTCAATCGGTACGTGGATTAGGTTATAAGTACATTAAATGTAATAATTTTATTTGAATTTGATTGATGTACGTGCAATTTTTTGATGCAGTGTATATGTGAGTCTCATACAAGTACGACAAAAACAATTTTAAGGTTTTATTTTAAATTTTTGATCGTAGGTATGTTTTAAGCCAATACACTTACGACAAAACAATATTACGAAAAAAAAGAGGGAAAACACATGGAATTTGTCGTATATGCCAAAAACTGTCGCTTACGACAAAACAAAACTCAACGGGTGATTATTTTGTGGACATACGACAAAATGCATACTATTTACCTAAGCAACGGTAAGAGGTAGGGAAACGGCATATCCAGTTAAAAAAAAAAAAAAAAACAATTTGGCGACGATATATCATTTGATTATTGCATATAGCTTCTTTTTTATTTTTTTTTCTTAAAAAGCTTGGGAATAGTTCACTTTAAGCATTGTCATTATAAGCCATTACTGAAGGAAATCCAATGTATTTCCGTTTTACATTTACGAATTTCCGAAACTTCTTTGAGTTTGCTTCCATTCTATCTCTGTAGTATGTACTAAAACAAAATTTTGATAGAAAAACATACTCTTTACTAAGACGACAATATAAAGTTAAATTTTCATTACTGATATTGCTTTTAAAATCCTTAAAAGCTTTATTTTTGGCATTTTTCAATCGACGTAAACTTGAATTAGACCAAGGGGGATGAGAATTTACTTTAAAGTAGGAACGAAGAACAGCGTCAACCAATTCTCTTACAAATACATATAGGTACATATATATGTACAAAATATTCGAAATTATGTTTTGAACTATTATTCAAAATTTGAAAATTTGTCATTCAAAATATTTAAGTTTAAAGAATTAAAGTGATATTTAATATTATTCCCCAACTGGAAAGCATTATAATTTTTAAAACTAATTTTTTGTATGTAAATTGACATGGCAACGTGGTGAAACGAGTTTGAAAACAAAGGGATACATACATACAGAGATTTCAACTTCTTCGTTTATAAATACTAAATCAAGCATTCTCTGCAAGAAATTGTGAATAAAACAAACTTGAGTTGAATTTAAAGCTAACAAGGCGTCAATAGGTTCGAATTCTTTTTCATTTGAAAGCACAATTGATAGCACCCTATTTTTTTGCATCCATTTGATTTCACCTAAGTTAAAATCACCAGCTATACAATAAGAAATGTTATGTTCAGAATAATTAGATAAAGTTGTTCAAATGAGACAAATAAATAGATAAATGAGAATCAGGTGGAATATACTTCAAAAATATCAATAATTTACAATCATAGTTGCCTTCCATACAAACGCATAGTTGTTCAATGTTGTCTTCAGATGATATTCCAAGATCGATAGAATTAGCGATGAGTGATTTCCGAGCTGCTAAAAGAACACCACCTCATCTTCTGCTGCCCACATCATGACGATCTCGACGAAACAGATGAAACTCTGATACATTGAGTGTTTCCTCATTACTTATTTCCTTGAATAGCCAAGATTCGACAAAAAAAAATGTCTTACTATTGTATTTTGGGACCACATAATGCTTTTTCGGCATAGTTGGCTGGAATACCAACTTTAAAATTAATAAATTTCAAGTTCTTAGTATCTTAGTATCTAATAAAAAGCTTGAAACATTCAACATTATTCTTAGCAACACCAATTCTAGCAGCAACATATTTTATAATAGCATTAGTAGAAGTTGACGCATCAAATTTGGATACATGAAACCATTTGTGTTTAACAACTACCTTTAGGTTATCTGCAGCAATTAACATCTTCTCCACACACACGCATATATTGTTTTTTATTTGTATTTTCAGCTACAGCATTATTATTATTATTTTTTTCTTGTGCTTGGCTACCACTGCCACTACAAGTTGGTTTAGGTGGTAAATTTTCTTCTTCTATTGTCGCTTCTGAAATATTTTGTTTATGTTTTTGTTTACGTGCACTCATAGTCAGTGCTGTCGTTTTAAAAATTTCAAGAGTAGCATTTTGCTGTCATTGTGGGGAGTATTTTCTTAAATTGAGGAGTAAAACAAAAAACAACACATGCTGGGCCCATGGACAAAATTAAAAACTGAAAATAATAATGTCCAAATTCAAAGTTAATTGATTTACTGCGAAGGTTAATGTTCCGAAAACAGACAAATAGTATGATCTAATGTCATGACAAATTTTTGCTTCCACGTACTTCCATATGACTTATCGAACAAAACAACAAAAATAAATTGCATTCATAAATCGGTTGGGTTCGAAATCCTGTATGGATCTTAATACTGTATTTAAAATACTGTACTCGTATGTCAAAATACTGTTTGTACAAAATAAAATTTTGTATACCAAAATTCTGTTTTTCAAAATGCTGTAAATAGGCTGACAAATAAAAAAAAGTGCGAACTTGATAATTCATAAGTCTTTGAATTTGTGTTGTTGCTGAAAATACATATGAACTTACAATTCATAGATTGTTTTGTTACTTATAAATATCATTGCTTATTGTTATTTACTTATTTATGATATGAATTATTAATGTATTCTGTTTTTTACTTGTTTGGAGTTTTAATAAATGATATAATGTACATGCGGAAATCGAGTTCTGCTTTTGTTGTTCTCTATAATGAAAGAAGAGCGGAATTTTGCAAAAATACAGTATTTTAAGATAATATTTTGCTCATACAGCATTTTAAGAAGAAGAGTTTTGAGATACAGTATTTTGACAATACAGTATTATGAATATATACAGTATCATACCGTATGATACAGAATTTTAACAATACAGTATTTTAAAATACAGCATTTTGACTTGCTCCCTTAATAAATACATGAAATACAAAAACAAGTTTACCCTAACATAAGGATTGAATTATTTCATTATTGTAAATTCGATGTTTCATGTTTTCAGTTACAAAAATTAAGGGGCCAGTTATAGCTATCATTGGTTTCCATAATTGAAAACAAAAATTTTAATTTTTCTGGCAGGTCGTTTATAGATTTAATTGAAAATTTCTGTCATTGAAAAAAATGTCCTGGTTAAAAGCCAACGAAAAATGTTTACTGACACAAATCTGTCATTGTGTGAAATTGTAACACAATTCAGTGGAACGATTCGTTGCATTTTTGAACTTAAAAGTATCAGCTGTGCAAAAAAATAAATTTCCGCCCGTTTCAAACATATTTCCCGATCGATTTCAATAGAGCTTTAATTGGCGCCTAATGAACTAACGAATTTTTTAATCAGAGGAAATATTAATTTAAATCATTATTTGCGTTCTTTATTTGAAATATTTCGCTATTGCGAACGAACATTTGGAATGGAAATAGAATGCAATCAAAAATGTGCAAGTTTTGGAATTATATTTTAAATTTTGGTTTTTATTGTAAACCAAATAAAAATTTCTTTTGCGTTTTATTTTGGGGAGTAGTTTTCGTCCGTGGGTAGTAGAGCAGCAGTTGACTCTCGAAAGGAGTAAAATACTACTATAGTAGCAAAAACGACAGCAGTGCTCATAGTGCCATAGTCATTGTTCACCTCACAGTCACAGTTGTCAGTGAAAGCTCGAGTGGGGAGGTTCATGTCCACTCGTCGAGTTCTGCGTTTTTTTTCGATTATTTGTTGTCTTGTCTCCCGTCCCCGTTCCCGTCGCAGTCTCTTTATGTTAATTTATTTAAAACAAAACAAAACGAAACAAAAAAAAACTGAAATAGAACCAAAACAAACAAAAATAGTGATAAAAAAATATAATTAATGAAACTAAAACAACAGAAAATAATAATGATAAAAAAAAAAAAACAGTGAAAAACAACAGCATTACATATTTCAAAAAAAAAGCAACACAAAGGGAAAAAGAAATAAATAATAAAAAAATCTACCAGAACACAGTAAGTGCATTCCCTTCACTCTTTCTTTCATTTTTCTTTACAGTTGAGTGGCTCAGCAGGTGCATGCATTGGGCTAAGCTTTTTGAAAGCTCGCTCAATGATGTGTATATGTTGGTTCATTCAACAACAAATGGATTGTAGATTACTGTTTTGATTGTCATGTACCGGACCAATTCAACGTCACTACTAAAGGCATAACACTAGTAGTGAGGTTGTATTGTAAAGATCTTTAAATAATCTTATACAGTAATATACTTAGAAGTTCGTTTGTTTTGATTTTAAGATTTTTTTATATTGCAATGACTGGTTTTTTTAGAGTAGATTATAGTAATGTTCGTAGGCTAAGATCGAATTTTCTGTCTGTATACATCCACATTAATTCTAACAGACCAGCTGTTTTGGCATTGAGTGAAACCCAAGTAGTTGAAGATTCCGATCCTGCTGAATTTTTTTATTCATGGGTATTGCTTAGTGCCATTATTCTTCTCACACCATGGTCTCGCCATATATATTAGGAATGATGTTGCATATCAACTTTTACCACAATACGGTCATTGTACCAACTCCCTTTTCAATTTCATGTGGTTAAAACTTTCCGTGAATAAGCACATCATTCACTATTGTTTTCTTTATCGGATCCCAAACCTGGACAGAGTTTTAACTTCTCAGGAATTTGATGCTCTTTCTGACTCCATACAAAGAATTGTCTCCCTGTATCCTTACACTGAAATCGTTATTACGGGTGATTTCAATGTTCACAATTCTTCGTGGCTTCGCCATTCGGGCCAGACAACGCCCGAAGGAATGTGTGCTGAGATTTTTGCTGAGTTAACCCATCTTACTCAGCTTGTCAATGAGCCTACTCGAATATCAGACGTTAACGGCCGAGCAGAAAATACCCTTCACTTGTTTCTCACTTCTGATCCTGATAAGTACACAATCAGTGTATTGACGCCTCTAGGCACATCGGACCGTAGTGTTATATCTGCTAATTTCTCGTGTCAAACAAATCCAGTTAAAGAAAGAGCTCCAAAGAGAACCGTTTGGCAGTACGAGAAAGCCAACTGGGACGGTCTCAATAATTTTTTCAGGATCTTTAACTGGTCGCTATGCTTCCTCGGTAGCGACGTAGACTCAAGAGCAGATATGATTTCTAGTATGATTCATTTGGGTATGGAAACATTTATCCCATATAGGGTTAAAAGTATTAAACCAAAGGTTAAATCATGGTTCGATTCGAGCTGCAAAGAGGTTATCAAGGAGAAAGAGGTGAGCTTCCGGTGTTTTAAAGCCAACCCAACTGTTTAAGTTTAAGCAAGCCAGGAAGGCCTGCAACGCCTATATTCGAAGGACCAAATTTTTACATGATCAAAAATTACGGCGAAAATACTGCAATGTCCCAAAGACAGTAAGAATTTTTTGGTAATTTTTAAAAAAACATGAGGAATTCATCCTCTTCCTCAGTTCCTACGCTTGTTGTCAATGACACTCCTTTAGTTAGCTCTATTGATAAAGCCAACTTATTTGCAAGGCAGTTCGCCGAAAATTCCACCTTACCAGATAGTGTCATAACTCCTCCAGTTCTTGAACGCGTAAATGATTCTATGGGACCAATCTTTTTTCGTACTCGAACTGTGGCGAGAGTTCTTAAAGATCTCAACATTCATAAATCTGCTGGCCCAGATGGTATCCCCGCTATTATTCTGAAGAGGTGTTCTTCCACGCTAGCAAAACCACTGCGTAAGCTTTTCCATCTATCCTATTCTTCTGGGCTCGTTCCAAGTAGTTGGAAAACTGCATTTGTTCAGCCTATTCCGTAAAAAGGCGAATATTCTTCTCCTACAAATTACCGACCGATAGTACTAACGTCCCTTCTTTCTAAGGTCATGGAAACGTTGCTTAATTATCAGCTTAAGAAATATCTTGAGGAACGGAAGCTTCTTAATGACCGGCAATTCGGCTTTCGTAGCAATAGGTCCACTGGTGATCTCATGGTTCATCTCACCGAACAGTGGAACAGATCTTTACATCGTTTTGGAGAAAGTTAGATTATTGCACTTGATATTTCAAAGGCATTTGATAAAGTTTGGCATCTTGCTCTCTTATCGAAAATGCGTGCTTTCGGTATCGACGAATCTCTTCTTCGTTGGATTAGAAATTTTCTTTCGAACCGTTCAATACAAGTTGTTTTGGACGGATTCAAGTCTGAAACTCATAAAATAATCGCTTGTGTGCCCCAGGGTTTCGTTTTGTCTCCGACCCTCTTCCTCATTTTTATATATGATCTCCTGTCTGCTACTTCTAATCCAATACATTGTTTTGCTGACGATAGCACTCTTAGCTTTTCATATTCGTTTCCAGACGCACAACCCTCCTCTTCGGATGTGGAACTGCAACGGCAAAATATGATTAGCTCATTAAATTCCGACCTACACAGCATTGTACAATGGGGAATAAATAATCGTGTGGAATTTAATGCTTCGAAAACGCAATGCTGTCTTGCATCGTTAAAGCGAGATAAACTATGAGTGGCACTTGCATCAAAGAAACGGAAAATCTTGACATCCTCGGAATGTGCATCAGCAACCACCTTTTGTGGAGCGATCACATACACGATGTTGCCAAAAATGCCGCAAGATGTCTAGGTTTTTTGAGACGTTGCAAGAAATTTTTCTCTCCGTCTGATCTGGCTACAATCTACAAAACCTATATACGTCCGAAACTTGAATATAACTCTCATCTCTGGGCTGGTGCTCCAGTAACTTATTCAAGCCTCTTGGACAGTATTCAAAAAAGAGCTTTTAAAATGATTTGTGACATTAACATCTCGTTTACATCACTCGAACATCGACCCAAGGTTTCTTGCCTCACGCTTTTTTACCGTTATTTTAACGGACTATACTCTAGTGAAATAGCCAGTTGCATTCTCCCCCTTAAACAATTTAACCGTAATACCCGCGCTTCTAGGAATGCCCATCAGTTTATCCTTGAGCCCAACTTCGGACGTACTATGAAGTACAGAGATTCTTTTTTTAGCCGTACTACGCGAATGTGGAACGCCTTGCCACGCTCTATCTTTACCTGTCATTGCAATGTTCCGAAATTTAAAACCAATGTACACCGACACCTCCTATCCAACCTTTCCCTCTTTTCCTAATGCTCACACTGTGTCTTTGGCATATTAAAGGTTTAAAAAACCCTTTTAGTGTTTGCTAATTATAAAAAAAAAGCCGCACCTGCATCATCATCATTTACTTTCCCTCGTACAAAATTAAAGCAGTAAGCCAAAACTTCGCTCATGACCGTCTCCCTCTCTCCGCCAACTTTTCACTCTCATAGTTTTTACAAGATTACGCACAGAGCAGTTAGCCAAAACTTCGCCGATGTCCGTCTACCTCTCTCCACCAACGTCAAAACATTTTTCGCGCTCCTTATGCATATGCATGCCAATAGTTTGGACAAGATTTCGTACATCAGCACGAAGAGAATCCACCTCACTCATTTTCAATGCTAACGCGCAAAAAGCAGCAATAAGAAACAAAAAAAAACAGATATTGGCGTTTTCTTTAATGATTTCTTTTTGAGTGACTTCTGATATATTTGCCCAAATTTTATGGAAAGTATTTACACAAAAAAACCGCAATTAACCACTTCATCTTGAATAGAGTTCTTACAAAGAAAATACTTTTTATTTTTAGAATTTTTTTTAAGTAGACATACTAGAGCAAAAATCAAAAGCAACAGCAAACGATAATGACACTGTTTTTTCTGAATGCAGAAACGTCATGGGCCAGGTGTCAAAGGTTTTGCTTACATTCAGGATAAAACAAAAATAATCTTTTTAATTAAGTAAGTATTGTAAATTAAAAAAAAAACAAAATGAATTAATAAATAATTTCTTTAACAACTTGTAAACCATTATTCGCCTTTTGTTCTTTTCTGTGTCTGTGGCGTCTGCTGCTCATCTGCTCTGTGCTGCCCTGCAACATTTATTATATCACTAGCTTTTACCCTCGACTTAGATAGTTTTTTTATGGTAGTATGAAAAAAACCAGACCTGTACTTTTTTGTACGTATGTTTGAATTGTGCTGAGATGGGATGAGGCCATACTAAGTGTGATTGTCATCGGTTAGGTAAGGTTAGGTTAATACATTTTAAGAAGAAGACAGGTTACTGCAATAAAGTTTTATATACGACGTTTTTTGTTTTTCTTTCCTTTGCCAGAACGTAACGAATTTGTGGGTTTAAGACTTGTGAGCACGTTACATATAATTGTTAATGGGACAAATATTATTTTTTATTTACATCTGAAACTATCAGCGTGTGCCCCTGAGCTTTATTTATTGTTATTGCAAATGCTGCTTTTAGAGGAAACTGCACTCTTTTAAACTGAAACGGTAAATCGGTTGGAATTATCTGAATGCGGGGAATTAAAACATTTTTTCCTGTTGCTATTCCATTCATGATTATAGCTTTTATAATGTTTCGTCCTTTAGCGCGTCAAGATTTCTCATTAACAGGACTGGAACACCAACCTTCAATCTCGTCTTTCCACTTTAGTGCTTCACAATGTGTGCACTTTTTATCCATCCGACTAATGAGAACTAGTAGATGATTAATGTAATCAATTAAAGGGTCATAATAAAAATCTGCGTCTTGAAATGCATCCCATGTATTACGTGTAAAAACAGTTCTTCTTTGTGCCTGATGTTCAGCGTTCAAAATACGCCGTCTTTGTGATTCATCATGAGACTCTGACGCAATTTTTGATGCATGTCGCTAAGCGTTTAAAAGTCTTCGTGTCTGTCTTTCATCCTCAGTTTCAGCGGTTCTTTTGGGTTGCGTGACAATCAACATCTAAAGATCTACAGGTTTAAATCTGAACTTCAGTCTGAGAAAGTCTTTGAGACCTATGGCGTTCGGCATCTAAAAGACGTCATCATTGACCGTGCTCTTCAGTCTCAGAAGCTCTATGAGCCCTGATGAAAAACACGTCCTTTGTGTTTAAGATATTCCAAGATGATAATCTCGAATCTTTATTTTTCGTTAGAAATTAAAATATAAATAATTCAAGTTACATAGAAAACTATTATAAACGTGTAACGAATCCTATAGATTTCACCCTTCATCCTTTAAGTTCACAATATGAACTATAGTCTACAGGAAGCTATAGTCCAGTCCTGTAAGCAGGAATGAAGGGTGTTCCGGTATCTCTTTGGCTGGCATGCTTGAAATGGGCTTAGCTCGTCGGAAATGGCTGGGTTCTTGCCAAGGGATACCAAAACGTGTGTTACGTAAAATCATGCCGAGTTGTAGGTATAAAAACACAGATAATACAAAATAATTTGGATCAAAAAAAAATTTTAGGACCCTAAATTCATCCTTAAGAAAAACAAACGAATTACTATTCGAATTTCGACAAATTGAAAGGATTGATAGCGAAAGAAATTTCAAGTAACAACCTTAGAGAAGGAAGGACTCGATGTTATGTCCATAAGAGGTATATGTATCCCACCCACGCATCACTATAATGTGGTACGACCTTGGCTACTGCTACCTCGATGTCGTTTGCAGTAACCCCCTAACTTCGTATGTGGTGACTTACCGAAGGTTTTCTGAAATGGTCACATTTACCCTATGAATAATATTTAGCAATCCATTAAATTACTAAGTCGTAAAATTCATCTCTTTTTAAATTAAAATCATGAATTTTTTTAAAACGTTATAAATTTCATTTTATTTTACAAAAAAAAGTAAACAAAATATGCATACATAAAGGAGAAAAAAAAACTAGCAACTAAAGGGCAAAAATGAACTAAAAATAATAATATGCAATTAGGATGAAAAATCTATGTCTAAATTTTATGTTATTGTATGTGTTTTTTAAAACTAATAATATATATGTATTGCTTTTGTATTCGTTTTTAATTTCTTCTATTTTTTTATTTCGCTGTCTCTTTGTATTCGTTTATTCGTTTATTTTTAGGATTATTTTAGGTGAATTAATTAAACAAATTTAGTTCTATTCTGACAACAAAAGCCTACTTTTAGACAATATATTTTTTTATTTTCTTATTGCCTACTTTCAGGCAAACTTTCTTGTAATTTCAAGTTTTTTGTTTTGTTTTCAAACTATTGTGTATTGAGCGTATATGTTTCAAAGCAATTTCCAACAATAAAATTCACGATCAAATTTAAATAAGTAAAAATCACTTACCGAGCTTTTTCAAAGTATGGAATTATAAAAAATTTAACCTTGTTGTTATTGTGGCGATCAATGGATTTTGTTTTTGTTGTTTCTGCCGTCGAGGTGGTGCACCGCTTCGAGGATAAGCATACAATCCAAAGTAATGGTCGTGGAACGAATAATGTGTACCTATTTTCAATGAGATTTAAATTTGATTGAATTTAATATATTGAAAAATTGCTTTAATTTTCTTTTTAATTTGATTTAATTACTTTAGTTTAATTGATTTTTTTTCTTTATATTTTTTTTTGATTTAAGTTTGATATTTTGTTTTAAAATTTTAATTTTGTTTTTTACTTTAGTTTCTCTAATTCTTACATATTATGTAATGACCTAAACACAAAAAAAATGCAGTAATAAGATAATAATAGATAACATAAAATAAGATAACCTGGTACTTAGCTTTTGAGTGGTTTTGATAGAATTCTGAATCTTGTTGGTAAATGGAGTATGGTATAGTTGGTCGTATAAACTTGCTGTTAGAAGTTGTGCGTGTGCGGATGGTTGTATCTTGCTGCTGTTATGAATGGTGTGAATGTGGATGGTTGTCTGATTTTGCTATTTCTGTTGTGCACTTTTACTGATGTGGTCGTATGATGTTGCTGATGTGGATGAATGGAATGTGTGGATGGTTGTATGATTCTGCTGGTTTTGGTGTATATGCGGATTTTGGATGCGGATGGTGGATGTAGTGTTGTTTTTGGTGATACCTGGTTGGATGTTCTTGTTGTTGCGGATGGAAGGATTGATGGATGGTTAATTTGACCTCTTGGTTGTTGTTGGTGTCGAGTGATGGTAGATGGTCGACGTAGTTTCGACGATGATTTTCTTGGCTTTACGGGTTTTTCTTTGACCAAATGTTCAGTGGCGTTTCTATTTTACCTGAGTCTCGTCAGCCTTTAAAATTCCTGGTCCCTCGTGGCGACTAGACTTTGAGTCTTGTTGATGACTTTTCTTTTTTTTTAAATGTGATGTTAATGATGTTATTGGTTTTACTCTTTAATCTTATTTTTTTTTTTTCTGCAGTTGCAGGTAAAACTTCACTTAAAAATTTTTTACTACTTTTTCTTAAAGCTTACACTGTGATATTATCTCGTCGCGCACCAGGAACCAAATGAACGATTTGTCCTGGCCTTTTTCGGCTTTTCCATTGTCGAAATTATTCGACGAAACTGGGCATTTAAAGATGGAAGTGGATCCGGTCTTTGTTTTTCTTCTTTTTGAACCCGATATTTTATTTAGAAAAATCCAATTGCATTTCCAGATTGAATAATGGATTTTTCTTCACATAAGTGTGATATAATTTAATAATTTTGGTCAAAATTCTTGAAATTTAAGAAAACACGCAAGACCATCCGTAACCTATACTAATGCTTTTCTTTGTATTAGTTACCGATAACGATTCCTTTTTACTTTTTCTCTTTTGTTTTTCTTTTATTTCCTACATCCTTAAGGTTGCTCCTTCAAGTGTTTTGCCTTATAGTTTCATTTTTGATTTCCTTTCGATGTCCTTGACCATGGTCTAGTGGTCTCGACGCTGGATCCTATTATCACTACCAGACTCCTCGGGTTCAAATCCCACTTCTTCCATTTTTACATTTTTTTCTTTTAACAATTCTTAAACCCACTCCTCATCCTTCACGTAATTTTCTTTCCTTTTTTTTTATTGTGAATTGTGTTCGTCATGATCATTATCGTTATACGACGATCTTTAACTAAATTACATGAATGCATTCAAAAAACAAAACAAGTCCGAAAAGATGTCACCCTGAAAGTATGCATCAACCTACTAGCTTCTACAAAAACCTTTTCATTCTAATTTCTAAACTGTTATACTCTCTCATACATTGCTTCATCATACCAAATTAAACAACAAATAATATTGGGACACGCTTGCGTATTCGCAATTTCAATTTTTAATTCTCTATGTATTATTTTTCTATTTAAAAATTTCATTTCTCACAAACCTGCTTACTTTTCCGAAAGCTAATGAGGTAAAAGGAACAGGAAAGAAAACAGAAAAAGAAAAGAGACTCATGCACAGACTGACTGCCGGGCATATGAGATATGACCTTTATCTTCGTATGTCCTTACAGTGGTATATTCCTACACGTTTTCCATTCATGTCTTCTAGTTCGTACAGGTTGTTTCCTATAACCTTTTTTATTCTCATTTTCAGAAACTTCGGAGATAACTTAGCGCTGATTTTCTTGGATGCGTCACTCAATATAAAATTCCTTCTAAAAACTACTTCACCCACGGAAAATTTGATAGCTTTACTGCGAGTATTATACGCGTTCTCATATTTGGTGTGAGCATTCGCTAAGGATTCTTTAATATGTGAGTGTAAAATGTTCATTTGTGACGCCTTTGACAATGTTTTAATCTCGGAATTATTAAGAGCGTTGAGATCTTTCAGGAGTTTGTAATCAGCACCATGTTCAACCATTGGTTGGCCAAACAATGCCTCGTATGGCGATACACTTGTAGCAGAATGTATTGTTGTGCGGAGAGCGCACGCGATTGAGGGGAGATGTAAATCCCAATTACGTTGGTCTTGATCGATGTAAGCTCTAACTGCTGCTAAAATTGACCGATTTACTCTCTCGCTTGCGTTAGCTTGAGGGGAGTAAGCTGCGGTTTTAACATGATTAATTCCAAACGAAACCATGAGCTTTTCAAATTCCTTGCTTGTAAACTGTTTTCCGTTATCGGAAAGAATTGTTTCCGGTACACCAAACAGACATAAAACATTTTCAGTAAGAAACTTTATTACCGTTTCCGAAGTAGCTTTTCTCAAAGGCTGAATTAAGACAAATTTCGTTAGTTGGTCTAAAGCAATAACAATATGTGTGTTTCCCGTTTTCGAACGAGGGTAAGGACCTAAGAAATCAATGTATAGCATTTGAAATGGCCTCTCTGCCGTAAAGGCTTTTCCCATTGGTGGTCTAAGGGAACTGTTCGGTGCTTTACATGATTTACAAACATCACAACGTGCAATGTATGCTTTCACCTGTGTTGCCATGCCAGGCCAAAAGAAACGAGTACGTAATCGGTACAAGGTTTTCGATATACCGCCATGCGATGATCTCGGCGGCCGATGAGCCAATCCTATTAAACGATCGGTCAAGGCTTCCGGAACCCAGAGCTTCCAAATAAGGTCATCCTCCAACGGATTACCTGTGCAATGTTGGACCTTCTTATAAACGAAATTGTTCGATACTTGAAGATCCGGTAGCTGGTTCTTTTGATTTTTGACTGTGTCGATGATCTTTAAGTATTCCTCACATTGAAAACTGGGGTCTTCAAGATCTATGTGCAGCGCGTCAAAGTCTTCGTTCACAACCGAAACATCGTGGTCCAGTGCTTCTATTTCAAATGCCCTCGATAGAGCATCAGGGACAACGTTCTGTGGACCTTTCCAATGTTCAATTGTGAAGTCAAACCCTTGAAGCTTCAGACTCCATCTTGCCAAACGACCGCTTAAGTCCTTTTGACTCATCACCCACTTTAAACTTGCATGATCGGTGATTATCTTAAACGCTTGACCTTCCACGTATGCTCGAAACTTTTTAACTCCGACCACAGCTGCTAAACACTCGCGCTCTGTTACGCTATAATTGCGTTGTGCCTTATTCAGTTTCTGTGAATGGTAATATATAGGTTTTTCGTTACCTTCATTGTCGAGTTGACAGAGAACACAGCCAATGCCTGTGTTTGAAGCGTCGCATAGGATTATAAATTCCTTACTAAAATCTGGGTTGATTAAAACAGGATCAGAAGTCAAAATCGCTTTTAAGTTTTCGAAAGCTTTTACAGCTTCTTCTGTAAACTCAAACTTCTTTCCTTTCTTCAAACAATCTGTAAGCGGACTGGCCAAAGTGGAAAAGTCTTTGACGAATCTTCGGTACCAGCCTGCCATTCCTAAAAATCGTCTGACCTGTCTTGGTGTCTTAGGAACTGGAAAGTCAACTATTGCCGAAATTTTTTCCTGATTCGTTTTAATACAACCATGACCTACTACGTAACCTAAAAATTTCACTTCCTTAAAACAAAATTTAGACTTTTGAACGTTAATAGTTAAACCTGCCTGCCTAAGTCTATCTGCTAACACTTTCAAGAGTTTTATATGGTCTTCGAATGAGCTTGACACTACTAGCAAATCGTCTACATATGGGAATATTTGTTCTCGCAGTTCAACCGGTACAACTTTATCTATGACTTCACACATTGTCTGACACGCGTTTTTAAGGCCAAATGGCATGACCTTGAATTGCATTAATGGTCTACCTGGAACCGTAAACGCCGTTTTTTCCCTTGATGACTTCTCCAGAGGGATTTGCCAAAACGCGTCCTTCAAATCGATGCTTGAAATCCAACGAGTATCTGGAAGACGAGATAGCAAACCCTCTATATGAGTCATTGGATACGCATTTCCCTTCGTCTTCGCATTAACTTTCCTGTAGTCAAGGCACAGTCGATTCTTTCCTGGCTTCCGAACCAGAACTACTGGAGAACTCCATGCACTAGAACTCTCTTCTATAATACCTAACTCTAGCATACGATCCAACTCCTCATACATCAGTTTTTGCACTGCTGGAGAAATCGGGTAAAAACGTTGTTTGATTGGCTCTGCATCTCCCGTATCAATTTTGTGTTCCGTCAGTGAAGTTTTCCCAAGGCCTAAAATAGCCGAAGATGGAAACATGTTGATGGTTTTCCTTAATGTTTCTGACTGCACATCCGTCAATTCATGGGCATTCGGATCTAACTCTTTTGACGTCGTTGTGTTCAGCGAAAGCTCTGAGATGAGGTCAGGGGCTATATTAAAATCTTTCCAGAAATTTATACCAAAGTATAAATTCTGTTGAAGTGATGGTACAATATATAAGTACAATTCTTTCTCGATACCTTTGTAAGAAACCTTGGCCAAGACTTTGCCTACTATTGCCTGATTCTTACCATCAGCGGTTCTTATGTTTTGAGATATTTTGCTGTACTCTATATTTTTCTTGCGTAACATATCTACACCCCCTGCTCCCAAGCAACTAATACTTGCTCCACTATCAAGCAAACCTTGCATCGGTTCGTCAAAAATTTTCACTGTAGCATATGGTCTAGGATCTTCCGCATTATACAATACCGAAGCTTCTATCGCTTTGAACTCTTGTTTCTTACTTTTGAATTTTTGTCTAAGTTTCGTCACCTTTTCAGAGACGGGTGTCTTTGCTTCTGGATTTTCAAAAATTCTATTTCTAACTCTGTAATAATTTTCTAATCTCTCGTGTAAGGTTTTTCGAGGTTCGTTAGGTTTTTGAATTTTGTCTGTTTCTATTGTCTTTGGTCTATGTTCGGGTTTTAGAATTAAAATTGGATGTTTTGGTTCATTTGTAGTTTTTGTTTGAATCTGTGATTCATAAGAAATTATTGGGTTAAAAATGTCTCTTCTATGTCCAGGTTCTAATTTTTCGAACAGTTTCCCTTGGACATGGGACTGTTCTTCACCTCGTTTCCCGAACAACGCGGGCATTGCGGTACGGTAGTGTTTTCATATCCACATTTATAGCGAGATTTCTTTGAGGCACTTGGCAATCGAAGTAAGTGTGTCCTTTTTCTTTGCAATTGAAACATACGAGGTTTCGAACATCCCTACCTGAATTGAAGGCTTCTATATCTGGATCAATCAAACTAACTTCGTCTGCCTCTATTTCGGAAACGTTCCTTCGGTTTGTTAAGGGTTGCTGGAACTGCGGTTTGAAACTTCTTGATGAACTCGAGTCTTGAGAATTGTTTAAGTATTTTTCAATTTTTCTACAAACGTAGACCATTTCAGGTAAACTATTTGTATGAAAAGTTATTAGCAATTCGCCTATATGTCGCTTGACATTTAGTTTTAACAACTCTACAATCTCTTTCGGTTGTTTCGGTACTCGTAATCTATGGTTCAGTTGTTGTATCGCAGTATAAAAATCATCGAAAGATTCCGAAGACTGTTGTCTTCGATCGAAAAGTTTTCGAGAAAGCTCGAAATCCGTTTCTAAACTACGATATTGCTCTATTAAAGCAGTTTGAAGCGCGTTCCAATCTGCAGTTGGGTTTGCGTTTATATAAACCCAAAACCAACTTTCAACTGGCTCTGCCACAAAGTGATGAAAGTTCTGAACTATCTCTTCCCAACAAACGTTGTAACTACACCTCACCCTATTCAGTCTAAAAAGGAAGTCATCAACCGTCATTCCTTTCCCATCGAATTTCAACCCCCATTTATGGAAATTATGGTATCGTTTTGTCGGTGGAAGCGCCTGAGCAGGTTGGTACATACTTTCTAAAGGATCACTCAAGGACATGTTGTTAAGCTGTCTCAAAAATTCATTTGCATTTGTAGAATGATTCTCGCCATGATGATGGGCTGTAGAGTCATGATGTGAACGATCATCTCTCGTTGAAGTATGCGGTATGGTTGGGTTGATTTGTGGAAGACCGTCAGTTCGTTCTCTTCTCGGTTGGGTACTCCTAGGTACTGAAGATTCTCCCCGTTCCGCACTATACCTTTCTGGAGTAACTGCTGACAATGTCCTACTCACGATATCCGCAACTTGTTCTTCTAGGTGAACCCTATTTCGTTCTGCCTCTGCCCTAAATAACTCCATATCTTTTGCGCGATTTATCCCTATTGCTGCCGTTACCACTTGCTCGATATACCCTCCTATAACCTGATCTTCATCACACTCATCTTCGTCGTCGTCAGCAGCATCCAATTGTGTGTCTCTATTTTCAAGAGAAATCCCAAGGTTTAAACTTCGAATCCTTCTTTCCGCTTGAGTCAACAAAGACTCCGCACCTTCTTCGGGTTCTACTTGATGTCTACCTGTCGGTAGTTGCACTCCATTCAACGAATCTCTGTCATTTCCTTCCGTTGTGCTGTTGTGTTGATCCGTCACATTTTCAGCTTGATTTCCCGCACCTCTATTCGCATTACTACGCAAAGCATGTATCTTTCTGTACTTTCCTAAAGTCAGTCTTCGTTCATTACCCATCTTTACCTCTATCAATGAATTATATCCGACAAAAAAATAAAAAGGATTGAATCTACGATTAAATCTAACTAATTCTGTAGTTTTGAATTCAGGCACTCTTTAAAAATCCTACGAACTATCAAAAAAATTAAAGAAAGCAAACAAAAATAAAGAAAGCAAAAAAAAATCCTTATAAAATTAAACTATCTATTACCACCAAAAAACTTCAACTCTGTTTTGTTAATTAAGAAAGAATAATTTAATAGATATTCAAAAAAAATGTATCCAATGTCAAAGAAAATTCATAAATAAAACTGGTAATGAGAAGTGTCTTCAAGAATAATTCATTATCCTAAAGAATTTTGAACTTCACAAATAAAAAGAATAAAAGAATGTTCACCAAAAAAAATATAATCAAGTTATATATAAAAAAAAATATACTATAAAATATAAATATATAAATAATAAAACAAAATGAAAATTAAATGTTTGTTATATCAATCATAAAGTGTAAGGGTAAATGTGCCAAATCAAAACCTTTTCATTTATTTATCATAAACTTAGGTTTATCACCACTTTTCTTCTCCAGGATGCTCTCTCTTTTCCTCTCTCTCAATCTCATTAAATTGCTAAAATTCAAACAATCACCATTGAAAGAAAAATAAGTCAGATTTGTAATTTTTTGTTGTTTTAAATTTTTTGAAAGGTTAAAAGTACTCGCTACTAAAGACTAGTTCTGAGACTTTATATTTTCAGGACGAGCACTTAAAATTTCTCTTCAAGTTTCTCTTTTCAAATATCAAAATTCAACGGCAAAAAATCAGATCAAAACAATCCAAAATTCGGATTAAATTTAACAAATGAACAAAGTATTGTCTATACTTAACGAATTAACCACTATAACTACATTGAGCGCTACAGACTGAGCAGCGACACAATCATCCACTCACTGGCCGTCAACTGTTAGCTACAATGGATTCATCAAAAGTAAATTAACAAAAAAAATTCGAAAATCGAAAAATACAAAAAAACATTTTTTTCTTCCTTTGGCATATTCTTTTTCTTTTCTATAAGGACGACTTCGGGCCCCACGTTGGGCGCCACCTGTAACGAATCCTATAGATTTCACCCTTCATCCTTTAAGTTCACAATATGAACTATAGTCTACAGGAAGCTATAGTCCAGTCCTGTAAGCAGGAATGAAGGGTGTTCCGGTATCTCTTTGGCTGGCATGCTTGAAATGGGCTTAGCTCGTCGGAAATGGCTGGGTTCTTGCCAAGGGATACCAAAACGTGTGTTACGTAAAATCATGCCGAGTTGTAGGTATAAAAACACAGATAATACTAAATAATTTGGATCAAAAAAAAATTTTAGGACCCTAAATTCATCCTTAAGAAAAACAAACGAATTACTATTCGAATTTCGACAAATTGAAAGGATTGATAGCGAAAGAAATTTCAAGTAACAACCTTAGAGAAGGAAGGACTCGATGTTATGTCCATAAGAGGTATATATATCCCACCCACGCATCACTATAATGTGGTACGACCTTGGCTACTACTACCTCGATGTCGTTTGCAGTAACCCCCTAACTTCGTATGTGGTGACTTACCGAAGGTTTTCTGAAATGGTCACATTTACCCTATGAATAATATTTAGCAATCCATTAAATTACTAAGTCGTAAAATTCATCTCTTTTTAAATTAAAATCATGAATTTTTTTAAAACGTTATAAATTTCATTTTATTTTACAAAAAAAAGTAAACAAAATATGCATACATAAAGGAGAAAAAAAAACTAGCAACTAAAGGGCAAAAATGAACTAAAAATAATAATATGCAATTAGGATGAAAAATCTATGTCTAAATTTTATGTTATTGTATGTGTTTTTTAAAACTAATAATATATATGTATTGCTTTTGTATTCGTTTTTAATTTCTTCTATTTTTTTATTTCGCTGTCTCTTTGTATTCGTTTATTCGTTTATTTTTAGGATTATTTTAGGTGAATTAATTAAACAAATTTAGTTCTATTCTGACAACAAAAGCCTACTTTTAGACAATATATTTTTTTTATTTTCTTATTGCCTACTTTCAGGCAAACTTTCTTGTAATTTCAAGTTTTTTGTTTTGTTTTCAAACTATTGTGTATTGAGCGTATATGTTTCAAAGCAATTTCCAACAATAAAATTCACGATCAAATTTAAATAAGTAAAAATCACTTACCGAGCTTTTTCAAAGTATGGAATTATAAAAAATTTAACCTTGTTGTTATTGTGGCGATCAATGGATTTTGTTTTTGTTGTTTCTGCCGTCGAGGTGGTGCACCGCTTCGAGGATAAGCATACAATCCAAAGTAATGGTCGTGGAACGAATAATGTGTACCTATTTTCAATGAGATTTAAATTTGATTGAATTTAATATATTGAAAAATTGCTTTAATTTTCTTTTTAATTTGATTTAATTACTTTAGTTTAATTGATTTTTTTTCTTTATATTTTTTTTTTGATTTAAGTTTGATATTTTGTTTTAAAATTTTAATTTTGTTTTTTACTTTAGTTTCTCTAATTCTTACATATTATGTAATGACCTAAACACAAAAAAAATGCAGTAATAAGATAATAATAGATAACATAAAATAAGATAACCTGGTACTTAGCTTTTGAGTGGTTTTGATAGAATTCTGAATCTTGTTGGTAAATGGAGTATGGTATAGATGGTCGTATAAACTTGCTGTTAGAAGTTGTGCGTGTGCGGATGGTTGTATCTTGCTGCTGTTATGAATGGTGTGAATGTGGATGGTTGTCTGATTTTGCTATTTCTGTTGTGCACTTTTACTGATGTGGTCGTATGATGTTGCTGATGTGGATGAATGGAATGTGTGGATGGTTGTATGATTCTGCTGGTTTTGGTGTATATGCGGATTTTGGATGCGGATGGTGGATGTAGTGTTGTTTTTGGTGATACCTGGTTGGATGTTCTTGTTGTTGCGGATGGAAGGATTGATGGATGGTTAATTTGACCTCTTGGTTGTTGTTGGTGTCGAGTGATGGTAGATGGTCGACGTAGTTTCGACGATGATTTTCTTGGCTTTACGGGTTTTTCTTTGACCAAATGTTCAGTGGCGTTTCTATTTTACCTGAGTCTCGTCAGCCTTTAAAATTCCTGGTCCCTCGTGGCGACTAGACTTTGAGTCTTGTTGATGACTTTTCTTTTTTTTTAAATGTGATGTTAATGATGTTATTGGTTTTACTCTTTAATCTTATTTTTTTTTTTTTCTGCAGTTGCAGGTAAAACTTCACTTAAAAATTTTTTACTACTTTTTCTTAAAGCTTACACTGTGATATTATCTCGTCGCGCACCAGGAACCAAATGAACGATTTGTCCTGGCCTTTTTCGGCTTTTCCATTGTCGAAATTATTCGACGAAACTGGGCATTTAAAGATGGAAGTGGATCCGGTCTTTGTTTTTCTTCTTTTTGAACCCGATATTTTATTTAGAAAAATCCAATTGCATTTCCAGATTGAATAATGGATTTTTCTTCACATAAGTGTGATATAATTTAATAATTTTGGTCAAAATTCTTGAAATTTAAGAAAACACGCAAGACCATCCGTAACCTATACTAATGCTTTATTTGTATTAGTTACCGATCACGATTCCTTTTTACTTTTTCTCTTTTGTTTTTCTTTTATTTCCTACATCCTTAAGGTTGCTCCTTCAAGTGTTTTGCCTTATAGTTTCATTTTTGATTTCCTTTCGATGTCCTTGACCATGGTCTAGTGGTCTCGACGCTGGATCCTATTATCACTACCAGACTCCTCGGGTTCAAATCCCACTTCTTCCATTTTTACATTTTTTTCTTTTAACAATTCTTAAACCCACTCCTCATCCTTCACGTAATTTTCTTTCCTTTTTTTTTTATTGTGAATTGTGTTCGTCATGATCATTATCGTTATACGACGATCTTTAACTAAATTACATGAATGCATTCAAAAAAACAAAACAAGTCCGAAAAGATGTCACCCTGAAAGTATGCATCAACCTACTAGCTTCTACAAAAACCTTTTCATTCTAATTTCTAAACTGTTATACTCTCTCATACATTGCTTCATCATACCAAATTAAACAACAAATAATATTGGGACACGCTTGCGTATTCGCAATTTCAATTTTTAATTCTCTATGTATTATTTTTCTATTTAAAAATTTCATTTCTCACAAACGAACAAAACAAGTATATTTAATTTTCAATTTCAACATTCTCACTAAAATTAACAAAGTCCCATTAATGAATTAAACATTTTAATTTTAACTCCAGGGAAAGGTTTTGCAAAAATGTCAGCAATCATTTTATCTGAAGAACAATTTTAAGGTTGATTTTATTATTAACTATTGTGTCTCCAATAAAATGATGACGAACATCAATATGTTTAGTTCGCTGATGATAGTTTTCATCATAGACACACCATATAAAGACCGGAATCTTTCGTATGTTTTACCCTAGAACACCCATTTGTTTACATTGTTGTATTTGTAGTTTTGACATTACGTCCATTTTGAAATGTGAAATCCAACAACAATTCGATGCGGTGCATTAACTTGTTTTGACAGGTTTTTTTTTATTAAATTGCTGTGGTGAGAATTTTAGATTTGATTTTAGCTGTCAAATGAAGCATTTGTTGTTTTGTTAATTTGTTTAAAAATTGAGGATCTAAATGAAGATTCCGAACGGAACGATGTCTTCCGTGCAAAAGGTATCCTTCCACCCATGCCTGGTATCTGGATTGTGTTGCATTTGTACACAAATGGTGTGCCGCTCTGTTCGGTCATACACCACCATATGCAACAGTTCCTGCGGTCAATAGCCACCACCTGCATCCCAAATTTAACAGAGAAGCATCTGCCAACAGTGTTAATCTATTTTGAAGGCCAAAAGCAATTCATTGGTGCCTTGGAGCTTCATGGTTAAAAATTGACCACCGATGAATTGGAATTCATGTTCGGTCAGTGTGGTTCAATTCCAATGGAAATCAAGGAAGACTCCAAGCAACAAACTCGTGACAAAATTCTCAGCGACCTGGAATCCGTTGATTTCTATTGATTTCGCAATTAGGAAGAAGTATTGTTAGATTTTTAATGTTTATTTTTGTGTTCGAATGGATTTTTATATATTCATATAATAATAAAAAAGAAAATGGAACCATAGGTTCCACGAACAATTAAAAGCCGAATGCAAATTTTAATAGTGTTTTATTAACTCCGAGTCAGCCGAAAAAAAAAAAGTTAAAGAAAAAATGCTTAAACATTTTTAATAGAAAAAAAACATTGGAACTCACTTGGACGTGTTCTTTTAAGTTGTTTTATTTTTTACTAAAAGGTGTGAATGCAAAGTTCTTACTCACACTTCAAGGATTCCAGGAAGGTATAAACCATTCCTGTAGGTACACTATTGTTCCAAGGACACGACCAAATGAATTCCAATGTTTGCATTTTTAAACATTTTCGATAGTAAAATACGAACATTGGAACTCACTTGGACGTGTTCTTACACGTTTTTTTTTGTTTTTTACTAAAAAGTGTGAATGCAAAGTTCTTACTCACATTTCAAGGAATCCTGTAGGTACACTATTGTTCCAAGGTCACGTCCAAGTGAGTTCCAATGTTCGTATTTGTTGTTTTCTTAATAAGTGCTTCATGTATAAGAAACCATAAGGTCTTTGTTTAACAATATTTAATGACAGTTAACAGCAAAAATGTTTTTCGATTTTAGTCTTAAGTCGGCATCTGAGATGTTTGGATCAATAAATATTTATTTGAAAATGTAATATCCCAACGAACTATTCTAGTTTGCATAGTTTTGACCTGATTTAAAAAACAGCTAATAGACAAAAGTGTTGGCTTTGAAAAATTTATAAAACTTAGTTGTAAGTATTACCATTATTTTTTTCCATTTAACTTACATGTTTTTTTTTAAATACCCCTACCTCCTGAATGGAGGGAAACAGACCCGCTCCCATTGTAAAAATGCTTGTTTTTAACTGTTCTATACAAATCCGTCATCAAACTTTGTCGCATGAGTTATCGTACTCTTCCTAAAAAATGCAAATGCTAATGTCGCCGTAGCCACTAGGTGCCTCCCCTAAAGAATTTCTCATTACAATTCCTTATTTTCATGGTGAATTGACTTTAGAGGGTGGTGAATTGATATCAGCAGTGGTGAATTGATGTTAGACCTGAGGGTGCGTGTAAGTTGACGTTTCAGCTTGTAGGCAAACCAAAATTGACAACTGTTTTGAATTTGACGTCTATTTTCTCAAGTTCTACCCAGCCGATTGCAGAACTAGGATTATTTTGGATTGCGCTTTTAACGCCGTGGAAATATCATAAGCTACCGATTAAACGTCATCTACAAATAATTCTCTTTGAAGAATACTGGAAGCCAGAGGATAAGATGTTTTAACTGATTTGGTTAAGTGATGCAACGAACGAATGGCTAAGTATGGCGAGCAAGACACACCAAATGTTAGTGTCGTCATTTCAAAAACACTGAGAAGATCTTTTGAGCTTCACGAAATAAAATTTTGTGAAAGGGTTTTTGATCGGAATGAATTTTAATTTGGCGATACATTTTCTCTATATCACTATTGAAAACGAATTTATAAAGTGACCCATTCAACATCAAGAGTGTTATGTCCGTTTGGAGCGCTGGACCCGGATACAATACGTCATTTAAACTTTTCCCGTTTGAATAGGCAAATGACGCATTAAAGACGACACGAACCTTTGTCGTTACGCTTTCGGGCTTTATAACTGCATGATGTGGCATAAAAAATGACTTTTGATCATTCAAAACAGCTCTTAAAGTATTACTTGGCTTCATGTAACCCATGTCAACGTACTCTGATATCTAACACCGAATCTTACTTGTGTTTAAGGCTAGGGTTGCTTAATAGACGCTTCTCATTTCTGAGGAATTGTCGTTGTGCGTTGACGTAAGAAAATCCTAAACGAGGATCTTCCAAAAAATCTTCCTTAAACGGCAAACGCACAACATAACGACCGGTTTTATATCGATATGTGTTTTTTTCAAAAAGATCTTCACAATGTTGTTCTGCGGCTGTCTATACTAGAGCTTCTGGGAACTCTTCGAGCTCCCAAAATTTTTGAATTTTATCATTCAAAGATACTTCGTTATAAAATTATAACGATTTAGAAAATTGCACATTATTAGCAGAACTGGGGTTTTGCAATGGGGCTAATAGCACCCATTTAAAAACTGTGTTCTGAGCCATAAGTTGCTGGTTTTAGACCATCACGGATCATAAAGGGATATATACCCGCGCAAATTAGTAAGTCAATCTTGGAACTTTGAGAAAAATAGGGATCCGCTAATTGGCAATCGAAAAGTTTTTGGGATTCTGAACCCCGACCAATCAGCACTCGCCACTCAAAATCATCTTGATTTTGATGAATTCTTACTAATGCCGTAGCTAAAAGAGTTGTTTGCTGTGATTTGACAAAAAAAGCTTGGGCATTTACGCTAAGGTTTTCAGTAGGATTTGAACTGTCATTCGGAATAGTTTTTTAACAGCCGGGATTTTCAATTCGGTACGAGTTTTGGAAAGTATTGCTTGAACTTGTAGCTGCAGCTTGAGTTAACACTCCCCGGTGGAGTTTTATCAAAATGCAAAAGTGAATGATGCTTTCCCTTGTATTGAAAACATGTATTTTCACTTTTGCATGAGGATACCATATGGGTAAAACCTAGACAATTAAAGCAATATTTCAACTTTCGTACGATATTTCTCCTTTTAGCCACTGTCATTTTTAAAAACTCTGGGCATAGACGCAATAAGTGTTAACCTTTGCAAATTTTACTAGAAGACTGCTGTTTAGACACTGTAGTTGGCAAAACTTTATTAACCTTTTGCATGTCGGCCACGTTTTCCAATACCCGATACCGATTGGTGAGGAAGTTGTTTATGCTTTCCCACGTTTGAATTTCTGTGGGTTTATCGAGGGACTCTTCTCAAATAGAAAGTGTTTACGTTGGAAATCGAGTTTGTCAAAAGTAGGTTGTAAATGTGTCCCATGTTTTTACTTCGATACTAAGAACTTTAAAGCAATAAGAGTTTCATTGATGTTGCTTTGCAGTTCCTTCAATGAAGCGGCCGATTCTACCTAAATACACGGTTGACCGAGCAAAATACCAAGATGGCTGTTTACGAGTTTTCTTTTATTTTCGAAGTGGTCTTTAAGAGCCGCCCACGCAGCCTCGAAATTGTCGTGTGTGATTTCAAATTTAGAGAAAATGTTCCAAGCATGATCTTTAGTCCGGGCACGCAAATGAAAAAGTTTTTGAGCGGGACTTAATTCTGCGTGCAGTGCAGTGAACATGTCCCTAAATAACGCGTTGTAGAACATACTAATTTTACCATTTAACTACCTCACGTGTATATAAAAAACAAATTGTAGCAAATTGGAAAAAAAAAATTGGATAAATACCTTTACAATACAAAATTTACGTTGGCTGTAATGATGATGATGACACTGGAATTGATGAAGACTTCGAGAATTATTGCTACAGATGTCATCGATTAAAAAACGCTATAGATGTAATGGTTACAGATGTACATTCTCTCTGGGGATATCCTTGACGATTACTGGATAATGATGGCGTTCCGTTATTATGGGATGGTGCCAATCTTGCCGTTATTACGGGACGGTGCCAAACTTGCCGTTATTACGGGACAGTGCCAAACGTCCGGACGTGCCCTTATTATGGGACGGTGCCAAGCGTGTGTACGTGCCGTTATTGAGGAATCGCCGTTATTATGGGACGGCGCCAAGCCTGCCGTTATTACAGGACGGTGCCAAACGTGAGGACGTTTCGTTATTATGGGAAGGTGCCAAGCTTGCGTACGTGCCGTTATTGAGGGACGTGCGGACGTGCCGTTATTATGGGACGGCGATAAGCTTGCCGTTATTAAGGACGGTTCCAGAATTTATTTTGCCTAAAATGGCGCTATCTGGCTCGAATGGACCAAATGTTTGGAGGATTGCCTTCAACTGTCAATCACTTCCAAATAACGCAAAGAAAACAATTATATTATTCAACACTTCAGTTGACTGATTTTCTTTTTGGTGGTGGCGATGTCGAGAGAGGAATGAGAATAGAATGAATTAAATTTATGACATTTTTGCTGAGAAGCCGCGTGCTGTCAGAAAATAAGCCATAAGCCTATCATCAAATAAGCCGTGACCCGATAATTTGCTTAGTCTCCACCTTAAGGGTTTAAACAACTAAGGTGACGATTATGCTCAGCTTATACTTGAACACTAACTATAAATTTTATATTGGTTTTTGTCCTGTTTTTAATAACGGTATTCATTAAAATGATCAATACCAAAGAAAAGATTTTTCACATAAATGTGAAATAAATTTTCGACCACAAATTATTCATTTTTAAACTTAAACAATTAACTGTATTTAACGTAATTTGTGGTTAAAAAAGTATTGAACATTATTAGCATAAATGTTAGACTATTCCTTATAAAATTGTTTTCATTTTAGTTTTTGAACGATTGTCTAAAGTAAAATTATCGTTGCTTATTAATAGTTGTTTATACAAACATTAAGTTTTATTTGCATCATTTTAACTAGACATTAGTATTCTTTAATGTATAAAGCGGAAATACGCATGTGGTTTATAATTCCAGTATCTCACACAGTTCAGGATTTAGTTTTTATATGGAATATGACTGATCCACTGGTAGTAAATAGTGAAATTGAATTACCTCAACTGGATATTTCAAACAATTATACCACAGACTGCACCATCGAATATTCCACAGGTAAGCTTTTTATCTTCAAAATCTATATTCTTACCAAAAAAAAACAAATTCAAAGTTCACAAAAGTTGTATAATCTATCTAGTAAAGCACTTTCATTAAATTATAACAAAATCAAATATGATGTTCAACTGTATAACGTTATCCATTTATGTAACTCTTACTTAATTCTAAACTTCAGGTTTTTTGACTGGCCGCGTTCGGTTGGCTATCAGGTAGGCTAGTATCAGATTAGTTTGTGAACAAGCATAACCGGTTATGTAACATTATTTGCCAGCACAAAGGTAAGAAAACTCCCGTCAGAATAAAAAGAAAAAAAAACATCTACTAATAAAAACATGGTTTAGTTCTACTTCGAAAACTTCTTCGAACCAATGAGCGTATTTTTTTTTTCAAAATTACTTTTTTTCTATGAGCTGCGTTCCATATAACGAGACATATAATGTTTCTTTAATTCTGACAGCACAGTTTATATTTGCTCAGAAATTAAGTTGGGGTATTACCTTGCAAAATATGGTAAAAGATTCTGACCATCATGACCCATAGTAATAAGTTCACTATACAACACCGCTGAGGAAATTGGATTGAATGCATTTTAATGTATTGAATTCGCTGTATATGTTAGTTATTATATTTCACTTCTTGGTTGATCAAAGAGTAAACATTTTTCTTAAACACCTTGCACAAATGCTCGATAACTCAATACTGACTTTTATTTCCTTTATATTTATATAGATTTAAGTAAGAGATTTTATTCTTATAAGCCAGGTAATACAAAATAACGTAATACACAACAAAACCAACATAATAAAACTTTAAAAATAACACCTTTTTTATTTTTATCTGGACTACTTTTAGCGAAAAATTAAAAAATATGAGTTACTATCCCTAATCCTTTTCTTTATTTTATTTTAAGCTCCATCATATAATTTAAAATATCACAAGACTATATTGTTTTTCGTGTGTTGTTTTCAAGAAAATTGAGTTCAAAGTTGAAAAAAATTTCCAGGCAGAAATAAATGGTTTCGCAAATATCGAAATTCTCAGACCTGGGTCAATGTATTAATTTTGTTTTATTTTTAAAATAAAATTTGACATTTTTCTTAAAAAAATTCATTTCGATAAATAATATGTTTGGTAAACACCACCTGCAAAACGGAGTTTTTTGAAATACGATTCAGTGAAACATTTTTGATTATAACTTCCACATCTGCACGTATCTGTAGCTGATTTTTCTGTTCTTTAACACGAATGCGTTGAGCATATGCTGGCATACTTACTTTCTTTGTATCTTTTGAAACTTTTTACCAAAGCTTCAGACTACTTATAGAAGGTATCTTTTATAAATAATCAATATTTTTATTCTTTTTAGATAATCGAAAATAGACCAATTAAATGATTTATTTAAAGGAACTTTGGAAAAAAAAACATCATAAAATTTGTTGAAAATACGGTTCGCGATTTGAGTTAAATTATTTTTCAACTTAGAGAGCTTGTAAATCAGAACATACAAAATATATGTTAAAAAATACTTTTAAATCATACGCTCGGGTTATCTACGAGTACTTAAACATACAATTTAAAATTATAAATACTACTTTTTAAAAAGACTTTCTTCCGCTCTCTCACCACTGTGCGCCGTCCTGCGGGAAAGATGGTCGATATGGTTCAAACGTCGCTTTAGAAAAGGTACGGACCATATACATACAACGTAGCACAGTGACCCGTTTTGAATTTTTTGGTTGCAAAAATCATATCTCCTAAACGAATAAAGATGTTGCTTAAATTTTATTTATCTTGAAGGGAATTTCCAAGGCTATACAAATTGTGACTTAAAAAAAAAACTGTTTATAGGGTGTTTCAGAAATTTGTGTTAAGATAAGAAGTTTTAACAAAGGTCAAAAACATAGTGGTATTTTGATATGCAATCGTCAAAATCAATTTTTTAAGTAATCTGTGCTAATTGAAAAAGTGGAGCAAAAAGAAAAAGGACCAATTCGAGTATAACAGTTTAAAGAAAAGATTTTTTTATTTAAGAGTACATAATATATTTTGATGATATCTCAAAAGAAAAACAGAAAAAGAAATAGAGACAAAACAACTTAATATATAAACTCTACATTTCCTTAAAACTATCATCTAAGTCCGGGGAAATGTATTATAAACTCATCATTTCTGGAGAGTATCGTTCTTTTAGATCTTTTTGGCTTCCCAAATGCCTTAAGGAAGAAATAAGTGAACACGAAGAGGTTGCAAGCATGTTAAATAGGTCCTCATTTTGCCGAATCCTTGAAACTTTACACGCATTCTGATATCAATATTTCTTGTAGTCTTAATGTTTGCAATCCTTGGCTTTTTCTAACAGTTCTCCAAGTGGTATTGATTGATATTCAATGATATTTGGACTAAGAACCAATATTTTGTGTAGGGTAGTTGTGAGTAGTTTTTTAGGATACTTAATTTTTAAAAGCTCTGCTGTTTTCTTACTGTACTGCCCAAATTCAACTGCATTCACTACTTCTCTGCAATACAAAACGTTCAATGTTACTTTGAGCCTCATTTTAACTTCTCCATTGACTCCAATTATTGGAGCGGTTGCATTTGACTATTCAAAAAATCTTCTTGCTGTGTTTCCGTCGTTATTGTTTCCAAACCTTTGCTTTGGTTTATCCACATCAAGGCCAAGCACATCGCGAAAACGCCTGTGGATCTTTTGTTTGTTTCTTTTTTCCCCATTGGTCCCAAACGATTCATCAATACCTTCACCTTCTTGTCGAAGAGTATACACAAGCTTCAAAACAGAGGGGAAAAAATGACTGACTTCATCAATTCAAATCTCCCTAGCTCAGTTCGATGCAAAATGATTATTATTTTAAGAAATATATAAGGATTCTGAATCAGTTGAACCTTTTTTTCTATACAATTTGATGTCGGAAAACTGTGCAAAAAGTAGTGTTTCCAAAAACATTAAATTAAACAATTAAAAAAAATGTTAGTTTTTTAATTATCAATCAAAATAATGGCACAGCATATTATGAAAAAAAAAATTCAAAAGCGTTTCGAATCCCTTTTTCTAGTTTTTACATTCAATGTTAAGAAAAAAAATAAAAAAAAAATGATCTTTAAGACACACCAATAACCCAAATTGAATAGTTTTTTCGATTGTTCCACCTCCAAGTTTTTGTGAATACAGTTAATTAAAAAGTTTTGCATTATAGACCCACTAGAAAAATGAATATTGCAAGCAGATTTGCATAAACGGGCCACTGTGCTCCGGCCAAAAATCCACACCAAACGATAATTTTTTGAGGATGCATTATCACCTGGTGAACCTCGCGTGGGTTGGTGTCGCCGCATATGTCACTAAAGATTATTTTTCAGCCAAAATTGGGGTCTTCTTCCAAAGGATTCAAAGCCCAGTCAGCGAACAAACGGCGTTGTCTATGTCTAATCTAATGGGGTGGCGCAACAGTCCGTTGTGAACCAGGGCCTAGTGACTTACAACTCTCAACCATTCCTGTGTGCGAGTACTGTTGTCAGGAATGGAAGGGACCTACAATTTAAGGCCGAATCCGAACGGCTAATTTGAGAAAGCACTTTTTCATGACAAGAATTACTCTTGAAGGAATTGTCAATTCCTCGCAAGAGGCAGTACCCGCGAAAATTAATTTTTTAAATTAAGGTGGCACAGGCAGGGATTGAACCCAAGACCCCTTGCATGACAGTCCAACGCACTAACCATCATGCCACAACTACGGTTGTCTATGTCTATGGTAATGAATTTTGAGCTCCTGGGTTAGTTGGATCTTTACGTCCCGACGCAAAATTTGCAAATATGAAGTCTGTGAAATGTCGAGTTCTTTTGCACGGCGGCGTCGAGAGGAAAAGATTGTCTCGGGTTCTATTGTACACTAGCACGGACCGTGGTTGTTTACTGAACCTATCGCCTCAAATTTGGCCACCAAACCTTATATAGTGGACTGTAAAGGGCCACAACGTCTATCGTAAAATAGTTGCAATACGTGCTACTTTCGCGTTGACGAACACTCACCAGCATTTTTTAGAAGTAATTAGGGATTTGACAAAGCATCCAACTTTATCTAAACATTTTGGATCATTGCAATCCTTTATTGACAATCATAGAATATTACGTTCAAAGGCTATTTCTACAAATTTGTAGCCATACACCTGGAAGCTGTCATCGATATGACAACTTAAACTTTTTTTTGCAGCCTTTTGAAGATTTACAGCACGTCGAGGAATCTGCATTGAAATGTACATCGACTATTGGAAACACTTCGTGCGAGCAAATTCCGAACTTCAAAAATGCTGAAGCCCTCAAAATTTCGACTGGAAGCAAGTCCAATCAGGAACATCCAACATGGAAACAAAGTGGAATTTTATTCCTCCCACTTCACCACTTTTTGGAGGTTTATGGAAAGCAGGAGTTAAATCAGGAACGAGGCCCTTTAATTTGAGGAACATCAAGTAGAAACATGTTAAAATTATAGGCCTCTATGTACTTTATCTGAAAGCTTTAGACACTTCACAATCTTAACACCAGCCAATTCCTAATTGAAACATCAAGTTTTCTTGTACTGGAAGATATTTATGTCGAAAAAGTCACTCACCTAGATAAATGGAAAAATTCAAGCGGCTCTCATCTCATTCTGGAAGCAAAGGAGCGGAGAGTATTTATCTCGAATGCAACATCGACCAAAATGGTTACACCAACAGCCACCATATCAAGTTGCAAATAAGGTTCTTGCACGAATTACATAACTAGTGTCAGGATCCATAATAAGTCGTAACCATTCAAACAAAAACAGGTGAGTTTTTTTAACTCAATATGCTAAAATAACTAAAATATGCCTCTAAACCTGAAATCCAAAATTGGGCTCCAGAGTAAACTGATGGGCATTCCCAACAGTATGGGTATTACGGTTGAAGTTTTTAGGGGAGGAATGTAACTGGCTATGTCAATAGAGCATTGTTTATAAAAATAACGATAAAAAAATGATTGGCATGAGATCTTGCTTCAAGAGAAGCAAATGTCTCGGTTAGAGAAAGATCTCCAATCATTTTAAAACTCTTTTTTGAATTCTATCCAGAAGACTCAAGTACGTTAAAGGAGCACCAGTCTTGAAGCGTTGGAGTAAACCTAAACACTTAGCAGGCTTTTTGGCGATGTCAAATATGTGGTCACTCCACAACAAGTGGTTTGTAATGCACATACCTAGGACTGATAGTTGTTCAATCTCCTCGATGCAAGTACTACCAGTAGATAGTGGCATTGGGTGAGGGTTAAGGTTTGTGATAGAAGACAGCATTGATTTTTCGAAGCATTAAATTCTACACTGTTTTTGATTTCCCATTGAACAATGCTGTCAACATCAGAATTTAATGAGCTTGTCATACGCTGCCATTGGTAGTACGAGAAACAATATTATATATTAGATTTGAACCCGTCCAATACTACTTGAATTGAACGCTCTGAAGGGTAACTTCTAACCCAACAAAGAAGACATTCATCAATACTAAAAGCACACATTTTCGATAAGAGAGCTTGATGCCAAACTCTATCAAGTGCAATAATCTTAGTTTTTTCAAAACAATATACAGATTTTTTCCACTGTTCGGTGAGATAAACCAAGAAATCACCAGTGGATCTATTGCAATGAAAGCCCTGCCGGTTATTAAGAAGTTTCCGTTCTTCTTCAGTTTTCAGTGAACATTTGTTGGGAAAAGTTGCCCCTGTGTTGTGCGTCTCCATTCTCTCTGTGCTCGTTCTGTTTTTATTTTTTATTGTTCGTAATCGTGTCGTATAGCAGTTTATTTTTTGATCGTCAACTCAATCACAATTACAATTATACATATACACAAACAGTTCCATAAACAAACAAAATAACAAACGTTGGAAATTATTTAGGCTCGATGAATTGTTCCATGCATATAAAGTTTTAAGAAATAGAGTGATTAGTGATATTCGTGAGGCAAAAAAAACTATTTAACGCACCAAAATTAGATCCGTCACTTGCCAAAAATGAGCTATGGAAGAATCTTAAGGACATTGGCGTGGGCAAGCAAGTCAACGAGAAATGTGTATCTGTTAACTGTGACGAACTTAATAAAAAATTCACTTCAGTAACTATAGAAGGCTTTGAAAATAGTACTAATGCGTCGCATTTAATTGATTATCCTTTGAATGAGCTGCCTTCACGTTTTTATTTATTTGCGGTTGATGAGGCTGATGTTTTAGAAAGCATCTTAGCCATCAAATCTAAATTCGTGGGTATTGACGGTATACATCCAGTTTTCTTAAAAACCATATTACCTTACGTTCTGGAATACATAACGCTCACAATTAACACAATCTTTATGACCAGTACCTTTCCCTCTGTTTGGAAACAAGCTAAGGTGATACCTGTTTCTAAAAATCGTGATTGTGATGATTTTCGACCCATCGCCATTTTGCCTTTTCTTTCGAAAGCCGTAGAAAAATTAATTAATAACCAAATGCGCTCTTTTCTGAACAATAACAAAATGATATCATCCAATCAGTCTGGTTTCAGACCGAGGCACAGCTGTACCACGGCTTTAATTGAAGTGGTGGAAAACATTAGGAAAGCTGTAGACGGTGATAAAGTGACCATTCTCACTCTCTTAGACTTTTCGAAGGCTTTCGATACAGTCAATATCGAGAAACTTTGCGAAAAGATTGAACATCTCTTTAATTTTTCTGCGCCATCAACAAATTTAATTCGGTCTTATCTGTCTATGAGATTTCAGGCAGTTCATGCTAATAATGCAATGTCTTCCTTTCTTCCTTTGCATTATGGTGTTCATCAAGGTTCAATTTTGGGCCCTTTGCTATTTACAATGTATATCAATGATCTTTCTTCTTTGTCGCTTAGCTCATCCATACACATGTATGCAGATGATGTGCAACTGTACCACAGTTTTCCATTAGGAATGGTTGAGAATGGTTCACATGAAGTTAATGAAGATCTGAATAAAATTGTAAATTGGGCTCGTAATAACAATCTATGTTTAAATCCTAAGAAATCAAAGTGCTTAATGATTTCAAGAACTAATATAGATACCTCATATTTCCCCGAAATGTATCTTAACAATTCTGCAATCGATTTTGTTGCTTCTGCAAAAATCCTTGGGCTTACTTTCAATACAAACTTAACCTGGAACAGTCATATAAAACTTGCTTTAGGTAAGGGTTATGGTAGTCTTCGTTTGTTGTGGGCTACTTATCATATCACGCCCTTAAAAACTCGTTTGATTTTAGCTAAAGCTTTGATCATCCTTATTATGCTCTACTGCAGCGAGGTTTTTAGTAATTGTGACTATGAGTGCAAACGAAGGCTAAATGTTGCTATCAACAGCATAACTCGCTATGTAAACGGTATACGAAGATATGAACACATATCACATTTTTCAAAATCGATGTATGGTATACCTTTCTTCACAATCTAATGCAATCCCGTCAACCGGAATATTTATATAGTAAAATTAAATTTCCACAATCGAGTAGATCGTGTGATCTTATTCCAGTTCGCTACTCGTATTTAGTATCGGAACGTCAGTTTTATGTACATGCAATTCGACTATGGAATTCTCTACCTCGTTCTATTAGAATGATAAGCTGTAGAACACAGTTTGGAAGAGATCTAAAGAAATACTTTGAGACACATTTATTATGATGATGATGATGAACGTGATGATTTTTTGTAAATTAATTTTTTTTCTGCTATTTGTAAATTATTAAATATTTTAAAAATTTATTTTTTAATAACTTTATAATTGAAATATACTTGCCCAAATGCTTATATAGTCTAACAGATTAGCTTACTGTAAGTAATATGTCACTAAAGCATACATTTTTTTTTATATTATAGTATTGCGATACTGATAGTTAATCTAGCTTAAAAGATATTGTATCTTACTGAGTAAATTAATAATAAAACTGTAAACTATAACTGTAACTGTAACTGTTATTTATCATAACAAAAAAATCACACATTAATATTAACAAGTGGTTCAAAAAAAAAAAAAAAAAATAACAATTGTATCTCCAAATAAAACGATGAAGTCACGCCACTAAAAAAACACCAAAAACACACCAATAACAAAAAATGATAAGCTACTCAGCACAGCACTTCACAGTGAGTACCATTCCATCCTTACTTTCCCCTTCTTCCACAGTTGCACAGCCTAGTTATGTAACAATTACAATTATAATTGGTGCATATGCTAATCTGTGTTTCAGCAGATTATTTGAATTAAATTTACTGTTTTGCATCACAGCGCCGGATCCGTTCTCGTCACTGCTAAGGCATAACACTAGCAGTGAAGGGTATTGATAATTATTCTGTGTTTCAACTCAGTAAATTTATTTTCTCACCTGTATCTGTATTGGTTTTAGACATTTTTTTTATTTTGCAATGACTGGACAATTCAGAGTAGATTATTGTAATATTCGTGGGCTAAGGGCAAATTTTTTGTTGGTATACCGCCATACTGTTTCATACAGGCCAGCTGTATTAAAACCCAAGTAGGTGAGGCTTCCGATCCACCATGGCCTCGCCATATACATTAGGAATGATGTTGCTTATCAGCTCTTACCACAATATGGTCTTTGCACCAATTCCTTTTTTAATTATATGTGGTTTAAATTCTCCGTAAATAAGCAAATCATTCACTATTGCTTTCTTTATCGAAGCCCTAATTTAGACAGAGTATCAACTTCTCGTGAATTTGATGCTTTGTCGGATTATATCCAAAGAATTATTTCGTCCTATCCTCGCACTGAAATCGTTGTTACGGGTGATTTCAATGTATACAATTCTTCATGGCAACAGCATTCAGGTCAGACAGCACCCGATGGAGTGTGTACAGACCGTTTGGCAATACGAGAAAGCTAACTGGGATGGTCTCAATAATTACTTCAGGATCTTTAACTGGTCACTATATTTCCTTGATAGTGACGTTGACGCCAGCGATAATATGATCACAAGTTTTATTCTCCTGGGAATGAGAACTTTTATACCGAACAGGGTTAAAAGTATCAGATCCAAGGAAAACGCTTGGTTCAATGCGAGCTGTAAAGGGGTTATTAGGTCCAAAGAGGTAAGTTCCCGTTTACTATAAAGCCAAGCGTACTAAGGAAAGCCGGAAAAAGTTTAAACAAGCCAGGAAGGCCTGCAACGCCAATATTCGACACACTTAATTTTTAAATGACCACCAGTTACGGCAAAAAATACAGCAATGTCCCAAAGCCAGTATACATTTTTGGTCATTGGTAAGAAACATGAGGAATTCTTCCTCTTCTTTGGTTCCTACGTTCGTTGTCAATGCCATTCCTTTTGTTAGCTCGTTAGAAAAAGCTAATCTCTTTGCTAGGCTGTTCGCCGCCGATTCAACTCTGCCAGTGAGTGTTATGACTCCTCCTGTACTTGAGCAAGTTAGTAATTCTATGGGACCAATTTTTTTTCGCATTCGTATTGTGGCAAGAGTCTTAAGAGTTCTAATCACACATAAATCCGCTGGTCCGGATGGCATCCAGGCTATTGTTCTGAAGAGGTGTTCTTTAGCGCTGGCAAAACCACTGCGTAAGCTTTTTCATCTGACCTGCTTCTCAGGTCTAGTTCCGATCGAATGGAAGAAAGCATTTGTCCATCCTATTCCTAAAAAAGGCGAATCTTCCTCCGACCGATTGCATTTACGTCCCTTCTTTCCAAGGTCATGAAAACGCTGACTAATTAGCAGCTCAAGAAATATCTTGAAGATCGAAAGATTCTTAATGACCAGCAATACGGCTTTCGTAGCAATAGGTCCACTGGTGATCTCATGGTTCATCTCACCGAACAGTGGAGCAAATCTTTACATCGTTTTGGAGAAAGTAAGATTATTGCACTTGATATTTTAAAAGCATTTGATAGGGTTTGGCATCAGGCTCTCTTATCGAAAATGCGTTTTCGGTTTTTATGAATCCTTGCTTCATTAGATTAGTAACTACCTTTCGGATCGTTTAATACCAGTAGTATTAGATGGATTCAAGTCTGAAAACCATAAAATAAATGCTGGTGTGGCCCAGGGCTCTATTTTATCTCCAACACTCTTTCTCATTTTTATTAATGATCTCCTGTCTGCAACATCTAATCCAATACATTGTTTCGCTGACGATAGTATTCTTAGTTTCTCATATTCGTTTTCAGACTCACATCTCTCTTCTCTTCTTCGGATGTGTAACTGCAACGACAAAATATGATAAGCTCATTAAATTCCGACCCAAACAGCCCTGTTCAATAGGGATTAAAAAACTGCGTGCAATTTAATGCTTCGAAAACCCAATGCTGTCTTGTATCGTTAAAGCGGGATATACCCCCATTGCTATTATCCACGGATGGCACTTGCATCAATGAGACTAAACACCTCGATATTCTCGGTATGTGTGCCACCAACCTTCTCTTGTGGAATGATCATATACGCGATGTCGCCAAAAATTCCGCAAGGTGTTTTGGTTTCCTAAGCCGATGCAAGAAATATTTCAACCCTTCTGATCTGGCTGTTATCTACAAGACTTACATACGTCCAAAGCTTGAGTATAACTCCCATCTCTGGGCTGGTGCTCCTGCAACTTATATATGCCTCTTGGATAGTATTGAACGTAGAACATTTTAATTGATAGATGATAATATCATCATAAGTTCATTTACTTCGCTTGAACATCGTCGAAAGGTCTCTTGTCTGACCCTTTTTTACCGTTATTTTAACGGCTTATGCTCTAGTGAAATAGATAGTTGCATTCCCCCCTTAAACAGTTCAACCGTAATACTCGCGCTTCTAGGAATGCTCATCAGTATACCCTCGAGCCTAACTTTGGCCGTTCTGTCAAATACAGAGATTCGTTCTTTAGCCGTACTACGCGAATGTGGAATACCTTATAACACTCTGTTTTTCCTAGTCATTGCAATATTCAGGAATTCAAAACCGATGTGCACCGACATCTCCTTTTAAACATTCTCTCCTCATCCTAGTGCTCACACTGTGCCTCTGCATAATAAGGGTAGTAATATCCCCTTGAGTGTGTTTATTATAAAAAAAAGATATTTCTTAGCTGAAAATTGATCAGTGTTTTCATGACCTTGGATTGAATGGTAGTTAGAGTTGGAGGAGGATCCGCCTTTTTTTATAAATTTTACAATACACAAAAACACAAAAAAAAACAAAACAAGTCAGTTCACTATGGAAATAAAACATCTCAATTGCAATTTAGCATTAGTAAATTAAAACTGATCCGCTGCTAAACCCTAAACAGGTAATTTCAAGTAATTATTATGCCAGTGTATATATATTAGAATAGAACTATCATGAAGAGAAACGCTCGCCCTGACATCTTTTCATCGAGTTTCTAAACAGTTCGTTCCACATGTTTTGCACGAGAGGGTCCCGCGATGCCGCCCGGTCTGTTTTGTCTGTCTGTCCACGATCCCACAGCCTAAACCATTGGGTTGATTGAGTTCAAACTTGGAAGTTAAAGTTTTGAGTAGATTCGCGTACAATTTTTTTTGGAAAAAACGAAAATTCGAATTATATCAAAAACAAACCGATAAATCTTTTTTTTATTTTCTTTTAATTTTTTTTTTAACTTGGCTTCTTTTAATAAGAAAAACATATTTTTGTATTGCTTAGGAAAGATACCGTCATTTTGTTTCTTAATTTTCTCAGCAACTTATGAACTGATTTCAATATTTTTTTTTCTGATTAAGTTTTTATATTGCCTTAACAATGTTTGATTATCAAAAGTGCAATTTCTTATTGTTTGGGTTAATTTTTTTTTAAATTCTATATCTCAAAAACGGGTCAACATTTTTTTAAGAAATTCAAACGTAGAGCGTATATTTATAATAATCACTAAACAACTGCATACCAAAAATGTTTTTAGAACAAAATTGAAAAATTTTATGTATACTAAATTAATTTAAAAAAAAAGCTCTAATGATTAAAAAAAAATTAAATGCAAGGGTTTTTTGATTTATAAAATGGCGTCTACATTTTTGAAGACAAACTTATTTTTTAGGTAAAATTTTGAATCATAAAATAGTTTTTTTTATTATTTTAACTGTATTAAATGTAACCCCCTCCCATCTCACCACATTAAATTTTATGCATGAGCCCGAAAGTGCGCATTATTTTGACAAAATTTTAATTACTTTCCTATCTTTTATCCAAATTGATGCATTTGGTACATATTTATGTAGGTATTTTTATAACAATAAAAATAACTATTGTAAATACCAACGAAGCGCCACTGCATCGGATTAACGAATTTGATGTATTTAATCAACAATCTATTTTAAAGCGTCTATCAAGAAGTATTATCTTCGTACCTTTGAATATATGATTTTAAAATATTAATCTTAGGGAATAAGGTTGTTTCACACATATTTTACTTGAATTTTACACAAAAGAATAAATACTTAGTACAAGTTAAAGAAACGGGCCAGAAAGAGTATATGTATTTTCTATTAGAATCACTTTTTCAAAGTTCACCTATATATTGTAGTAGCCGACCCGTGCTCGCGTTGCTTCGCAAATTGTAACCACGAACATTTTTTGAATATTAGTATTAGCATATGAAAGAGCATGAGAATATTAATATAATATTAATTTTAGTTTATATGTATATACGTACAGTATCTAATTAAATTTCAAACTTGGGAAAAAAAGATTGTTCATGTTTGTGCATATTACAAATATTTTTTTTATTTTATAGCCTCTAAAAAATAAAAAAAATTGATTGATTGGAAAAAAAAACAAATTTGTGTTTTTATTGTTCGCATACATCTATAGGTATGCGTGTGTTAATATCCATAGGCACATTTTTTTATTCATCTGCTCATGTTCAGTGCAGTGCAACTGACTTAACCTATCCACATTTGTGTGCTCTTTTTATCGACGTCATTGTAAGTACCTTCTTCGAGTTATTTGTAAACAAAAATTTAACTTAATTTCAGTTTTATTGTTCGAGAAAGTGATACAAAATTGGTAATTCAAGCTATTATAATAGAACTTTTTTTATTTTTAAATTGGAAGAATTATAATCTATTCACTTCCTCGAACCAGAAAAATAAAAAAGATCTTATTTTACTTTAGATAAATCGGCATTTCATGTGCATGGCACTGTAGTTAATTAAATGTCCATAGTAATTCAAAAAAAAGATCCCACACTTCTCAGCGATGTGATGATAGAATTAGGGAAACAAAAAAATAATGTTTCTCTAATTCTATCTATAACAATTGAATATGTAGGTAGGTAGGTAAGAGAAAAAACGTAACTATTAAATGGAACACATATTAAGAGAGAAAGAGCATGGGAAGAAAAGAAAATTAAAAAAGTTGGAATGATAATGAAATAAAACAAAGCAGCGACCTTGCGATTGTGATGGAATCTAATTTCCTGTATAAAATAAATTCAAAAAGTTTATAATTTTATAATTTGTTTTTATTTATTTCTCAGGTTGTACGTTTAACTAAGAAGTGATTTATGCTAAAATTTTGCGCAACAATATTGACCTTAATGCAATGCTAATCTTTGTCGATATTGTATAGGTTTTAGGATATGAGTGGTTGTATAAGTCAACTAATGGAAAAAAAATGGACAAAAAATTTAAAATTAAAAATATTTAAGTTTGACAAATAATTAATAATAAAATTTAAGCCATAAAGCCACTCTCATAACAATATAGAAAATAATAAAATATATTTCAAATAAATCGGTTGGCTACTGAGATCGTGCGTAACAAACTTTAAAATGGTTTCGCTTTTATATAATAGTATAGATAACGAACAACCTCTCCAACTACTGCTTACGTGTCACTTCATAACTTAAATCCAAAACGCACAGAGCATGACTGTAAACAACACATGAATAGCAATTTCTTGTACCTGTTCCTATGCTTGTTTTTTTAAACTTTAACAAAAATAAATAAACTGAACGTAATAACTCCATGTTTGCTCTGAAAACTTGTAGGAAAGATGGAATGTGATTGGATTGTAAAGTACCTTCTACATTTCTTCATTATCATCATAAACATGTCTTTATTTATCTATATGCATAAAGCTGAGCACGCCAATGAACTATTCTTTATTCGTTTTAGACACCTACCTACCTACACAACCAATAGGCGATTGCTTTGCAATTTAAACATACATGTTCTGCTTCTTTCTTATCTTCAGATAATTTATTTTCCATCCTGGTTCTTCTAATACACATAAAATTAAAATAAAGCTATCCAAAGGAAAAAGCTTTGAAGGAACTAGTTGAATTCACAAAAAATTGTTTTCGTTAAGTATTCTTAAAAGAAGTTCAACTATATATAGTTGAAAGTTGGTAATGGAAAACATCTATTTAAAGTGAAAAAAGTAGAAGTGAAGCGAAGTGAAGTTCTAAAAATGAGTAAGAAAAATAAAAAAAGGAAATAGAATAGATGTCCTACTAACGTGTAAAAAATTTTAACTAAATTTTAAAGGTGTAAACTTAAAACTAAAGATATAAGTGAAAAGGGAAAGAGGTCCCATATAAAGAAAATGTCAACCCCTGTCCCAAGATTCTGTGCAGGTTGCGCTAAACCCAGGAATCATCCGTCGATAGACCCAGGTCAACAAGAAACGCTACTAGCCTCAAAATCAATCTCACCTCTATTTCCTGTAGATATAGGAACTATGTATGTATGCATATGGCGAGTTTTGCATTCGTGCAAAATTTCGAACTCGAGATTTTAATCAAACATGATATTACGATGAAAGAGAAGTCGTAAAAAGTGGATCCCACGATTCCACCCGGTCTGTTTTGTCTGACTGTCCACGCTCCTACAGACTAAACCATTGGGTCGATTGAGTTCAAACTTGGAAGTTAAGATTTTGAGCAGATTCGGGTTAGGCTTTTTTTCATTTTTTAAAGATCAATACTAACAGTAGGCCCCATACAATTTTTTTCTATCGTCTGTCGTCTTTCATTTTTAAAGCCCTTTTTTGAATTCTATCCAATAGATTTAAGCTTGTTTTAGGGGCACCTGCCCAGATATACGAATTATATTCACTTTTAGACGAATGAAAGCTTTGAGGTTATAGTCAGATTAGAAAGGGTGACACATTTCTTGCAACGTCGGAGAAATATTAAGCACGGGCAACGGCCTAGTCACTGATAAAGCTTCGGTTCCCATCGATCACCGAGATCAAGCATCAGTGAGCGTGGTTAGTAGAAAGATGGGGGACCGTCTCGAAACCTACTGCGTGCTGTTGTCATGTGTTCTTTCTTTCTGTTGTTCTTTCTCTTCTGTCCTTCTGTCTTGTATTAATGTCTTGTGTTGTTATCACCTTACATAGCCTAGTTGCTCAAGGTGCTGTGTTCTCTAGTCTGCACATTTATGTGCAGAGTAGTGTGAAATGTAATGTAATGTATTAAGCACCTGGCAGCATTTTTGGAGATATCGAATCATTCCATAAGAGGTGATCTGGTTGATGAGCTTATCATACGCTGCTGTTGAAGTCCCACATCCAAAGAGCAAGGATGTGAATCTGGAAACCCTATTCGGGATAAAATTTCTCATTCCACAAAGCATTAAATTTGTAACAATATCTGCACTGGAATTCACGTCACTATCGAGAAAGCAAAGTGACCAGTTAAAGTTCCTGAAGAATTTATTGAGACCGTCTCCGTTGGCTTTCTCATATTGCCAAACGGTTCTTATAGGAGTTTTTTCTTCAACTGGGTTTTTTTGTATATGAGAATTTTTGCAGATACGATACTATGGTCTGATGTGCCTAGAGGCGTTAATATACTGATTATGTATTTATTAGGATATTTGGCGGATTGACCTTTTTCTTTTACATTTAGTAAGAACATGCTATTTTTAGATATTTAGGATAAACATTTTCCTTTTCAACTACAGATTTAAATTAACATATAATAATAATAAGTTGTAAATGAATTTTAATATTAATTATTCAAGGGAAAGCTACAATTAAAACCCTTATTCAACTCTTAAAAACTAAAGGATCTCAACATACCTTCCTTCTGATGTTGACTGGCCAGAATAACGAAGCCAAGAGAATTGTGTACATTGAAATCGCCCGCAACGACGATTTCAGTTTGAGAATAATGGGCAACAATTCTTTGAATGGAGTCAGACAGAACATCAAATTTGTAAAAAGTTGAATTTCTGTCCAGATTTGGACTTCGATATAAAAAAACATTCGTGGATGATGTGCTTATTTACCGCAGATTTTAACAACATGAAATTGAAGTTTTTATTAAAGCACAAAGCATATTGTGGCTGAAGTTGGTATGCAACATCATTTCTTATATACACGGCTAATCCATGATGTGGAAAAAATAATGGCACTAAGTTAGACCCATTTATATTTAATTCCGAGTGATCGGAATCTTCATCTTTTTGGGTTTCACACAATGCCAAAAGAGCTGGACTGTTTGATGCTGTGTGGGCATATGTGGCCTAGAAGTTCTTCTTAAACCGCGAATATTGCTAAGATCCACCCTGAATTCATCCTAATGTTCAAAACTAGTTAAACACAGTTCGGAAAATTACCTATAATATATATTTTATCTAGAATCCAATTTGATCTTTTCAGTTACGGATTTCCACTTGTGCTAGCCTTAGTGAAAATCTGCATACTGATCCGCTCCTGGTTAACTAGATATCACATATATGCATACTTATCTATCCGAAAACACATCAACGCAACCCATGTATACACTGTATAGCTATAAAAGAACCGTACGCAATTGTCTACATCGATTGAGATAATATGACTGCGAGGGATGGTGGGAAGGGAGAGAAGGGATTATAATGCACTGTGGTATCATTATAACTTTTGCCATTTCGTTTATTGCTTATTAATTTTTGTTGGAGCACTAGTTTTAGGTTTTGTTTTTTTGTTGTTTGGCTTTGGACAATGCACTTGAAAGAAATTGTTGCATTGGTGCGGGATTTATTTTTAATTATAATTGAAGAATTATACTGTTAATTGTTTTTTTTTTATATTGATTGAGTTGTTATTATAAATGTTTTTTTTTTAATTTAAACAGACAAGAAATATGAACAAAGGTAAACAACTAGGTTCAATGGGGACATGACTATCAGGATGCGTGCGCTGCGGGTGGGAGGCAGATAGGCACAGATTGGTCAAAAAACGAAAATTCGAATTTTCTCAAAAACAAACCGCTAGATTTTTCTTAAATTGTCTTTATATTTTTAACTTGGTATCTGTTAATAAGAAAAACATATTTTTGCATTGCTCAGGAAATGTACCGCTCATAGAACCGTTATTTTGTTTTTTTTATCTTCTCAGCATTTTCTGAAATGATTTCAATAATTTTTTTTGTATAAGCTCTCATATTGCTTTAACAGTGTTTGATTATCAAAAGTGCAATTTTGGATTTTTTTAACTATTGAATTTTTTTTCAAAATTCTATATCTTAAAAACGGGTTAACATATTTTTAATAAATTCATATGTAGAGCGTATAATTTACAATCACTAAACAACTGCATACCAAAAATATTTTTAGAACAATATTGAAAAATTGTATATATACAAAATTAATTTTAAAAAAACCGCTCTAACGATTTTACACAATTTTTTTTGAAAAGTCAAAGCTTTTTCGATTTATAAAATGGCATCAACATTTTTGAAAACAGACATATTTTTCAGGTACAATTTTGAATCTTAAAATAGTTAAGTTTTTCAATTATTTTAACTGCATTAAATGTAACCCCCTCCTATCTCACCAGATCAAATCCTATGCATGAGCCCGAAAAATTTAAACAACATTACTATCTTTTATCTAAATAATTGCATTTGGTACATATTTATGTATTTTTATAACTGTAACTATTGTATATAGCAACGATGGCCGTCCGTGGAGCGCCACTGTATCGGATTAACGAATACGATGTGCGCTTTATAACTTAAACATACATGTTCTTCCTGTTTCCAATCTTAAGATAATTTACTTTCCATCCTGGTTCTTCTAATATTAAATTAAAATAAAGCTATCCTAAGGAAAAAGCTTTGAACGATTTAGTTGAATACACAAACAATTGTTTTCGTCAAGTATGCTTGCAAGTATTTTTCATTTCCGGGATAAGTTGTTCTAAAATGAGTTAAGTCTTGGGATGAATTGCCCGGTTTTTTTGACAAGTCAAATGGAATTTAAATCTTTGAAGACAAACTTATTTTACAGGGATATTTTTAGATCTTATATATTCTCGACCCGGTCACCCATTTTGTTTGTTTAGTTTTATTTAGGAATAAATAATTAAAAAGAAAGACTTATACAAGGTTAATAAACTTCAGAAATGTCTTGAGAAAATTGAAATGTTATTAGCTTCCCATAGGAAGTAATTGTAAATGGTCAGATTTGTCGAATTGAAAATGTTGACATAACAAGGACCCTAGAGTCGAAATTAAAGATTTTTAGAGAGATGTCTTTGCGTGTGTGTACGTACGTCCGTGCGTCCGTACTTCCGTAATTTCTGGAACCTTTTGTCGTCGTCTATAGCTCAAGAACCAATAGAGTTACTGACTTTAAATAGATTTTGTTATGTAGATAATAATGCAAAGAGGACTCTCAAACAAATTGAGTTGGTAGTTTTTTTTGTATCATAGCACTAAAAAAAGGTGAACCATTGACCGACTTGATTTAAATTTAACGTTATATCAAACAAGTATATTTTTGGGAGAAAACTTTTTTTTTTGTAAATATGAAAAAAAATATTTGTCCCCTCGAATATTTGACGAACAAAAATATCTCCAAAATAATTTAATGCAACGAAAAATAACGTTTTTAACATCCGGTAAAGTTATAAAAAAATCGAATTGACAGATTTTGTACGAAAAAATAAAAAAAAAACATACTATAACTTGGTAAAAATTTACTTTCAACTAAATATCTTTAAAAAAATTAAAAACATTGGCTTTAAACTAATTTTTCTCACAGAACATATTATTTTCAACATTCACCTAATTTTTATAAAAATCCAACAGTTAAATTAAAATCTACAAAAAATAGTTGGCTAATAGCTTTCAAAAATAGATGTTTAAATTGCTTAGAATAATTAATATTCTAATCAGAATTGTAAGATATCAGTGTGGGTCGCATCGAAGCAACTTTTTTTTTATAAATATTGAGAATATGTTCATGTTCAAATAGCATCTTTTTTGATCACTTATTTAAAAACTCTTTTTAGGTGATGTGATGTTTGCACCATACAAATTAAATTCAATCAATAATAATTGAGGTGAATATAAAAATTGACAAAGAATAAATTAGATATAAAAAATTAAGTTAATTTAAATTTTGAATTTGAGGTGCATTTCATTAATGTTAAGGTTTGTTGATCATAATTAATAAATTAAATTCCCTAAAATTAGAATGTAATTTTTCTAACGTGATTATATTACTTAAATAATTAATTACACCTGACAAACATACAAACCCAATTTAAAAAAGCCGTGTAAACGATAATATTTTATTTCAATTTACATATTTATACATAAAAGTGTAATTTTAGTTCAAGCGAACATTGAAATGCATTTGAAAATCAATGGTTTAAAATAATGAACAAATTTAAATAAATGAACATTTTATTTCAATTTTGGAGATCTATTTAAACCCTGGACCTATCTGCTTCCAAAAGGATAAATATAGCAAAACTATGTTTCCAAATAGGTACACATGTATAAATTATCATTTTTTTTAATTTTAACACAATTGTTTCGCACTGCAAAATGTTAAAGAAAAACGTCTGAAGCTGCTATTAGAAGGCCAACGTAAATGGTCAGCGCGTTGGATCTTTGACTCAAGAAAGAAATCATTGTTAGACCTACAATTAGAAATCACTCCATTATTATGTTATAAGCTTACACTGTACAAATTTTAACATTCTTTCACGCCCTAATATGAAAAAAATAAAAAAAATGTTGGCTTAAATAAATACTATATTGTCAAATCTTGTATTGCGCCCACCGTTTTAAGCATTATATTTAATATAAATTTATATTTTTGTGACGTCTGAGAGTCAACGCGTTTACCTTTGAAGTTGATTATTTACTTCTAGCTTGAGTCATGGCTTAATTAAAATTACGAAACGACTTATAAGTCCTTACAAATCTGCTTAATACACACCAACCTACCTTCCCCAATACTTACTTTTCTACATACCTACCCACCCACAACCCACATTGCAATACAAAATACAGTTTTAAGAAAATACCTACATTGTATGTATTTGCTATGGAAAAATTAAAAATATGGAAACGAAGCATTGTATCAAAACTTAAATTTGAAAACGTTGCTTTTAAATTTTCAGATTTCACAAATATAGAAAATCTAAAATGCAATGAATACAACTTTCTGAAAACAAATCTAAAACACATACAATGAAATGTATTGTATATGCATACCTTCTAAACATTGATAGGTATAAATAAAAAAATGTCAGGTAACGGTGGCAATGACTAATTTTTGTTTGTATTTCAGTTATTTATTTATTTCAAGCTGAGGTCCAGCGCTTAAATAGGCACATAAATAAGTACGATAATATCTGTTATAGTAGTTGAGCCCAGGATGCTAAATCGGGATTTACTCGAGCGTCAAAGAGACCTATTGGATTGCGAAGCTTAGATAATAAGAACAAAAAAATGTTAAATCAGCGGCTATAAGTTTTCAAAAATGTAAAAAAAAACAGTTGCATGGACATACTCGAGCGCGTCAGATATTAATAGCATCCATGTTCTAAGTATTTTTGAAAATATACGTATGTTAATCTGACCGTTTCCATGATGGGGGTGGTCGCACGTAAGGGTTAAAAACGGTAAAAAAAAATTAACCGAGCGCGTCAGATTTTCAAAGGGGATGTTAAGTGAACGTAAAAATCTGACGATTTGGATGTGACCCAAACTCGCGGCCATTATTAGAACTTGCAAAAAAAATCGACATTTTGGAATACTCTAGCGCGTCAGATTTTGATATATATGGTTCATGTATATACCCTAAACGTGTTGCCTCTTAATCTGACGATTATCTGGAGGGATTCGCCTAATCTGACAATTTAACGATTTACTACTATTATTACTATCAAAATAAGACCACTCAAGCAAAAAAAAAATAATTAAATTAAAATAGTAGTTGTGGTTATTTTCAACTTTTTCAAAACTCAAAGACATAAAATTATCTAGTTTTCAGTTTTTGATCAAAAACAATCAAGTGCAATAAATTTTGAAATAAAAACAATTGTAGATAATCTTGAAGTATTTAAAAATTACATTTTAAACCTTTTTTTTTAACTTTTTTTACTCAAATTTTGAGTTTAAAATTAAATTTTTTCAAAAACTACGCATAGTTCTGACTTGAATTAAAAACTGGCTAATAAAACAGAATGTTGGCTTAAAAAAAATGTATAATTCTTAATTGTAAGTATCACCGTTATTTTTTAATTATTTTTTTCCATTTTAAATAATAATTTTTTTAAATTGCCCCTCCCCTCACTTCGGCTAACGGAAATCGTCAGATTATATAATATTTGTGAACGTTGAATTATTAACTTCAAAATAAAAATTTAGCTTAATTTAATTTAATTAACGCTCGAGAAAGTCAAGATGACGTTTTTTTTACAAGTTTGTAACCCGCCTACTTCTTATCGTCAATCGAAAATTGTCAGATTAGTGGAATATACACTTTTTAGCATATAACTAACTTACCCTACCTTAATCTTACGCGCTCGAGAATTTCAGATGATCAATTTTTTTTTACTAATCTGATCCTTTATCCTTGACGCGCGGCCACATATACGGGGCTAATACTTGGTGGAGGTATTCAATGGGGTACTAGGTACCTCCCTGTATATTAATCTGACGCGCTGTAGTAAATCCCAAAATCCCTTCTTGGTGAATTCGAAATTGGATTTTCTCCAAAATTAAAATAAAATTTTCATTTATGTCAATTTTTTCATTATTTTAAACTATTGGTTTTCACGAGAATTTCAATGTTCCCTTGAACTAAATTGACACTTTTATTAATAAATATGCAAATTGAAATGAAATATTTTATATAATACTAGTATATAACTAATAACTTAATCACGTTACAAAAAATCCCATTCTAATTTTAGGAAACTTAATTTAAACATTGAAGAAATGCACTTCAAATTTTAAATTAAAATTAACTTAATGTTTTTATATCTAACCAAATCTTTGTCATTTTTTATTTGCACCATAATTATTATTGATTTGTTTGTATGTGTTTTATCTATATATATAGTTCAATATTAAAAGACTAGTTTAAGTATACTGGGTATAGAAGAAAGGTCTTTATTCGATAAAGGTCTAAACCTTACTAACTATAATGACAATAGGTATATACTTAACTAGGTTATATACAGGTTTATATATAGCATCATAGTATAAGTATAAGTATACAACATCTCCCTTTTTAACAATAATAATACTAATTATAACTATTAAATTTAAGTATAACGGTTTTTAGATAAAAGTTTAAATTATTCAAAATTATTTAATAATATTCAAAAGCAAAATAATGTATTAATTTAAAACTACAAATTGAGTATCTCTTACATGTATTTTTATGTATGGTTGTAACTAAGTTTATCAGGTGGTATTACCTTCCTTCCAAAACGAGTCTTGTATTCTTTTGTTAAAAATTCGTTATTATTTGATTCCGGGTTATTTTTATAACTTGATTGAATGTCATTTTCAGTTGAACCAGGCTTTTCAATATTAGGCGTATTCGAATTCGGATCTATGTTCAAAATATGTTGGCGATTTCGACGACTTACAGTTCCGTCTTCACCTTTAACAATAAAAGATCGTGGTTCTTGACATACCTCCACTACCCTTCCTGGAATCCAAACAGATGTCGGATTCTTCTTATAATAAATGTTTTCACCCGGTTCAATTGGTTTCAAGTCTCGAGCATTTTTATTGTAGTATCTTTGTGTTTTTTGAGTTTTTTGTTTATATTTGTGGACATTAACTAAAGTTGGTTTTAAAATATTTGTGGACACAGGAATTTTTGTTCTTAATTTTCTTGAAATAAGCAGTTCAGACGGAGAAGGTAAAGTGCCTTTAGAAGTTGTTCTGTAATGAAGAAGAGCGACATATGGATCGGTATTAGAATCTTTGCATTTATTTAAAAGTTTTTTAATTGTTTGAATTGATCTTTCGGCTAGGCCGTTAGAACGTGGTAAGTAAGGTGACGATGTCTTATGATCAATATTCCACTCTTCACAGAATTTATTAAACTCTTTGGAGTTGTAAGGTGGACCATTATCGGAAATCATAATAGCTGGCACACCATGTCGTGCAAATATCGACTTCAATTTAGTAATTACAAACTTACTGGAATTTCCGTTATTAAGAAGTTCAATTTCGATATATTTTGAAAAATAATCGACTGCCAATAGATAAAGTTTTTTGTCAAATTCAAAAATATCAGTTCCAATTTTATACCAAGGAATATTAATAATTTCATGTGGGAATAGAGTTTCTTTTTGATTTGAGTTTCTACAGCGCATACAACTTTCGCAATTTGTTACGACATTTGAAATGTCATTCTTTATACAAGGCCAAAACACTATACATTTGGCAAGACTTTTGCAGCGCTGAATACCCATATGACCCTTATGTATGAGTTTTAAAATATCTGGTCGAAGCGAAGTGGGTATTACTATTTGATTATTTTTAAATATAACATCGTCTATGACATGTAAATCATCTTTGATACTAAAATATGGCATTGCCATTTTTTCTATAGACTTTTTGTTTGAAGGCCACCCTGACTGAATATATATTTTGATTTTGGAAAGGATTGGATCATTTAAAGATTCATCCCGAATTTGTTTCAATTTTGAAGAAGACACAGAAAGATTTCTGATCAAAAGATCACAATGCAGAGATAAATCTTTATCGAAATCTGTCAATGTACTTTCAGGTAAAGCTGCTCTGGAAAGAGTGTCCGCCGTGAACATCTCCTTTCCAGGATTGAAAACGACGGTCAGATCATATGCTTGTAATCTCAACATAAATCTTTGGAGCCTTGCCGGAACTTTATGCAAAGGTTTATTAAAAAGTGGCACAAGTGGCTTGTGATCCGTTTCAACGATCACATTCCTGCCGAAGACATATTGGTGAAACTTGACACAACCAAACAAAATAGCAAAAAGCTCTTTTTCAATTTGAGCGTAATTTTGCTGACTGGCGGTTAAAGTGGCGGAAGCGAAAGCAATTGGACTGTTGTTATGGTATATGACAGCACCTACTGCACCTTTAGATGCATCGACTGAAAGAGTAAGAGGTTTATTTGGGTCGTAAAATGTAAGTATAGGTGCATTCGAAATGATTTCTTTCAATTTAAGAAATTCTTTTTCGTGTACATCGGTCCAATGCCACTGAATTTCTTTTTTTAAAAGCTGACGAAGATTAGAATTTTGAAAAGATAAATGTTTTACAAATGAACCTAAATAATTAACCATTCCCAGAAATCGTTGCAAATCTGCGACAGATTTTGGTCGTGGCATATTGCAAATCGCTTTGATTTTAGAATCATCCGGTTTGATTCCATCTTTATTAAAAATATGACCTATACATTTTAATTCATTTAAACAAATTTTTGATTTTGACTTGTTAAATTTTAGACCTATTGATCGCGCTCGCTCTAATACTCTATTTAAAATTTCGTTGTGTTTATTCAAAGTGTCCGCAAAAATTAAGAAATCATCAATAAAAATCATCACACCCTCTATATCAGAAAAACTTTTGACCATTTGAGCATGAAAAATTTCGGGTGCGCATTTTATGCCGTATGGCATTCTTAAAAATCTATATCTCCCGAACGGCGTTATAAAAGTGCATGCCTTCGATGATTCCTCATCAAGTGGAATAATCCAAAAACCGGAATTGGCGTCAAGCGACGTAAAATATTTTGCTCCACTCAGTTTAGCTTTGAAATCATCTAAGCTGGGGAACTGGAAATGCGACCGAAGAATCGCCTTGTTAAGATTTCTGGGATCGAGACATAACCTTAATTTTCCATTAGGTTTCTTAACAAGAACAATTGAACTAACCCAATCAGTTGGCTCATCGACCCTGACTATGACATTCAATTTCGTCATTCTTAAAAGCTCTTCTTTAAGGGAATCTAATAAACTAAATGGAATTTTTCGCGGACAGTCTATCACTGGAATTACGGCGGGATTGATTTGTAAATGACACTCATTTTTTAGTAAACCTAACCCTTGAAACACATCACTGAATTTAGAAAATATTTTAGAATAAATAGAATCATTACTTAATTTAGAAATATAATCTTTTGAATCAAAATTAGTATTACAAGAATTTAAATTTTTAATTTCATCTACCTTTTTGATTAAATTAAGTTTAATAGACGACTGAAGACCAATAATAGCTTGACACTTTAAATTCAGCACGTAAAAAAGAATTTTGTAGTGATGACCTCTGTGTTGACAATTTAAGTTGCAATACCCAATGACTGGAAGAACTTCTCTGCTGAATGTCATGATTTTTGTGGATGACTTCATTACTTTAACTCCACTGCAAATTTTTTCGAACATTTGCTTTGAAATTATATTTGCTTGTGCACCTGTGTCTATTTGACATTGCACAGATGTACCGTTGATGTGAATAGGCACTATCCATCGATCTACTTGCTCTGATGACGACGAAACTGCATAAGCTTGTTGTATGTGCACCATCCCAATAAATAACTGGGCTGTGTCTTCCGAAAGCTCATCATAATCAGAAGAGACGTCGACATTTCTTATGTATGCTTTTTTGTTTTTGCACATTTTAGCGAAATGGTTCATTCTTTTACAGTTGTTGCACCTCACTCCCAGAGCTGGGCATTTACTTCTATGTATTTCTCCGCACTTGTAGCAGCGCTTTTCATGTGCCGATGATGAACTCTTTTGTTTATTGTTATGTACTTGATGGCTTGGTACATATGATGACGATCAGCTGTTGTGTGAAGAGTGTATATTATTTTTGTTGGAGAGCGACGAAGACGAATTATTATTGTGATGGTGATTTTGTGACTTTGACGTTGAACGGTGAATAGCGGCGATAACGTTGTTGCTGTTGTTGCTACTTGCTAGCTGCAACTGTTGAGCTTGCCCTTTTGTTGCTTCCATCGTTTTTGCAATGTCGATGGCTCTGTCGAATTTTATGCCACCTTCATTTAATAATCTTTCTTTGATGCTTGAAAAATTATTATTTAACCCACATACGAAAATATCACGGAGTAAATCCTCCCTTAGATCTTTAAAATCACATGTCAGACTCAGATTTTTTAAGACTGTGATATATTCGTCGATTGACTCACCATCTTTTTGTGACCTTGTGAAGAATTTATGACGCTCCATGACGATGTTGACTTTGGGAAGAAAGTAGGCTTCCAGTTTCTCAATTAATTTGTCATACTTCACGACGTCTAGGTTCTCGTTGAAGGAATTGAAGATTTCCAAAGAATCTGGCCCCATGTAGTGAAGTAGTAGTGCGACTTTTCGTTTATCGCCTTGCTCCTCCAGATTAGATGCTCGAAGAAAAATTTTAAATTGGTTTAGCCAATTCTTCCACGTGGATGGTAGATTCGTTGATTTAAGGTTGAGTGGTGAAATGGATGCCGTAATATTATTCACAATTGCATACATGTTTGCGGTTGGTTTTGGCGGGTCGGTCATTTTTTTTTTTTTTTTTTTTTGAATTTTATGTTACAGATCGACAAAGAAAATACATTATCTAATTGAATTAATTATTAATACATCTGACACCATGTTTTATCTATATATATAGTTCAATATTAAAAGACTAGTTTAAGTATACTGGGTATAGAAGAAAGGTCTTTATTCGATGAAGGTCTAAACCTTACTAACTATAATGACAATAGGTATATACTTAACTAGGTTATATACAGGTTTATATATAGCATCATAGTATAAGTATAAGTATACAACAGTATGGTGCAAACATCACATCAACTAAAATGTTATTTAAACATACACTTATTTTCAATATATGGATATTAAAAAAAAATGCTGGGATGCGACCCAAACTGATAACTTCAAATTCCTATTAATAATTCTTAAAAATTTAAACATTAAATTAAATATTTTGCATATGATTAAGTACTTTGATTTCAAAATCTATGTTTTAAACGGGATTTTAGTCAGAAAGCAATTTTTGCCAGTTTAAGTACTATTTGCGCACTATTTTTTGTGGAATTTATTTTTTTGTAAAATTTTGTTACATTTTTAGAAAAATTAGTTGAATGCCGAAAGCAATATTTTTTGTGAGATCAAATTATTTTGAAGCCAATGTTTCTAGTTTTTTTAAATATATTTGAGCTGAAAGTAAATTTTTATTGTTTTTTTTAGGTTTTATTTTTTGTACAACAATTGTAAATGCAATTTTTCTCATAATTTTACCAAGCGTTAAAAACGCTATTTTTCGTTGCATACAATTTTTGTTTTTTTTTTTTTAGTTCACAAAAAAGGTTTTTTTTTTCAAAAATATACTAGTTTGGTATCACGTTACAATACATTATATACAAATTTAACTCAAGTGTCTAGCGTCATTGGTTCATCTTTTTTAAAATTGCTATGATAAAAAAAAACTACCCACTAAACTTGGTTGGCAGTCCTTTCTGCATGAATCTGCATTATTATCAAAATTTATTTGAAATCAATATGTCCATTAGTTCTTGAGCTATGAACGAAGAAAAAGAGTTCCAGAACTTACTCTCTAAAAAATTTCGGCTCTAGGCATCTTGAAATGTAAAAATTTTCAATTCGACAAATAAGTCCAATTACAATAACTTCCTATGTGAAGTTCATAACATTTGAATTTTCTCTTAAATTTCTGAAGTTAATGCAATGTTAATGAAAACTAAACAAAAAATGGTAACACTATTATTAGCATGGTTTAAAAATATCTGTATCATTTGAAAATGATTCGAAAAAAAGTAGGTACAACCTTTATTTTCTAATTGTCAACCACAAACACTTTATATTCTAATTATTTTGTTTTGTATTGTTGTGTTGTTTTTTTTTTTTAATTTTCTTCATTCAATCCAATCAACCAATCAAAAAACACATTATACAGAATGTAAATGATAAATTATAACAAATATGTCTTTTCATTGCCTCCTTCGAACTTTCGCTGAGTTTGTATACCTTCTTATCTATCTTATGTTTTTTAATAATCGGAAAATTTATTATTTTATATTGGAATTCTCGCTTATTTTTACCCCCACCTCACATGCAAAACATGTGAAACGCACTGTTTAGGAAGTCGATGAAGAGATGTCAGGTCGAGCGTTCTCTTCATGATAATAATATTCAAATATATATACAAAGAACGAACTATACATTAATTTCATGTTTTCTATTAGAATAAAATCCATTTTATTCCTTCTACGAAAATAACAAGTATACGCCCTAGTGAATTTGTTCATAAATCTTTTATTTAAGGCCCTAATATTCGTATTAAGACTTGTGGAACCCGAATTTTCATTACCCAAAGAGAAGAACGTCCTACTAGTTGAGAACATAGGTGGTAGTGTTCCCTGAGCCTTATACCCTCCCCTCACGTCATCACGTTATTGCCAGTACTCCTTATACCACAATAACCCCAAAAATGAATTAAAACTTGCTTACTTTTACATTATGCTGCTGAAAGCCTCAATAACCTTCTTTTGATCTCACATCCTTATTTTTGTTACTCAAAGCCTCTTCATATTAGTATAATCTATAATAAAAATTAATCAAACAAAACAATTTAAAATTACTTAACCTGGAACATCGACAACTGTCATCCGAAAGATTCATACAGCATGGAAATTCCATTAAAAAACTTAAATTTAATAAGTTTATAATAAGGTAGATTTGAACAATATAATTCTTCTTAAATTATTCTTATGTGTTAAGGGAAAGACGTGATTTCAATAACTGATTTAGATACCGATAGGAATCTGTACTAGTTAAAGAAACGTACAACCTTTACAACTACTGCTTACGTGTCACTTCATAACTAACCAACACATGAATAGCAATTTCTTGAACTTTATCGAAAAAAATAAACTGAACGGAATAACTCCATGTTTGCGCTGAAAACTTTTAGGAAAGAAGGATACCTACCAATGACATTCTTTCACTATCATCATAAACATGTTTTTATCTATCTATCTGCATAAAGCTGAGCACGCGAAGTGAACTATTCTATGTTCGTTTTAGACACCTACCTAACTACACAATCGATAGGTGATCGCTTTACAATCTAAACATACATATTCTTCCTCTTTCTTATCTTCAGATAATTTACTTTCCATCCTGGTTCTCTTAACATGAAATTAAAATAAGGCTATCCAATTGAACGAAATAGTTGAATATATAGACGATTGTTTTCGTTAAGTACGGTTACAAGTATATTTCATTTGCGGGATGAAATGTCCTAGGATGAGTTGTGTGGATGAAATGCTGGTTTTTTTACTAATCAAATGGCATTTATATCTTTGAAGACAAACTTATTTTACAGATATATTTTAAAATCTTATATAAGTACTTTTTTAAATAGACTATTTGCATACAGTAGCAAGTTCGTGCGACCCAGTCGTGCATTTTATTTTATAAACTTTACTGGTTATAAATATAATAAAATATGATTTTTTCCTATAAAGTAGTTTTACAATAACTTACTTTGTTCCTTTAATAATCTTGCAGCTGCGACTCCTGGTGAAAACTGTAAACGGAAAGATTCTAATTTTCTATTAAATTTATAAATTATATTTATTTATAAAGGGTGTCCCAAAATTAACACAAGATTTGCATTAAATAGAAAACGCCGTTTTTAGTCTTTTGATAGTTATATTTTTATTGACTCGTAAAGTACATAGGATAGGGTTATGTATGGAATAAAACATCGGACAAATGGCCTCCACGGCTTTGCATGCACATGCGCACTCTTTTGTTGAAATGAAATGTTGACCATTCTGCATAAATGTGGCTGAATTTCGTTGATGCAGCGTTGAATCTCCTCCTTTAATGCACGGGTGGTTGTGGACTTGTTGACATAGACTTGTGATTTCAAATAACCCCATAAAAGTCTAATGGTGTTAAATCACACGATCTAGGAGGCCAATTTTGATCACCGAAACGAGAGAGTACACGTCCTGGAAATGTCTCATGCAGTAATTGAATTGTTTTACGGGCTGTATGACATGTGGCACCGTCTTGTTGAAACCACATATTGGACACATCAATATCATCCAATTTTGGTAGAAAGAACTGTGTAATAATGTCGCGATATCGAGCACCAGTAACAGTCACTGGTAGACCAGCATCATTTTCAAAAAAATATGGGCCAATTATGCCTCCAGCCCAAAATCCACATCATACAGTCACGCGTTGTGGATGCATTTGTTTTTCGACAATCCCAAATGCGGCAATTTTGGCGATTGACAAAGCCATCAAGATGAAAATGTGCTTCATCGCTTAGGATGATTTTGCTCGAAAAATCAGGGTCCATTTGTTGATGTTCAATAATCCATTCAACGAACTCTCTTCTCTGTCCATGGTCATTAGGCTTCAATTGTTGTGTTAATTGAATTTTGTAAGAATGAAGACACAGATCTTTGGTGAGTATACGCTGTAGAGAGGTTCTTGAAATTTGCAATTCTTGTCCACGAAGTCGAATTGAGGTTCCTGGATTGTCAGCAACACTCTCACGCACTGCTTCGACATTCACATTTGAACGGCTTGTTTTTGGACGACCAGTGTGTTTGGCGTCTCCAACGGATTCAGTCTTCATGAATTTTTCAATTAATCTCTTCACAGTTGACGAAGTTAAAACACTATTCCGACCATATTTTGTATGAAATTTTCGAACTGCAGCCGCCAAGCTTTCACTATTTTTGAAATATTCTTTAATAATGAAGACACGTTGTTCTATCGTGTAACGCTCCGTTTTTAATAACCCTATACTGTTAATTGTCAAATTGCTTTGTTTTCAGGGTTGCCAACACTTCACTGCACAAATGGCGGCAAATTCAAATCTTGCGTTAATTTTGGGACACCCTTTATTTGCACTCTTAATTCCGATCTATTGGAATAATACTTAGCTTAAATTTTAGTTATTTCTTTTTACAGATGTTCTTTTCTTAAGATTTGGTGGGGAGGAGGGTTATAATATTGAGAAGTGAATGGCAATCGGGAAAGTTGAATTAATGTTTTTGGTGCGTTTTTTCTTAGTTTTAGTTAAAATTTGCTCTTAATATCTGTTGTAGCGGCTATGTTATTCTCTTGTGTTTCGTTTCGAACCGAACTTAGGTTAGATGGCTATTGTTGGAAAAAAATAGATACTTATACATAGTTAAGTTAGGTTTGATAAAATTCTAGCCATCCGCGTGGTTCTTCTTGTTGGCGCTTCGTGTGTCAAACTAAATAAGTTCAACTGGCGCCTCTTGCTGTTATCTAAAGTGGAATTTCACCAGCTTTCCTCTAGATTTTCAATTTTTAGTTTTTTATTTATATTGGATTGAGTTAATATTAAAATATTAATGTCCAAGTCAAACTTTTAATAATCTCGTATAGCTTAGGCACACTTTGACTTGACTTTAGATTTGTATATATAAATTGACTTTACCAACCTATTATTCCTTCGTGTAGGTGGAAAAAATATTTCTTAATTTATTTGTTTGATCTTTTGACGAAATGTGTTAAAAAATTAGATGATAGCACTATAAAATTAAAGCTTGATTGTACCTTATTTTATCATTATATCTTTGCACTAGAGCCACGGTATAAAATATAAAAAAAATACCAACTTTTGACTTTTTGAACTTATGTCCTTTTCGTTCACGAATTATGCGCTAAATAAACGTGATTGCGCTGGTCACTTTCCTAAATTCGTGTTATATAAAAAAATGTGCTAGTGCTTAGAATTCCGTGTAAAACATACGCCTTACCTGCACTGCAGAAGTCCATTTCCTGGCGTTCCGATGCGGTATCACTATTCCTTACTTTCATTTAATTCTTTGTTCATACAAAAATTGCTTTTCCATAGATTTTACTAAATTTTGAATATGGACAGTGTTGATTGACGAGTTTTATTTTATGGTTAAAGCTATATTTCATCCTATTTTTATATTACTACTTAATATAATTTTGTTTGACCAAAGTGATTTCCCTACACAAGTTATTATTTTTACGAAGTCGACTGAGTTAAAAGAATAAGAAAAGAAATTGTTTTACATCCAAAACAAAAATTGTCTCATACCAACTCAGTGTGGCCGGGTTGATATAAATAAAGTTAACTTCATTTCTTTAAATCTTTAGAATGGGTAACCAAAGTATAACCCTTGGAATCGATTACTTCGTATAAATTATTTCCCAGGACTTTTATTCACCAGTACCCTGAGCGATTTAGGAAAAGGTTTGGCATTTAACTTCTTTAATGCGTTACTTAAAATGATATTTTTTTTATATAATTGATTACCTATTCTATACGTCACAATTCTTCTCCGTATGAACAAATTGCCGCTAGAATAGATCTATTCATAGACTGCTGTTCTATAATGCTTTATGTCACAATTGTTTACCATTCGTAAGAACTCCCGACTAATGAATTGGGTTCCATTGTCGGAAAAAATGCTTCCTGGTACACCAAAAATGAGAAATACATTCTCTAGTAAAAAATTTAACACCGTGTCTGTTGTAGCTCTTTTAAGTGCCTTAATCAGGACAAATTTAGTCAACTGGTCAAGGGCTATCACGATTTGGGTGTTAACACTTCTTGACCGTGGGTGGGCGCTTTTATCATCTTACAAACCTCACAATTATCAATCAAATTTTTGACCTGGGTAGCCATAGTCGGCCAGAAACATTCTTGTCGAAGACGGTGCATGGTTTTTGTTAAACCCCCATGGAAAGCTCATGGTTAACAATATGCCAGACAAACCAGACGGTCGGTTATTGCTGTTGGAATCCTGAGTTTCCAAGCCAAATCGTTTTGTATAGGAATTCCTGTACAAAATGTTACCTTTGTATACACGTTACCATTGGAGATCTGCAAGTCTGGAAGCTGATCTTTGTTTTTCTCAATATGTTTTATTAGTTGAGGATACTCTTCTGGTTGAAAATTAGCATCTTCTAAATCAACGTAAAGCACCTCGTTAGGATCTACATCTTTGAGCCTGGGTACTTCATTTTGCGACTGGACTGAGTCTATCTAACATACTCTCGAAACAGCGTCTGGAGTTCCTTTTCGGTGCTCAATTCCGAAGTCAAATCCTTATAGCTTTAAACTCCAACGAGCTAACCTGCCTGTAGGATCTTTGAGACTCATTAGCCACTTTAAAAATGGATGGTATGTATTAACTTTGAACCTATATCCTTCTACGAACGGCTTAAATTTTTTATATCCCTTTTACTACTGCCACACATTTTCGCTCCGTTGCTTAATAGTTGCGTTGCGTGGCACTAAATTTTTAGGAATAGTAATAAATTGGACGTTCGGGCCTTTCTTAATCTTCTTGGCAAAAAAAATCTGGATTAACAAGAACAAGCGTTGTAGTTAATTTCTTTTTAAACTTGTTAGGAGACTCAATCGCTTTTTTGTCCAATTTAAATTTTAGATTTTTCTTTAAGGTATTAGTTGAGGGAGTGGCTAGAGTTGAATAGTCTTTTACAAACTTACCATCCAGCCATACCTAACATTCTAATCACTTGTCGGGAAGTTCTCGGCACTGGAAAATCTAAATTCGCAACTATTTTCACGGGATCAGTTTTAATACTTTAGGCACGGATATTTCAAACGCAAATTTAATTGTCGGTGAGCAAAAAAAAAACACAACTTTCTTTCTCGGCTGTCGGTCACGAACTGTACCGCTTGTCTTTTATTTCATAGACAAAATATCGATTTTTCTACATTTGTAGTTAACCAAGCCTCAGTAAGTCTTTTCGTTATAATTTTCAAAAATTTTAGATGTGCTTAGAAAGTGTGTTAAAGCACTAATAAGTCATCTAAATAACCAAATACGCGGTCTCTAAATTCATGAGAAATGACCTGGTTCATTAGGAAAGTTCAACTTTGGGATGCATTTGAAAGACCGAAAGGCATGACCTTAAACTGGTAAAGTGGACGGCCAGGTACAGTAAAAGCGGTATCTGCCAGTACGCATTTTTCAGATCCACACTTGAAATATAGTGTGGTTCTGAAAAACGTGCTTACAACCTCTTTATATGCGCAATTAGATTCACATTTTTCTTACTCACCTGATTCACTTTTCAAAAGTCCAGACATAACCGGTTTTTTCCTGGTTTCCGTACAAGAACCACTGGTGAACTCCATGGGCTGGAGCTTTCATCAATGATATCCAAAGAAATCATGCGATCCAATTTCGGATACATCAAAGCTTGTACATAACATAGTTTTTCCTAATCCTTTCGTTAAGAAAGAAGGAAAACATTTTATCGTTTCAAGTAAGGCTGTTGACTCTTGAGGTGTCAAGTCAAATTCATTGGTATTTATTTTGTTTTGTAAAAAGATTTCAGAAATAACGTTATGGAATAATGAAAAAATGTTTATCTTTTATTATCCTTTTATATAACACTGGTGTCGTTATCAGTCCCACCATGCTTTGTTTTTGCCCATCAGCTTTTGCTAACTAGAATGAAAAGTTTTTATAAGGTATTTTATTTTCCTTAAGATATTCGAAGGATCCGATGCCGAGACAAGCCCAGACCATTTTGTTCCAAAAGTGTTAACGGCAAGGTATGGACGAGAATCTTCTAAGGACATATTTACTATAGCTGGAGATATTACCTTGTGCAAGCTTTTCTTTTTATTGTGCTTTTCTCTTAGCCTTTGAATTCGATTTGATGTTAGAGGGTTTGCAAAGATTCTTCCTCGGGTTTTAAAGTATTTTAACTGACGTTCATGAAGAGATTTTCTTTTAAGTGAGGTTTTGTTTTCCATTACAATGTAGAAACTCTGTCATCTTGGCGTATGAGTAATGAGAAAGTTGATTTTATTAGGATTTTCTAATTTTTCTGCAATTCCTGGTTTTTGATCTTTGAGCAACTCTCTCCGGTTGTAGGATTGCTTTTTTTCCGGCTCGAAAATATTTCACTATTGGGAGTTATCACATTCTCAAGGCCGCATCTAAAACAAAATAGATTGCGGCGTGAATCAAAACATTTGCGAAAGGTATGACCCAGGCTCTTACAGTCTCAGCATTTAACTGTGTTAGAGTTCTTATTGATTGTTTTCACTTGCGCTAAATTCCAAGAAGACGGCAATTTAGATAAATTTCAATTTCATTGACTTCTCGACGATTAGGGATATTCACCATTTGTTTTGTAAAATATTTGATAAACATTTATTTGCTTCTTTCATTTTCGACATATTATTTTCTTCTTGAACAATGTATGTTGTATCACTTATCAGTATTATTTTAGGCATTTCCATATCAAGTTGCATATAGTTTTTATTTGGGGTTGGTAAAATAATGAGAGTTTTAAATTCTTGTTTTACGAAATTTGGAATTAGTACCACAAATAACATTATGTCTTTTCTTTGTGAACCTAGGCTACATTTTATGTATTTTAATTTCGAACTTACTTGATTACTAACCTAAGGTGGCGCTACACTCCGGGGAGGACCTAGGCATCAACCAACATGCGTCTCCACCCAGCTCGGTCCCTAGCTAGCTGTCTAAAGTTTCGCACCCCAAGTTGGTTGAGGTCCTTTCCCACCTGGGTGCGCCACCTGAGTCGCGGTCTTCCTCTACTGCGCCGTCCTTCGGGATTAGATTCGAAGACCTTTCGGGCTGGAGCGTTGATGTCCATTCGCTCTACATGACCCCGCCATCTAAGCCGTTGGACTTTAATCCTGCTACCTAGATCAGTGTCACTGTACAGCCCGTATATCTTCTTCTCCATTTTCCATCTATGCGTACGGGACCGAAAATCACCCGAAGAATTTTTCTCTCGAAGCATCCTAAGACGCTCTCATCTTTCTTTGACAGGGTCCATTCCTCAACGCCATAAATGAGAATCGGGATGATGAGTGGCTTAGAGATGGTCGATAGAGGACTTTACTTCTCAATTGCCTTCTAAGTCCAAAGAAGCAGCATATACTTGGTGTTGCCCTCATTGACCACTAAACCTATCTTCTTCGCTTCCGTTGCAATGCTCAAAAACGCTCCACTGACATCACGCTTTGATCTTCCAATTATGTCAATATCATCTGCGTATCTGAGTAATTGGATGGACCTTTGAAAGATTGTGCCTCTAGCGTTGACGGTTGAGTTTTCCACAGTTTTTCTAGAACGATGTACAAGATGTCGCATGACAGTTCGCCTTGTTTTAAACCTTTTTTGACATCAAATGCATCGGTACGATCCTTTCCAACCCTGATAGAGCAGCGTGCAGTCTCCCTCGTCATTCTGCACAAACAGATAAATTTGGCAGAGATGCCAAAACTAGACAAAGCTCTGTAGAGCTCTTCCCTATAGATGCTTTCATACGCTGCTTTAAAATCGATAAAGAGATGGTGGGTATCGATTTAAAGTTCCTGGGTTCTTTCCAAGATCTGCCGTAGTGTGAATATTTGGTCGACAGTGGATATATAGAATTCGGTTCGTCATCGCCGTTATATAATTTTAGAAGTGATCTTTCCATATTCTCAGCATCGACTGCGGTTCTACTACGATGTTCCCCTGATCGTCTTTACAGGCTTCGGTTTGTGGCTGGTACCCTTGGGAGCTTTTTTTTTATTTTTGGTAAAATTTACGAACCTTATTCCTGTTGTGACATCCCTCTATCTCCTTGATCGCGTGGTTCTCATGCTCTCGTTTTTTCCATCTAAGAAGCCGGTGTTCCTCTTCTGCTTGTAGAGGTCGCGAGCATCACTGGTCCTTTTATTCAGCGTCGTTTGCCTGTTTTTAGCTGTGTGCGCTTGCCGGCATCCGTCGTCCAACCAGGGGTTTCGCTGTGGTGGCCGTGTGAAACCTAGCACTTCAGAGGTGGCATCTCTGATGGCTGCAAGGCAATGTTGCCACTGGTTTTCAATGCTTAATGCAGGCAGCATATGACTGCTTAAGAGGTTATTAGAGACTCAATCGGAAAAGGACATGGCAGTCACTTGAACTTGGCTACAACGAGGTAGTCGTCCGAGTCAATGTTGGCCTCTCGGAATGTTCGGATATGTTGTATATGTCGTGCATCGATCGCAATGTGGTCAATCTGGTTGACGATTGATTGATCAGGAGATTTCCATGTCCTCTTGTGGATATTGAGATGTGTGAACTGCTGCCTGAATTAGGAGGTGGTGTCATGCAGGCTGTATCTCCCGATCATGCCACCAAAGATGTCCTCACTTCCTAGCTTGGCATTAAAATCTCCTTAAACAATTTTAATGTCATAGCCAGTTCACTGCTCATATGTCTTGTCCAAGAGCTCGAAGAATGTATCTTTGGTGTCTTCATCTCCCTCCTATGTTGGGACATGCACGCATATAAGGCTTATGTTGGCTAATTTAGCCTTGATGCGGATTGTCGTGATGCGCTCGCCTCAAGACTTTTTGCCTGAGTCTAGTTCCAACAACAAATCCACACCGAAATAGACACTGTCTTTGTTCTCGGTAGCAGTAGCCGAAGTACACATCGCAGTCTTTTATTTTGCGTTCGCCCGGTCCATCCCATCGCACTTCGTGAATTTGTGGGTAACGATACATTTTCGCATATATCGGTCTAGAAGAAGTGGTGATAATTCCATGTTTAACGCTATTAGTAGCTGTTAAGTTTTGACCTTCTTTATGAAAGATTTTTTTTTCTTTCAAGGAAATTTTCAAAAATACGTGATTCTTCACTATTTGAATTGTTGGGTATTAATTTTTCAATACTTTTCTCAGTATTTCTTAAATAATGTACATCATTGTATTTGTAAGGAATATTTCTTTCCTTACCCATAATTATTTGTGTTTCATTTACTTCAAGTATATTATTTAAAAAATCAATTTTGTCACCCAAGGGAATTCGAATATTGCTACTAAAAATGCAATCAAAATGTTTATTTTTAAAATCTATAAATTTCACAGACACGCTTTTATCGGGGTACTTGCATTCTTTGCTTAGATTAACAATTACTCACTAATCATAGTTGAGCCTGCTAAAGTTCTTAATATAAGAGGTTTATCTAAATTTTATCGGCTCTTTAAACTTACAAAAACTTAATAATCTCCTTAATTTTAAATTTCAATTAAACATTTGATAGGTGTTTCATTTACTGTTAATATTACTATGGAAGTAGGCCGCCTGAGGCCGTTTTCGAGATCGATAACTTTTTAGTTCTTTTAATTGGTTCTTTTGATACTATTCTGCAGTTAGAATCACATCCTCGTTGCCAGTAATATATTTTCAATATGTTTCCAATATTAGAAGACAGAAAGAGTAGTTTAGTGTTTCGAGTTTCGATTCCACCCAAAGACTGACTTTTTTTGTTCAATAGCTTAATACTACACCAAATGCTTTAACAATCACATTGTAGGTGATCAATTATAAAATAAAGATAAGAAGAACGAATGGTTAATGTGCAAAGACATTTTGTGCAATGTTTTTTGTCTTCAATTTTGTTTTTTACCGATGATAATGGAATGTCATCGGATATGACTATCACAGCAACATAACTGCTCTCTTTTTTCGTAAGCATTTTTTTGTAGATGAGAACTCACATACAGAGGTACGGGTACGGGCGGCGCATGATAAAAAACCAGCATTTTCTACTTCCTACGATGCAATATAAATAAGTATTTTGCTTTGTCAAACTCTCTGTGTTAATTTTGGGACTAGGTGTGCAGAAAATAAATCTTGCACATATGAGGTGCCATGGAACTTTTTTGTTTTGAGATTTTTTCATTTTTTCTCTTGTACGAACAGGGTGAAATATTTGCTTGGTAGGATTTTTAGTTCTGCGACATCTTGATTTAAATTTTGATTGAATGCAGCAATGAAAGTGATGTTAGTTAGTGCGCAAGAGATGACTTAGGACAGTTGTGATGAATGTTTTTTTAAATTATTTTAAGAATTTTTGTGGTTAAAAAATGTCAAATAGTAGTTGTACTTATTTGCTGGTGCAAGATCAGATTACATTTTATCTCTCCTGGTAATGCGCAGCCATAATTGTGTGCCCTGCGCATTTGCACATCTTGCACATATGCTTTGTCCGGCCCTGGCTGTGGTATTTACTCTCGTATTCTTTTGTTGCCGGAATGCAACTACGTGTAAGCACTCATTGCTGAGCTGAAGCAAAACTGCACCATCTCCTATAGCGGTGGCATCTGTGTGTAGTTCCGTTGGAAACGTTAAATTCACGTTCACGTAGAATGCAACTACGTGTAAGCACTCATTGCTGAGCTGAAGCAAAACTGCACCATCTTCTATAGCGGTGGCATCTGTGTGTAGTTCCGTTGGAAACGTTAAATTCACGTTCACTTAAAACGCAAAAACGTGAAATTAACTTTTACGTTAAAATATAAAATTCACGTTCGGAACGCAAAATTCACCATAGGAAACTGAACAAAATCATGAACAGAACATGATGCTTAAGAGTTAAGTTCTTCAGAAAAGGTGGTCCATACGAGTGAAGAGAGAAAAGAATCGTTAAATAAAAAGACATGTTGATTTTTTTTAATATTTTTTTATTTTTAATTAAATTTTAATATTTGAAAAAAAATAGTTAATATTGCTGGTAGGGGGCTTACATCAAACCTCCCTATAAAAACAGTAGGTGGGCAACTGCCAGAAGGCTGTAAATGTTGGTAGTATCCACATTACCAACCTCTGCTGCTGGAACTCTCAGCATTGGCAGCCATATTTTGCTAGCCACTCTTCAATCTGTTGTGTAATTGTTATGCTTGCGTCCTGATCATTCATATTGCTTGTATTTTTTTTTTGCTATAAACTTATGATTATGATGATAATGCTCAAAGTATTTATACAAAAAAAGGGCAAACAAAAAAACACATGCAAACATAAGTATTTGTATGCAGACCATTACAATCCACACATTTTCAGAGACCCTCTGATTTTCATAGCACACTTTCAATAAATTTAAAGGATATGAAAAGCCATCAGGAATTAAAATGAAATAGGATCAACACTATATTTCTGTAAGGATGGATGTCAACATTTACATTTATTGCGGGGTTTAGAGTTTCAAAATTCGAAATATCTTTGAGTTTCAAAGGGAAAACTAAATTTGTAAAGTTATCTAGAGTTCCTTTCATTAAACTTATCACTCTATATCGTGGGCGAATGAGCTGGTATAACTGCACATTTGAAACAGAATTAATCACTATTTTGCACATTAACACAGGCTTGTTTCAATTCAATACATCAAAAACTATTTATCGTTGACAAAAAAATGAAAGTGATATGCTTTTAAATGCTTCATGTTCTCCTGATTCAGTTAATTATTTGAAACCATTTTATTCTACTGCATTCCATTGAATAAGCATTTGGGTTTTTGCCGATGATTATAACGAAAAAAGGATCGATGAAAACGCTATAATCTCCCCAACTGATGAAAATGTACAAGTAAAACTACATAAGGCACAGTGGAGAGTAACACACGTGACTTTATCAGATTCGATGAAATTAAATCTAAGAGTATATAAATCTATAAATGCAAAAAGTTTTATGAAAATTGCTTTCCGAAACTGGGGTCTCTATGAGTATCCCATATCATCAAGCTCTGACCATCACATCTGGAACGTTAAAACAACAAAGCAAACAGAAAAACCTCGATACATTGTATTTTCACAACAAACTGCAAAAATTAAAAAATATCTGCTGATCCTACAACGTTTGACCATTGTGATTTAAAAGACTTAAAAGTGTATCTAAACTCTGATGTATATCCTCATGAAGATCTTAATATGTCTTTCGAAAGAAATAGATATAGCTTGTTCTACAAAATGTATACGGATTTTCAAATTACTTACTACAATAAAAGCAACGCTGAACCTTTGCTTTCTTGCGATTTATATAAATCCCTTCCAATTTTTGTTTTAGACTGCAGACATCAAAATGAGACTTTGAAAACAGGACCTATCGATATACGCTTGAAGATGGGAACATCAAAAAAGATTCCTGCAAATATTTCCGCGTATTGTCTCATGCTTCATTATCGGATTATTGAGTACAATCCACTTGACCAAGTTGTTAAGAGAATTGTCCAAGGATTATTATTATTTTTTTTTATTTTTCAATGTAAACCTAAAAATAAAATCAGAAAATATATAAATAAAATACAATATTATTAAAAAATAATATACACGACTGGGTCGCACGAACTTGCTCCTGTATGCTAAGAGGCGTTAGTATCGAAAGTGGAGAAATTCAGCGGGAGCAAGAGAAAAATATTATTTCCATTCCCATAAGCAGCTAGCAGAATAAGGGAGATAATTAATTTGCGACCCAAAAAGTCTACACAATTTCCTTCATTCTTATTGAGTCTATCCTTGTATATGTTTTCACATAAAGACCTTCCATATGAAGGTTTGTTTGTTTTTGTTTTTTATATCAATGCACTTTATATAAAAAACGGAAAAGTAAAACAAAATGGCTTAATATTGTATCTAATAAGGGGATGAAAGACACTTTTGCATGCTTACGTCAGCTGTTTAGGATCTTTTACCGATAGTTGTTTTTATTTCCATTCATAAGTCTGCGTTTACTTGGGTACGATCTTTGTATATGAAAAATGGTTTCTATTATTTATAAAGCTACGATGCGATTCATATAGATTCAACTTGTTCCTTCAAAGCTTTTTTCCTTTAGATATGTAGCTTTATTGTAATTTCATATTAGAAGAACCAGGATGAAAAAATAAATAAGATAAGAAAGAGACAGACCATGAATGTTTAAATTATAAAGCGATCGCTCATTGGTTGTGTAGTTAGGTAGTAGTTAGATGTCTAAAGTATCTTGCATATGAGATACGAACTGCGAACTGTGGATGTTCGCATATTTTGACTTTTCTTTCACATGAGCTTTATTTCTATTCGCAGATAGCGACGAACTGTCAATTTATAATAATTACCCTTTTCAACAAACAAAACAAGAGTGGTATAATTTTGAGGTAAAGTTGAGCGCAAACAATTTATTCGTTGCATTGTGGATGGCATGTGGAACGCGAATAAAGTTTGACAGTTCGTAGCAACCACACTGCAATCGTTGCTACGAAATTGTTTTTACAAAATTGTCTTGTTATAGCGAACAAAATGCAAATTTTATTACCCTTACATAAGTGCCGATTGGTTTCTTATAATCTAATTGTGTTTTTGTTTTAAGTTGACTTTTTGAAATGTGTAAAATCACGGTTGTTCGTCCATTCGTTCATTCGTTGTTCGCTCTCATGTGCAAGGCTCTTAAAACGAGTAAAGAATAGTTCATTGGCGTGCTTAGCTTTATGCAGATAGATGGATAAGAACATGTTTATGATGATAATGAAGGAATGCTATTGGTAGCTAAAAGGTACATAATACATTCCTTCTTTACTACAAGTTAAAAAAATAACAATCATACGAACAGGTACCAGAAATTAATATTATTGTTTACAGTCAGGCTTTTGTGCGTTTTGGATTTTAGTTATGAAGTGACACGTAAGCAGTAGTTGTAGAAGTTGTACGTAATATCTTTATAAATAGGTATAATGTGTATACGTTGAAAAAGTGATTCTAATAAAAAATACATATACTCTTTCTGGCCCGTTTCTTTAACTTGTACTAAGTATTTATTTTTTATATAGGCGAAGGCCAGTAAATCATGTGTGAAACAACCTTATTCGTAAAGAATAATATTTTAAAATCACATATACTAAGTTACCAAGATAATACTTCTTGATAGACACTTTAAAATAGATTGTTGATTAAATATATCATATAAATGTGTACCAAATGCATTAATTTGGATGAAAGATAGGAATGTAATTACAATTTTGTCAAAATAATGCGCTCTTTCGGGCTCATGCACAGTTAAAATATTAAAAAAAAACTATTTTAAGATTCAAAACTTCACCCGAAAAATAAGTTTGTCTTCAAAAATGTAGTTGCCATTTTATAAATCAAAAAACGCATTTAAATTTTTTTTTTAATCATTAAAGCGTTTTTTTTTTAATTAATTTTGTATACATACAATTTTTAAATTTTGTTCTAAAAATATTTTTGGTATGCAGTTGTTTAGTGATTGTAAATATTCGCTATACATTTGAATTTCGTTAAAAACTGTCGAACAGTTTTTGAGATATAGAATTTTGAAAAAAAAATTCAATATTTTTTTTTAAATCCAAATAATAAAATAATGCATTTTTGTTAATCAGATATTGTTAAGGCAATATAAGAGCTTATTCAAAAAAAGACGGTAGCGTTCTTTTGCTAGCAAGAAACCAACAAATAGCTGATAAATTCTTAAAAACAAATTACTTAGCTAACCAAATCCCAATAACAGTAACCCTTCAGGGGGTAACCGAAGTATACAAATTTACCAAAAAAATTAATGATAAAATCGAACCCACCGGTCTTGTAGTATTCACCTTCGATCTCTATCAGATTCCCCTAACAGTGGAAATTGGCTGGTACAAGGCAAAGGTAAAGGAATATATACCTTCGCCAATGAGATGCCGCAATTGTCAATTACTCGGACATACGACTAAAAGGTGCACTAGATCCAAGGTCTGCGTCATCTGCAGCCTTCCACCACATGAGCTCTAACATGTTCAAGATTAATGTGTGCAAATTGTCTCGCCAAACACTCGGCTTCTTCAAAAGATTGTCCTAAATTTATCCAAAATAAAGAAATTTTGATCATCAAAACTAAAAACAAGTGCAGTATGGCTAAAGCAAGACGCACATACAACTCACAAAATATAGAGAATATTTCAAATTCTCTATCTTTCTCTGAGAGAATTAAAAAATCAACAGAAAACAATACAGCACAAACTAAAAATTTATCTCTTCCCACATCCTCTTCCCCCACAACTATAACCGCCGAAACCACCCGCACAAATGTCTATCCAACCTACAGAAACCACTCCACCACCACTCCCTATTCGAAACACAACAACCTCACTACAACCAACAACAAAACTAAATGATCAAGAAATGCTCTCTCCTTCTTCTAAAGCACTCCATACACAGTTCAACTTGTCTTTCAATTTAATACCACTTTTATCAAATCAACTCGTGTGTGGGCTTGAATTTGATTTTTCTGAAGGTTGACGATTGAGTTGGAAGAAAATCAAAAGATTTTGAATTTGTTCAAGTTGATGTGAATGTTTTCAACTTAGTTGAGGTGTGTGTAAGCAAGTCATTTGATTTACTGTCAAACCAAACGCATTCCATCTCTTTCTTAGCAAGAAATTCAATGAGATAAAAAAACAGAGACGTGAATAATCTCAATAGAATTATCTCTGTGGTCATGTCTGATGTCTCGTCTCTCTGGTTTCGGTATGGTTTTGTATTTGTTCTTAAAAAAATAAACAAAAATGACTCAAACCGCTAATAAAAAATGTTGGAAGGAATTGTTTGAACTTCTCCAGCAACATCCCACGCTTTGGAAGATAAAAAGCAATGAATACAAAAATAAAGTAAAAAAAGCCAAACTTGGGATGTGTTGCTGGAGAAGTTCAATGAAATTGAACCAGATGGAACTCTCCAACAATTAAAAAATAAAATAAAAAATTTTAAAACATCCTACCGCCGGGAGCTGAAGCTTGTAAACAACTCCATGAAGTCAGGTGCAGGAGAAGACGACGTCCACGTACCCACTTTGTGGTACTTCGACGACTTCGACTTCTTGCGAGACCAGGAGGAGCATCGGAAAGTATTTCTACTCTTGATGACATGGATGAATTTAAGGTAAGTAAATACAATGGCCCTGAGTAATAAACAAATTTCTAGCTTAGATTCGATTTTTTGTATGGGATAAACTCGACTACAGGCAAAAAATTCGTTTATTACTGAGGCCCAATAAGTGTAGGCTGCAAAGTGCAAAAATGTATTCACTTTATTATTTGGTGAAATTTATTTTCATTTTATTAGGTTCCATCCAAGCGAACAAAGAAGAACAGTAGCTGCGATGAGAAGAATGAGTTCCTGACAAAGGCATGTATGCACCTGGATTCCCTGAAGGAGAAGGACGAAGCTAGTGAAGATGAGTCGGAAGTGTATATGCGAAGTCGTGGGCTTGTTCTTATAGGAAAATAGATGAACAGCAGAAAATGTATGCCAAAAAAGCCATTGAAGAAATTTTAATTCTCGGTCAACTGAAGCAGCTGACAATTAATGCAGTGAACACCAACACACCGCAACCATCAAGATTTTCCTCGGCACACATGTGATTTTTACTTTTCCCAGCTACAAGCTCTTCAAACCCTTCACCAACACCAGTGAAAATTATAAAGCTTCCAGCTTATTTTCAAGTGCCTCCTGAACAAGCGGAAGAAGGCTGTTTCAGCGAACAAGAGTTATATGATTAAAACCACCAGAAATTTTTCGGATTCAGTTTTCCATTCAACCACAGTTTTTGGTACCTAAAATTATGTAGAATTAAATCAAACAAAATAAAAATAAGTTCTCTAAAAAATATAACCTTTATATATTCATTGAGTACAGATATTATAGCCTCACACGTTTCTATTACTATTTTCCCAATTGCTTGGGGGGACACAGCATAGAAAAATTTGAGATCCTCAAAATCATTTCCTTTGGCGAGGTACCTTAATGTAATTAGAAGGCGTGTTTCTGGACTTATTGAATCTCGCATAAAAGTGTCTTCTTTTTTGATTAATGGAGTTACTTTATTTAGCAGTTCCTGAAAGGCTTCTGCATTCATTCTGGTAAAATTCAAGAAATCATTTGGTTCATTTGTTTTAATTTCCATTATTAATTTTTCATTGGAATTTTTTTTTTATCTTTTAGCCATTCTTTCATCCAAATTCTTTTTCTTTTTATTTTTACTTCTTCATCGTCATATAGGCACTCTGCAATAATTATCAATGCAAATATTTTTCTTTTTTCAGACATCTTGATTCGATTAAATGAAATTTTGTAACAAGAAAAAATGATGTTTTGACAGTTGAAGCAGAAGTCTTTCAACAACGTTTATGTAGTGTGTTTCGAAGCATCAATTTAGTTGACAACTAAATTGAAAATAAATTTGAATCGTGTATGGAGCGCATAACCAAAAAGAATTCTCTTTACAAACCAAACCAAACACTATTGATATCGATAACCAATCCACCTCAACACAAATTAGCTATCTCACCACACTCTCGAACACAAATGTTCAAACATCACCACAAATCAATTCTCTTTATAATCCTTCTATCTCCAACTCCTACTCTTTTAATAAAAATGATGATACATAATAAAACAACTTCAGCACCCTCAACATCGATGGCCGCACTTGCGGTGGGGAGCGCAATTCTACCATCTGTGTGTGGTAGGAATTGCGGCCTCCTCCGCAAGTGTGATCATCGACACTCAATTGAACACCAGAACAACAGACATCCTAAAACATTTAATTATCTTGAAATTTTACAATGGAATCTCAATGGTTTCATAAACAATTATGATGAACTTAAGTTATTAATAAAAGAACATAAATACGATATTATTTCGCTTCAAGAAACAAACCTTGCATACAATGTAGACCCTATAATACCTAAGGCTTACATCGGGTACTTCATCAATCATCCTTATAATCTATCTTCGGTGCAGGGAATTGGTTTACTTATCAAAAACAATATCCCCCACGTACATAAACAAATTCATTCAAACATTCTATGTACAGCTATAAAAGCTGACATACTTATGAGAATAACAATTATATGTGCTTACATTCTACCTGGGCAAATTTTTACCCAATCGAACCTTGAAAACATTAGTCGTCAAGTGGACCCTCCATATATATTTACAGGTGATTTAAATTCCTGGAGTCAGCAATGGGGTTCTCCTAATAATAACAAAAGGGGCAACACAATTGAAGAATTCATTATGAAATCTGACTTAACAATACTTAATGATGGCTCCCCCACCCACTTCTCAACCCACAGCACACTTACTCATGTTGATGTGTCATGCTGCTCATCTATTCTCTTCCCAAAAATATCTTGGCAAATATCCAATGATTTGCATAATAGCGATCATTTTCCAATAACTATTTCACTGCGACTGGCAACAAAACAAGATACCGCAAAGCACATTCCGAGATACAAAACTGACTTCGCTAATTGGGACTTATATAAAAACATACTTGAAGTTAATATTTCTAAATTACCTACGACCCATTGCATAAACAAAGAAGCTGCCATTCTACTCAAGAGCATCCGCAGTGCGGCAAACGACTCCATTCCCTAAACATCCCCAATAACTTTTAATCGAACTGTGCCCTGGTGGAACCGTGACCTCTCGAGGATAAGAACTGAAAAGTTTAAAACTTGGCGGACTTTCATGAAAAATCCTTCTCAAGTTAACCTCATAGCCTATAAAAAAGCAAATGCTTATTTTAGAAGAACTCTAAAATGTAGCAAACTCAAAAGCTTTAATGATTTCACGGGAACAATTAACCCCAACACATCCACAAGCACAGCTTGGCAACGTATTAGGACTCTCACTGGCAACTCCACCCCCAAAAATATATTGTCCATTAAGTCACCAGCAGGCCCAGTAACTAACCCCAATGAAATATGCAATTTGTTTGCAAATACTTGGTCTACAAATTCTCTCAACTCCAACTTCTCACACGCTTTTAACTCGGAAAAAACGGCAAGTCTGAATATAACTCCACAACCTCCATTCAACGCTGCTGCTCTTCGCATTGAGACTGATATCACAACCATTGAACTCGAAAGTTGCTTGAGTAGATTAAAAGGGAAAACACCAGGGCGGGATAGGATATCCTATTCTATGCTAAATAATCTCCCTGATTCAGCTAAGCAAAGGCTCATTTCATTGTATAACATTATATTCAGAAAAGATATCATACCTCAAAGCTGGAAAACAGCTACAATTATTCCCATCCTTAAGCCCAAAAAAGAAATCGACTGTATTAATTCTTACCGCCCAATTTCTTTACTTCCTTGCTTATCAAAAGTTCTGAAAAAAATAATTGCAAACAGGTTATTATGGTTTACAGAATTAAAAAAAGTATTAAGTTCCAACCAAGTAGCTTTCAAACCAAGAAGAGGGTGCATAGATGCCCTTCTTCACATCGATTTTGCAGTAACAAACACCCTCTCAGCTCGAAACCACATCAAAATTCTGGCCCTTGAGTTTGAAAAGGCTTTTGACCATATAGGCATTCACCTCATTCTTAAAACATTATGAGACTGGGGTCTCGGACCTAGAATCTTTCAATATATCAAATCCTTTCTAACGAACAGAAAGTGCTACGTTAAAATCCGAAATATGTTTTCTAAAACTAAGCCACTATATAATGGAATTCCACAAGGATCTCCTTTATCAGTAATTTGTTTTGCAATCGCTTTCAACGAAATAAGTAACTTTATCTCTAAACACAAAGATCTCGATTACTGTATCTATGCAGACGATGTATATATATTATGTAAATACAATGACCTAGACAAAATAAAATCAGCTTTTTCTCTTTTGCTTAATGAAATCAGCCATTGGTCTTTTACCTCTGATCCTTGTCTTTCCTTAGAAAAATGTAAACTCATTCATGTCTGCAGAAAATAAAACTGTACAAACCTAGAATTAGTAATTAACAACACTAGAATAGAAGTAGTTACTAATCTAAATGTCTTAGGTCTTCTTATAAACAATAGATATAACTGGAAACCTCACTGTACCAATCTTAAGAAAGCATTAGCAGCAAGGCTAAATATTATAAAATACCTTTCATCTAGTATAAGTAATGCTCATGTAAATTCACTTTGCAAATTGTCTAAAATGCTAGTTTTAAGTAAAATTGATTATGCTTTGTCTATTTACGGCTCCTGTCCAAGGTCAACAAAGAATATAATTGCACCAACATATCACCAAGCTGCTAGGAAAAGTCTTGGGGCTTATCCAACCACTGCAATCAAAAATATTCTCGCTGAAGCTGGACTTCCAACAATAGCTATTGCAAAACTCAACGTAAAGTTCCTATTCCAAAATGGCTCAGTGGTAGACAGAGATGTCTGCAAAGTTATCTCGCACCAACGCGCTAAAAGGATACCATCTACAATACACCATGCCCTTGAGTCTAGAAATAAACTCAACTTAGTCTTAACCAAAACAGCCAAATACACAGCAGTACAACCACCATGGTCTCTCCAAAAGGAATCTGTCATTCTCGATCTACAAGAACTCCGAAAAAATAGCACTTGTAACACGTTTCATGGAAATTCAAAGTGATCTTAAAAGTAAAGGCTGGAACTTTATGTATACAGATGGCTCTAAAACGGACTCAAGCACTGGTTTTGCAGTTGTAGTCCAAGATGGCTCCCTTATCACGCAAGGGATTTTACCTAACATTGCCTCCATATAAACAACCGAAGCTCTAGCTATTATAGAAGCTGTTAAGAACAGTCTATTAAGATAGGGGAGATGGGCTATCTGCTCTGATAGTTTGTCAGTACTACAGTCAATAGGCAATCCTAGAAACGACACTGACATTATAGCAAAAATCCGGGATAAACTTTCAAAAGCCAAAAATAAAGAGCCGAAAGCCTTTGCTGCTGTTTGCTCTTAGCCTATATATTAATAGCAATTTTTTTTCAATTGTATATTATTATTTTAATAAATAAATAAATAAAAATAAATAAATGTGTTAGAAGCACTAGAATGTGCTCAAATAAAGTTTGCTTCAAATAATTCTTGCATTCCACTCCTACTAAGTAGCAGAGCTTTAAACTGCACTGAAATAAATAACCAACACATACCATCGTTTGCAGAAGTTACACCAGGTTTTCTGTTCTTAAACCAATATACTGGACCTATAGAAGTAAATCAAGAGATAGTGCCACTAGACAAAACCTACATCATTTATTTTTACAACACATCATTTAGAATCCAAAATGAAGTTTATAAATCAACGTTGCATTAAGCATATTTTATCTTTCAAAGCTGAAAAATAAACTTAAATCAACAAAAAATGCAACAGCAATGAATGACCTTCCAAATGCAGAAGAATTGGCACAGGAAAACCCTATTCCAACACCAAGAACAACTATAAGTTTAGAAGATATCCCTCAACACATTAGAGCTACAGCATCGAACGTGGGCGTTCGATTTTAAAGGGCGGAGGAGTTAACACCAGATTATGTGTGGAGAATTATCTTTAACAATTCCCACACCTTTGCTGACGCTATGTCTGGAACTCTGGACATACAAACATGATGTGAGAACAGTACATTCCAGCGCTTCCACACCACCTGTGGGAACGTCGCAAGACATCAGCGACGAATGGCATTTGGGGATAGGTGTAATTTAGAGTAAGAAATAACTTTGTAGTTAGTCTAAGTTTGAATTTTGAAAAAAGAGGTTCGCCTCAAAAAGCGGATAAGCGGATTATTTTGATTCACGGTCATATATGTATGTATGTAGCATACGTCGCCTTTGTCGATAGACAGATGGTGGATACATATCACAACGACGATGTTCTGCCATATCCCCTTAAAAAAACACAATATTATTATTAACAATTAGTACAGTTTTTGAAACACGGCCATTCAAAAAAGATATGCGAGAGTTAATACGTTGTTTTGGCACGGAAAAACGTTTCTTTTTAATTTCTACGACAACTGACAGACATCATTTTGCACCATGTCTTTTTATAAATAATGTCTAAGATCAATCAAAGTCTTAGATTTGTAAACCGTTACTTTCGTTGACGGGGAAATAAAATCACAAGATTTTTGCATATGTAAGTATATCTCTACAGAAATAACTTTTATCTATACTTCTATATCTATACTCTATACTATAATATTATAAATGCGAATGTAAGTTTGTTTGTTACGCTTTCACGCAAAACTACTTACCCGATCATCATGAAACTTTGCACATACACTCTTGAAGGTATTAGAAGTAACATAGGATACTTTTTATTAAAACAAAAAATAATTTTTTTTTTTACGAAAAATAAGAAAATTGTTTGCCAAAATATCGTCAAATTTAGCTACTTCAACGCCATCTAGCATCGTAGTAATGAAGTTTCAACCCTGAATACTGTAATACCAACCCACTGTATTACCGATGGTGACGGCAATATCTAATTCAATTGAATATAGTTTCAACTGTTTCTGATTTTTCTATATTTATGTTATTTTCTTCTGTCGTTGCATGCAGTATAATACTATTCACATTTTTTAGGTTATCCGTAATTTTTGTGCTTAGCTGTTACTTTATTATTTTAGATCTTATTCGGTGATATTAATTCTTACTCTAACAAACAAACTTACATTCGCATTTATAATATTAGTATAGATGTCCGTCAGAAAAGACCAAAAAATAGCAGTTGCTGTAGCTTCGTCAAGTATTGCCGCGACGCTATTAAAGGGCGGTCGTACGGCACATTCCGTTTTAAAATTATAATTGAATTTGGCACAGGAAGATTCGCCCATCTGTAATTTTAGTAAAAATAGTTCTGGAGGTAGGATGCTGCGAGAATGCAAGCTTTTAGTGTGGGATGAAAGTACAATGTCTCACAAGAAGGCTATAGAAGCTTTAAACCGGACCCTCCAGGACTTGCGAGATAGTACAGATATAAAGGGAGGCATGGTAGTTTTATTGGCCAGTTATTTCCATCAAACCCTACCAGTGATTCAAAGGGGGAGACCAGCAGATGAAATTCAAGCGTGCATTAAATCATCAAGCTTATGGACGACAGTTGAAAAACTCCGCCCGAAAACGAATATGAGAGTACATCTTCATAATGACGTGGATTCAGGACTTTACGCAGAAATGTTGTTGAAAATTGGTGATGGTTGTTTAGATGTTGACGCTGAAGGCTACATATCACTGTCAAGAGAATTTTGTAATTTAGTAGAAAGTGATATGGATCTCATTGCTAATGTTTTTTCCGGAATTCTAACAAAATTTGTTTAGTGATCAGTGGTTGTGTGCAAGAGCAATATTAGCACCAAAAAATGAAATTGTAAATAGGATCAACACTGACATTTTAAACGAGGTTCAAGGACAAGTGAAGGAATATTTGTCAATAGATACAATTATGGATACGGAACTAAGTACTTCATATCCTGTGGAGTTTTTAAATTCACTTGAACTATCGGAATTGAACTAACTTCAATTGAAACTAAATGTATCAGTAATGCTTATGCGAAATCTAGATGCTCCTCGGCTATGTAATGGAACAAAGCTTCGTATAACAAAATTGGGACAGAACATACTTATTGCTACTATTTTAACAGGTGTCGGTAAGGGAAATAGTGTTGTAATACTTTGGATACCAATTATTCCCACTGACCTTCCATTCCAATTTAAAAGGGTTCAGTTTCCCGTCAAGCTTAGCTTTGCTGTTACTATGAACAAGGATCAAGGACAAACATTACAGGTAGCAGGAGTGCTACAACTTTATGTAGCTTGTTCACGTGTATCTAATGCCCGGAATTTACACATATTTGCACCCGACGGGAAAATTTATAACATTGTCTATAAAAATATCTTAAATTAATACTTTGTATTTTATTTTTTTTAATTGTTAGAATTTAGAATTATTTATTTTTGTTACGGTGAAATATATTTTAACATTTGTTGTTGCATTTCAATAAGCATATATTAAGGTGTTGAAACTTTTTTGTCTGTAGTAATTTTTAAAAATTATTGATCTCTGCCAAGCAATAAAATTTAGTTATTGTATTGACTCATTTCTATTATTATACCCTTACCCTTTATCTCTCATACTTATTTAATGTAATGTATAAATCCTGCACACCTGTTAAGTAAGAGCAAATTAATGTAAGGGTACACATTTTATGCATAAATAATAAGGTTTCATTTGGTACCTATTTCATTTGTGTTGGTTTTATGCCCAAAATGCCCTTATAACCTTTATATCCTGTGATAAGTTCCCAAAAAGGAAACAAATTAAAAATCTTATTTTGTACAAATAAATTCATTATCCTGAACGAAATCTACAAATCGCATATTTGTTTATTTATTTTTAGGCAATTTTACTTGTTTGGCAATTGTTTTTAATCTACGCCGAAGGCTAGGATATCATCTGTTCCACACATATATACCATCAGCCCTTATTGTTGTTATGTCTTGGATATCTTTTTGGATTAAACCTGAAGCAATTCCGGCGCGTGTAACCTTAGGTGTTACCTCCCTACTTACGCTAGCAACACAAAACACACAATCTCAGCAATCATTGCCACCTGTATCTTACGTGAAAGCTATAGATGTTTGGATGTCTTCATGTTCGGTTTTTGTTTTTCTTTCTCTCATGGAATTCGCTGTAGTGAATAATTATATGGGACCTGTAGCAACAAAATCCATGAAAGGATATTCGGATGAAAGCTTACATAATACTCAAGATTTTAAGGTAAAAATAGAACATTTTTAATTATAATCCGGAATAAATAAAAAAATTCACAGACAAAAGTTCGCAGCGAATCAATGGTAGAGCCTCAATATGATATTACACGTAACGGGCACCCAACTGCAATTTATATTGATACATTTTCTAGATTTTTCTTTCCATTTTCTTTTTTCATCCTCAATATAGCTTACTGGACAACATTTTTATGACCAAGTTAAAAGTGTAACAAAATAATCATTGTTTGAAGATGTAACAATTTTAAACAGAAAAATTCATATTGATTGATTAATTTTGAAAATCCGATGACTTGTGTCCCATTATTTTTATATGAGTCAAATAAAAATTCTATTTTTAATATATAGTTTCATTTCTTTTGTCCTGTGTTTTTATAATTTTACTCGTGCTTATAATAATTATAAATATAATCATGTACGCTTTTCTTTTCAAGGACAATGTAGGATTAGGGCGTTAAAAAAACTTGAAATAAAACCTTCAAGCCATTAATTTAATTCTAACGACAACACTTAAAACCGCCGCCGCTGAATAGGTTGTCTATACTTTTTTGTTCAACTTTTTTCGTAAGACCCTAATCTATCTATGTACATGACTCATAAATCAAAACAATTTTCGCCATGAATGTACAAAAGTAAAAACCGTGTGTAGGGAACTGTTGATGCTTACATATTTTCCAAAAAAGTATTAAAATCTTCTTTTCGAACCTAAGCAACTAACTTAGCTTAATGAACTATCTTCTCTTCTTAACTTTTACTAACTTAACTATCTTTTCCTTCTTCTATTTCTATTATTTCTATTTTAACGTCAATTAATATTTTATCGATAAATTATTGTTATTTTCTTTTTTTTGTATATAAATTTATTTTATATTATTTTCTTACCGTATTTTTTTTTTAATTTGAATTGTTATATAAAGTTAAGTCATAGGCTTTCACAAATTTATAAGATATCTATTATCTTACTGTGTAAGCTTTATAAATAAATAAACTGAAACAACAAATCACTCACACTCCAACACAATCAATTGCAACACGTAACAACTACACATACACCACACATTTTACCACCACACGACAAGAAGTCACATCGTATTCTTCAACAAATGATTGTATGCAATTACAGATACAGGGACAAATACATATATCATTTGCATTGTCCAACACCAGATAAAAAGCATCAATTTCTGCAAACATATTTCATTTCGCCGATGGTGGACCAGCTGAATGTGCGGTGCAATATACAGGGAACACAACAGTTAAAGAGACGAATTATTGAACAGTTGCAAGCATTTTTTCACGCTAATAACGCTGTGGTTAATGTGTTTAAAACAGCAGTGGAACGAATGCCATCGGATACGCACAAATCTGTAATAAGAGCGGATCGTACCCCAATGGGTGAACATGTGCGACTATTCAATGCACCCACCGTTGATGATGTAGCTGCAATTATTGTTTGCGATCCATCTTAATCACGAGACATTGTCGTTCATGAAAGAAGCAATATCATGAATCGTGCAAACGAGACACATAGTTTGTACGATGCGTTACAATATACAATCATTTATTGGCAAGAACAAGACGGATACCACATCACGTTGAAGATGGTCGATCCAATTATAAGTACAATATTCACACACTAATTATTGATATTATTGATTTTCATTAACAATCTATTTAATTTTGCATTTCAGGCGTATACATAAACAAAAATCTAAGCGCAATGAATTACTATGCGTATCGTTTGATGATTCCAACACATGAGGAGACTGTCATTCTGAAGTGCCGTCGGCTATTCCAGCAATTCGCTGTCGACATGGATGTCAAAGTCCAGACCAAACGATTCAATCATGCAAAGCTACGATCTGAGGACTATATTCACTTGGGTGGTGCTATTCATTCAGATAATAGGTAATGTTCAGAATATTGGACGCCTCAAGATTCTCACATCATCTTATATCGGAGGCCCACGCCACATGCACGAATACGCTCAAGCCGCTATGCCGTACATGCAAAATTATGGAACTCCAGATCTATTTAATCGGAAGTGGACGAAAATTGAATGTGAGTTTGACCCCGGCCAAAAACGCTAGATCGCCACTACATAATCGACAGAATATTTCACCAAAAATTCAAGGTTATGATGGATGTGCTTACTAAGTATCGAGTTTTTGGTGACACACGTTGTTATATGTAGTCGGTGGAATGGCAGAAGCGTGGACTATCGCATGATCATTTCCTAATTTGGTTGCTGAACAAATTACATTCAAATGAAGTGGATGCATTAAATCCATTATCGCTCTTGCATGGCTGATGAAAAGTGCACAAAACGATATCCCAGACATTTAGTTGCTGAACCAGTCACAGGGAAGGATGGATATTCAGTTTATCGTCGGCGTTCAAAAGAATATAATGGTCGAACTATAAAAGTTTATGTTCAAAATCAAGAGATTCAGATCGGAAATGAATTCATTGTACCATATTGCCCGCTGATATTACGAAATTTCAAAACACATGCGAACATTTTCCTAAGGCAGCACAACAAGCTAATAGACCTACATCGACAACATTGACTAGCTTCTTTGAAATGTGTGAAGCAAATCCATTCGCAGCGATGTTGATGAACGTTGAAATGCCCATGTATTACAACAAAGAAATTCCAACGTCGCAAACAAGGAACCCCAGTTCCAGATTGGCCACAGGTGTTTTCCACTCATGTGCTATGTACACTGTTCATCAAAATCATTTGCGCATTTGAAAACTGTGATTGGCCACCAATTCCAAACATATCGAGAAACATGTCAACTATTGGATTTGCTGGAGAACGATTCTCATTGGGATTTAACACTTGCAGATTCAGTTGTTACATCAAATGCATTGAACCAAGAATTAAACCGATGGCCGCAATATAATTTTGATACATTGCAGGAGTTCTTTCGAAATATTGTGCCGTTGCACTATTGATTATGGCCACTATTCGATCAAGATGTTACATAGCTTTGGCGTTAGCATCATCTGGAATTGCGTCAACTCTTTTAAATGGTGGTCGTACTGCACATTCTCAGCTTAGGTTGAAATTCAATTTAAACACAATTGATACTCTAACATGCAATATTTCGCGATCCAGTGCAATGATAAACTTAGCAATGCAAGCTCATTGTTTGGGATGAGTGCACAATAGCGCATAAGAAATCACTTGGAGCACTTAACTTCATATTGAAGGATCTTCGACGAAGTAACAACATCTTTGTCGGCTTTATGATATTGTTGGCAGGTGATCTAAGGCAGACGTTGATAGTAATTCCCCGTGGAACGCCTGAAGATTAATTGAATACTTGCCTGAAGGCATCACTCTTGTGGAATAACGAAAAAACATTATCGCTGACGACTAATATGAGAGTTCAACTTTAAAATCATCAAAGTGCTGCACAATTTTCCAAACAATTGTTATCTGCTGAAAATGGAAAACTGCCATTTGATGCAACAACTGGATTAATTACTCCTACCAACGATATTTGGGATGTTTAGACCCTCAATTAGCTCTTATTGAAAATGTTTTCCCAAAATTTAATGAGAATCATCAGAATTATGCTTGATGAAGTCAACGAGCAATTCTCGCTGCAAAGAATAATGATGTACACGTTCTGAATTTCAACATTCAATCAAAAAACGCTGACAATTTGGTAACATACATGTAGTGACATGTAGTAAATTATCCGACGGAGTTTTTGAACTCTCTGGAATTACGAGGATTTCCACCACATAACTTGCAACTCAATTTCAGTTATTGTGATATTGCGTAATTTGAATACATCGCGACTTTGCAACGGTACTCGACTTGCGGTGAAAAGACTTATGCTGAGTTTGAATGAGGCAACCATTATGAACTGATAGTATGCAGGCTTAGTGTTTGCGTGATAAATTTAGAAAATGATTGTTTTTCACATATGAAGCTATACGTTGCGTGTGCACGAGTTGAGAAAAAAAAACGCTTTGTTTCTGTTAACGTCAGACCAAAAAACAAAAAATGTGGATTACCAAAGAGTATTTCAATGACACGGATAATTTGCGAACAAGTATAACGCTTGGATTCAGTATTTACTTTGGATTCACTTTCAATTTTTACTTAGCGAAGTTCAACTAAATTCATTTCATTTTAGTAATCGAAAGTGATCCCGATTCCAACCATTTTCTTCAATGCATCCTTAAATAACATGTTTTACACTCTCACCTCGCTTATCGTAGCGAAAAGAGAGTGTAACGGACAGAAAATTAATGAAAGATTATATTTTTAACAACTTAACACTTATTTTATCTTTTCACTTTTTATTTTCCTTTTTATTTTCTTATCTTTCTGTGTCTTTCTTTAACTATTCCTGTCTTTTTATACTTTTTCTTTTTCCACTTTTACCTCAATACACAAGCACTTTTCGAACCATCACCCACCAACAGATAATCACACAATCGATTCTATTTCGTAATATTTCCCATATATTGAAGCACTTAAAAATATTCACTAGTTGGAATTTTGAATATTCCGAATTGTTGGTGACAAAAGTGCCGCCCCATCGTATTTTACATATACCCATTTCACTCATAGTGTCGACCCTTGCTACGATCCATTCACAGCATTTAGTATGGTTATTGGGTATTCCTCAATGCCTGTAATTAGTGCATGATGACCTCGTGATGATTTATTTGTGAGTCAATGTATAGTTTATATATCAGTGGTTGAAGTGTTTGGAAAATGAGCGGCAATATGGCAAAATGCATTTGTTGGGAGGTTGATATGTAGTAGGTATCACTACATCCTTCCCCCTTTAAAAAAAAAGTAATTTACCTTGAAGAGGTTAATTTTCTTTAAAAAGTACAGGAAGTATGTAAGTATTATTATTTTGTTTTGATTTTTCTTAATACAGTTTTAGGTTATATTATTTAGGGGGTTACAAAATGTTTAGTTATTGTACAAACTTATTTGTTTCTTTCCTTCAAGAGGCATCAATTTATACATATATATGTTTCGTGGACATATGAATATACATATGTATATATAAATAACTATAGGCGGCGCGGCTGCGCCACGGCGACGACACCCTCAACCATTCTGACAATAACGATTTGGTAGTTAGCTGAGGTGGCTTAATCCATCCCCGGTGGCTGGTCACCGACAGGAGAAGTCGATAGACTTCCAATTTAATTATATTCTAAAAATAAAAGATAAATTTAGTCGATAAAATAATATATTATTAAGGCAAAGTGATGAATTTGTTTTGTCAGGATTCAATTGCTTTCGCATTCGAATCTTTGCAACACAAATTCACCACTCTACATAGTTGCGACTTACCTTAATTAAAAAATTAAAAAAATATTTAGGAACAACTGAAAAAGATATAAGAATAATGAAAATATAATTATTATTTGATAGGAATTAGTTAAATTTACTTAATAATAATAATTTCTGCTCCTCGGTGCTGTCCATGTTTGTTTTGATTTTTCTTTTGATGGTTTAAGTCTAAGATAAGTAGTATTAACACAGTATGAGATGAACATTTATTTAAATAAATAGTTTACGATAATAGCTTGATAAGAAAAAAAAAGATTAATTAATTAAGACAAATAATATTAGTATTAAGGAATTCAGGATTTAGATTGATCCTAGAGTAATAGAAGAGGAAATAGACTGTTATAAAGGTACAAGACTGTATTAGTAGTATATATGTATGTGTGGGTGCGATTTCTTGGACGTGGATAAGGGGGGTTAATTTTCTGATCTCACTCAGAGGTAGTGGTAACTATTTACTTAGTAAATAGAAGAATGACTAGGAACTAGCCTAAGTGATTTTATGGTCATTCTTACGTTTGCTAACTTGGAATAAGAAGTGTTAACGGCCAATGGTTTTGAACAACAGTTTCTTTTTTGATTTAAAATCTATCGATTATCTTGGCAAGTTAAACTAATAGACATACACAAATAAGAAGTTGTTTATTTTTTAAATAAGTGAATTCAAATAAGTAAAGATACTCGTAACAAAGTGAATTCGATACGCTAAATTGAACAGAAAATCTAGACATATTCTAGAAAGATTGGTGACGACATTGATATATATATATATATATATATATATATATATATATATATATATATATATATTTATATATATATGTACAACAGCAGGGGTTCAGGTCAGGATCCAAAGATCAGGAAACTTAGTAGCAGAAGCCTGAGCCTCTGGGAAGTTTTTAGTTGCCTCCTTCGGACTTTCAAATTGTGACTTTGAAGAAGGACATTCAGTACAGTGGAAGTATTCCCTTGTCCGGTACAAAGGAAATAGCTTTTAAGACTCATAGACTTAGTGTTTAAGAGATAACCCTCGAAGGAAGAAAACAAAGGGATTTGTATAAGCATAAAAGAAAGAGTGTCCAGTGGAGAAAGTTAAAGAAAGGAAAAGTGAATTAAAAAGAAAGAAGAGCTTTTAATTTTGTTTTAAATTCTGTTTTTAATTTAAGTAAAGTAGAGTAAAATCCAGTTCTCTAAAATTTGTTTTTACCTAATTAATTGTTTTTTTATTTAAATTCGGTTTGAATTTATAAAAGTGGAAAAGGTGATTTTAAAGGCATATATAAAAAGACTCAAAGGAATAAATTCAGTGGGGGCGAAAGTGCTACACCTGGTTCTCTACGTGCTGCCGGCAGAACGACGAGGGACTAAGGAAACTGTAAGTAAGAACATTTTTTTTTGGCAATGGATCAAGAATAAAAAGCCTCTAAGGTCAATTTTTGTATGAATTTGGATTTAAACCTTTTTAGTTTTTTTATATATTTTTATTATTTTTCTTATAAGATAAGAAAAGTGGGAGTGGGGAATGTATTTGAAATTGATTAATCTATACTTCTATACTAATATTATAAATGCGAATGTAAGTTTGTTTGTTACGCTTTCACGCAAAAACTACTTACCCGATCATCATGAAACTTTGCACATACACTCTTGAAGGTATTAGAAGTAACATAGGATACTTTTTATTAAAACAAAAAATAATTTTTTTTTACGAAAAATAAGAAAATTGTTTGTCAAAATATCGTCAAATTTTGTGGCGACACTGTAGCGATGGTGGCACCTCTACCTGTTGATAAAGAAGTTAAAATAGAAGATTCCAGAACAGAACAATTTTTGATTCTAAGTGTACAAAAACAAACTGCCAACAGTGAGCATATACAATTTGAATTCTTTTTAATATTCTTCTTTTTATTCTCCTTGAGTTCGGACTGGTTCCTTCTTATGTCCCACCGCACATTTACTTAAATTTAAATTTAATATAGTTTTAACTTACATAGTTATTTAATTATTATTCTTGTTCTATTTAAAAAAAATTGTTGAACTAAATATCAGTGTTTGCTTTACTCACTTGTTTTTGTGGTGAATTTCGATTTTGTTTAGTTGGTGTCAATGACAGACACCACAATTTGTAGTCAAAATTGAAACAACTACACTTTTAATTATATTTTCAAACAATTTATTAACAAAATGAATTTCTTTAGGCGGACGACTTAACAAGCCAAGCGACAATATTTGAATAGAATAACGGATTGAAAAGGAAAGACAAATAAAATGTAAAAAAGTAAAAGATTCAAAAAGAGTGAAATGAATAGATACCTAAATGAAGAGATACAATGAATGTTGTAGATACTTTGTTTAACTATTCAGTGTTAGAGGCGCTGTTGCTGGAGCTAAGTCGCCACATAGTTAGAACCATAAGTTACTTTTTTGTTGCAGTAGGTTCTGGAATCAGCTGGCTGTTGTTGTGAAGAAGAAGAATCCGAGTCTGATTGTACGACAAATGCTGGTTTCAATCTTTCAACAGATATGACTTTATCGTCTCCATCGATGTTTATTAAAAATCTTCGATCGTCGATACGCTTCTTCACTAGATATGGACCAGAGTATGGTGCTCTGAGTGGAGGTTTGACCTCATCATGACGAAGGAAAACGTGTGTGCAGTCATTGATGTTCTTAAGCAAAAACATTTTTGGTTTTGTATGATGTCTTAAGGAATTTGGCCGAATTGTTCTCATATATTCTCTGTGTTTTTCTAGGAATAGTTCTGCGTCAGCTGGTTCATCTGTGCAAATGAAAAAATCTCCAGGAATGCGTAGTGGAGTACCAAATATCATTTCTGCTGGTGAAGCACCGATGTCTTCCTTGAATGCTGTGCGAAGTCCAAGTAGCACTGATGGAAGTAGGTCGATCCATGGAATAGCTGGGTTGCACATTAATGCAGCCTTTAGTGTCCTGTGCCAACGTTCAACCATTCCGTTTGCGGCCGGATGGTAAGCAGTGGTTCGGATGCGCTTGGCACTAATGGTGTTTGCCATTGCAGTGAATAAAGCACTTTCAAATTGAGAACCTTGGTCTGTTGTTAATTGCATGGGTGTTCCAAATAAACAAACCCAGTTATTGAAAAAGGCTGATGTAACTGTATCGGCAGCAATGTTTTTCAATGGAATTGCCATTGGAAATCTGGAAAAACGATCTATGATTGTTAAACAATATTTAAAACCTCTTACCTCTGGCATGTGAATTATGTCCAGATGTAGGTGATTAAATCTTTTGTCCGGGACGTCTATCTTTTTTGGAATCAGCTTGTTGTGCCTCTGAATTTTTGCACGTTGACATGGAACACAGTTTCTCGACCATTCGAGAGCGTCTTTCCGTAGATTTGGCCAGACATATTTTTCTCGAAGTTGTCTGCAAGTTGTTCTACCGCTGGGGTGTGCTAAACCATGTATCACATTGAAAGCTGTTCGTCGAAGTGAAGCTGGAATGAATGGACGGATAAGGCCAGTTGAGATGTCACAATATATACTGATGTCGTTGTCTATTGTGAGCTTCTGAAGTTTCAGAGATGTTTCTCCTTTCAAAATGTTGTTAAGTTCTTCGTCAAGGATTTGCTCGTGCTGAATCGTCTCTGGACTAAGAATTGTTGGCATTTCGATTGCACAAATTCGTGAAAGGGCATCTGCTACGAGATTTTGATCTCCTTTCAGGTGAACTATTTCAGTTGAAAATTGTGAAACGAAATCTAATTGTCTTAGTTGTCTTGGTGATGCTTTATCTGGGCGGTGGGCAAAAGCATATGTGAGCGGTTTATGATCCGTTTTGATGACGAAATGATGACAATCCAGTATGTGTTGAAAGTGTTGGCAAGCTGCAAAAATTCCTAATAGTTCTCTATCGTACGTGCTGTAGTTTTTTTCGGTTTTGCTTAACCTTCTAGAAAAGAATCCAATCGGCTTCCAAATTTCATCTTCAAATTGTTCTAATGCAGCTCCGATGGCCACATCGGACGCATCTGTGATTAGCGCCAGTGGTGCTTGTGGTGAAATGAAGGATGAAAGTGTTGCATTAGCGATACTACTTTTGCAATTTTGGAAAGCCTCTAAAGTTTCTGGGGTCCAAACAATTTTTCTCTTATCGTTTTTGATAGATTTTTGTAGGTACTGGTTGAGTGGAACTTGTTCTTGAGCTGCTTGCGGAATGCAACGGCGATAATAATTGAGCATTCCCAAGAATCGTCGAAGATCTTGAACGGTTTCTGGCTGGGGAAAATCAATTATTGCTTCGACACGGTCTTTTGGAGGTTGGTAACCTTCCCTGGTAATGTTATAGCCAAGGAAGTTTATATTCGATTGGCCCAAACAGCATTTGGTGGAATTGATTAGCAAGTTGTGGTCTTTAAGCTTCTGTAGCACTGCTTTTAGGTGCGTTTTATGTTGTTCTTCTGACTCAGACATAATCAAAATGTCATCTATATAGCAGAACACATAATCCATTCCACGAAATATTGAATCTATGAGACGTTGGCAGGTTTGCGAGGCATTTTTTAAGCCGAATGGCATGAAAACGTACTCATAGAGTCCAAACGGTGTTGTAATGGCCGTTTTTTGTATGTGCTCCGCAAACATCGGAAGTAGATGATAGGCTCGTGCCAGGTCCAGAGTTGAAAAGATGGTTTTACCATGGAGCTTCTCAAAAACGTCTTGGATGAATGGTGGTGGATAACGATCCGGCACAGTTTGAGAGTTAAGCTTCCTAAAATCACCACAGAGTCTCCAATCACCACTCTTTTTCTTTACCAGGTGGATTGGACTAGCCCATGGGCTGCTGGACGGGCGAATAATTCCTTGTTGAAGGAGAAATTCAATTTCGGCTTTTGCGGCCCGAAGTTTCTCGCCCGAAAGTTTCCGGGGGCGTTCAGCTATGGGATGTCCGGTGGTGATTAGGTAATGAAATACACTGCCGTGGTCTGTTGACGTACTAATTGGAATGGCTTGAGGTTTGGTAATGCTGATGAATTGACTTAAAATACCATCGAAGTCTCTTTTGGTGTCGATTGTTGAGATGCCAAAGGTGTTTGTTTCCTGCAGAAGTCCTTTTCTTACCAGTGTTGTTAATGAGTCGTAGATTCTTCGATTTTTCAAATCCACGATGAGGCCATAGTGGACTAAAAAATCAGCCCCGATGATAGGCGTGGTGACGTCTGCAACCAAGAATGACCATCTAAATTCCCGCCGAAGTCCCAGGTCAACAATTATGTTTTTATTTCCGAAGGTGTTAATCGCAGTGTTGTTTGCAGCATACAATTTGAATGCACTAGGAACAGATTTTCCAGACAAGTACGTGCGAGGAAGAACTGAGATGACTGAACCTGAATCGATGAGATATTTGACATGTGTTCGCTTGTCGTACACATGGAGTCGGACTTCTTGAAGAGAATTGCTGATGTTGTTGCCCGCTGAGATTAATGGGTTGATGGTGCTGTCGCCCGCAGGTTCATGGGACGACAGCTCGACTAGTTTTTCTGGTTGTGAGTTGTGAAGGAGCAAGGAAGTGTGCAGCAACGTGCTTCTTTTCCAAACTTCTTGTGATAAAAGCATACTTTATTGCTCTTAGGTGTACGTGAGCGAGGTCGGTGTTGAATCTTAGTCGAGTTGTTGGATGAAGTTGTTCCTACTTCTTGCATGAGACTGGATATCATCTTCTCTAGCTTGTCGATTTTTTGTTCCAGCTGAAGATTTGTTTGGCGGGATGGACTCGGGTTCGTTGCCATGACATACCCGTTGGAAGTATTTTCCATGATTCTGTCTGCCACTTCAGACAGAGTGTTGAGGTCAGACTTGCCGGAAACAGACAATAGACCACGAACGCTTATTGGCATTCTGTTTATCCACAAGGAGTATAAAAATTCATCCCCTACGGATTCTGCTGCCAACTCGCGCATCTCACGAAGGAGTTGAGTTGGCTTTTTGTCCCCCAATTCGAGGTCTGTCAAAAGCTTATGCAATTGCTTTTCTCTGGAATCAGACAGGCGCTTTATTAAGTTCGTTTTGAGATATTCATACTTATCTTTTTCTGGTGGAGCACGAACGACATCAGAAATGTGAAGCAGCACGTCTGACTCGAGGCAACTTATGATAACATCGAATTTAGCATTGTCGCTCCTTATGCCTTTGGAACGGAATTTTGCCTCAACTTGTAGGAACCAGAGTTCTGGTTGAGACTTCCAAAATGTGGGCAATCTAATGTCTGTGACAGCGTCTATGGAGCTTAGGGCATTTGATTTAGCCTGCTCCTCATCTTCATTGTCGCGTTTCTTTGGGCTAGACTTTGTGTCCCTCGGTGGCGTGTGATGTATGCTCATGTTCGTTAATTTTTTTAATGTTTTGACGATCACGTCGGGGTCACCAAATTGTAGTCAAAATTGAAACAACTACACTTTTAATTATATTTTCAAACAATTTATTAACAAAATGAATTTCTTTAGGCGGACGACTTAACAAGCCAAGCGACAATATTTGAATAGAATAACGGATTGAAAAGGAAAGACAAATAAAATGTAAAAAATAAAAGATTTAAAAAGAGTGTAATGAATAGATAGCTAAATGAAGAGATACAATGAATGTTGTAGATACTTTGTTTAACTATTCAGTGTTAGAGGCGCTGTTGCTGGAGCTAAGTCGCCACAAATTTAGCTACTTCAACGCCATCTAGCATCATCTAGCATCGTAGTAATGAAGTTTCAACCCAGAATACTGTAATACCAACCCACTGTAGCAGGAGTGCTACCTGTACAGTGTACATGGAGAAGACCCATGCTTCTCTCATGGTCAACTTAATGTAGCTTGTTCACGTGTATCTAATGCCCGGAATTTACACATATTTGCACCCGACGGGAAAACTTATAACATTGTCTATAAAAATATCTTAAATTAATACTTTGTATTTTATTTTTTTAAATTGTTAGAATTTAGAATTATTTATTTTTGTTACGGTGAAATATATTTTAACATTTGTTGTTGCATTTCAATAAGCAAATATTAAGGTATTGAAACTTCTTTGTCTGTAGTAATTTTTAAAAATTGTTGATCTCAGCCAAGCAATAAAATTTAGTTATTATATTGACTCATTTCTATTATTATACCCTTACCCTTTATCTCTCATACTTATTTAATTTTTTAACAAGCTAGTGGTGTGTGGACGCTTCGTAAGGCCGTTCAAGGGGATAACAAAGAGGTGCTTTAGAGGAAAGTTTCATTGTTAGATTTTTGTAATTAGTTTTTAGTAAGTGTTTAGTTTTCTTATATATATTTTTTTACTTAATTTTTTTTATAATTTCTTTTTATTAATTTTTTTTGGTGAAGGTTTTATTTTAGTAATTTCTTAGGTCAGTCATATTATTTTTTTTTTGATTTTTTTTTGTTAACTTAATTGGGAGCACTGATTTCTAGTTTCTCTTGGATATCGGAAAAGTTCTCAGGTTTGTGTCATTTACATCATTACCATAGGCATGAATAAAATTAATGTTTAGTCGAGCAGGAGGTGTACTGGGAGATGGCACCCTACGCAACGAGCTGAGCCGCAAAGCATTGCCCCGTGGAGACATAGTTCTAAACATATATTTTTTTTCAAAAGAAATATGTTCATTAAAATTGTTCTTTTCCTTGAAGAGGTTACAAAAAGTTATACATATATCTTATTTCTATATATACTTTTGTGTTTTAATATTGCTCAATCTATCTTTTTTATACATTATAAGTATATATAAATTTGTCTTTTGTGTTAGTTAATTCATTAAATAATAATTCATGTGTTTGTTGCGAACAACGCGAAGAATATTTGCTAGAACTCAATCTCCTAGTAAAATCAAGTGCAAATTGTATGCCTTTTTTATCTTGTTTGATGTCTTTGTCTGTCTGTTGCGTTGTAAGAGTTGAAGGGTGGGGTATGATTTTAGTTTGTGGTGTAGAAGGAATGAGGGGTGAGAAATGATAGTGTTTAGTTAAACATTAGGTACAGGTGAGGAGGGGGAATGTTCTTGAGTTTTTCTTTAGGGTCTACATTTAGTTGTTCAGGTAAAGAATTTCGTGTATATTTATATTGATGTTACAGGCGTATTGGCCGGCTTTCGTTTAGAATATTTTAATTTTGTAAAGATGAATAATGATAGAATTATTATGAAAGTTAAGGCTCCTGAGTTTGTGTTCTGGTGTGAAAAAAGGTTTAGTTAAAGGTAAATCGTCTTCAAATGTCTTAAAATTTTGGTTAGTTTGAATCCATTTTCCTGAAAGAAATTTGAGATAAATGAATGTCTGGAAAATTTTCCAACGCAGTGTTGGTAAAATAAGTAGTGCTATTTTTTAATATATTCATCAGTGAGATGTTTTTTTATGAAATCTGGCATGGTAAGGTCAGCATTATTTTTGGCGGGCAGTTTCCAATGCGAAATAGAGTAAGAACAATTATTTAATAAGTGGAGTGTTCCGATGCCTTCTATAAGGATTTTTATGATATTGGCGTGCCACATTGGGAGTAGATAGATAGATTAAATTCTTTATTTCGATTATAAAATTACATTAGTTTAAAGCTTAGAATAGAAGGACATGGCGTTGTTGCCGTCTGCCTGGTAGAAATTTCAGTTAAAAATAGTTTAACATTATGAAAGTTTATTTTTGTTAGTTTTGTTTTTAGTATAAGACAATAAAAACTGTATTCAGTGATTTTTCTTATAAATTTTCAAATATAACAGATAAGTAATTTATTTACCTGCAAATTTATAAAAAAAGATTAATAAAACAATTTTGAATGATTTTATAATCTTTAAAGATATGTACACAATTTTGACATGATTTGAAACACAAGAAATATGAGTTTAAATAGCTCTATTTTTTTCTTTTTTTTCGGTTTTACATTTGAAACACAAAATCTTTAAAATTAACTTTCCCGTGTTTAAAAATAATTTTAGTAGATGAAAACAAGTTCAATTTTACCGTGATTTGAAACACAAAAAATATTAAATTTGACCGATCAAAATATACTTCTATAAGCAAAAGTATGTTTGCAAAATTTAAACAAAATTTGTCCAACTACTCAGCCCGTTAAGATTGTCAATAAGTTGGTCCATAGACAAAAAACTCACTTGAAAATATAGCCGTCGTATTTCTTATAAAATTGGACAAACTGCTATGAAATGATTTATATCCTCCACATCTCTTCTATTGAAGAGAGTGCAAATTTGTGAGAGGTCCGATCTATGGGGGACAAAGATGAGATTAAGGATTTCGACTCTAGCTTTAAAAATGGTGCCGATAGCTTCCGAAGTCATCTCTTTAAAGTTGATGACAATTGATGGTTTAAGCGCTTGTATATGTTTTTGCTTGCTAAATAAGGAGAGTACTATATAAACTTCTCCAGCAAGCGCGTTCCATTCTCTGAAGGGACATGCATTCGTAAGGAGCACTCTTATCAAGATCGTCTTATGATGATCGTCTCTTATCAAGACCGTCTTATGATGCCCATTTTCATAGCCTTAGCTAAATAGTCGGACTGCCTTTTCAGATTCTGAATATATGTATATCGGTGATATTCCCGATTCGACATGTATGGCGTACGTAGGTGTAGCGTTAGGTAGTTTAAAAAGTCTTTTAAAAAAGTATCTTTGTAAAGTCTGAAATTCCTCTATTTGAGCGTATCCAAAGGCTTGGATACCGTAACATAAGCAAGTATTTATTGTTGCATTGAGGCTCTGTACTTTGATGAGAGGTCGATAAGTTTTTTGTTAAAAAAAACTCCCGCCACTGTCTCAAAACTTTCGGATAAGTTGTTCCCATCCCATATTGAGGCCTTCGTTGAACTCAGAAAGTAAGAATAAAAAAGTAAAAATTTGTTTGAAAGGCTAAGAGAAGATAGTTTGTAAATCAATGCTTGTCGATTGACCGTATCAAAAGCAGCTTTGAAGTCAATGAAGCAGTTCTAAAGCTTTTTATTTTTCTTTAAATGTTGTCTTGCTATGCTTGTTAGTGCAAAAATTTGGTCTACCATTGAGAAACCGGTTGGAAGATACTTAAACGGTCTATCCATCTCTTAAGCCTCTCGTAAAGAATAGAGTTTAAGATTTTTCTTAAAGATTTGCGAATAGATATGCCTCTATAGTTTTCTGTATGACTCCTTTCACCTCCCTTGAAAGTAGCGCAAATAATGGCTGCGTGAAAGCAAATGGGTATGCAAGCATCATTATAAAGTTGGTAGAACAAGTCCACTAAGTAGTTTTTGTAGTAAGCAGTAGAATATTTGTAAAATTCCGTTTTGATTCAATCAGCACCCGGTGCTTTGTTACTCTTTATTGTTTTCAAAACACTTTATAGTTCAATCAAGGATATCGGTTCATCAAGTACAGGAATATGATTGTTTGGCATGGCGTAGCTAAACGATAACAGAGACTTATCTGCTGATAGCGATTCTTTGAAGTAATCTGCCAAAATCTCAGCTCCAAGAGTATTATTATTTGAAGAAGTATGTTTACGCCCTCCTAATTCTCTTACATTATTCCAAAATGTTTTAGAGTCCTTGCAGAGCACTACGCTTTTTGCAGTAGTTTGAAAATATTCAGAACAAAGTTGTTTTATATATATTATTGAAATGTAAGTACTGCTTTTTAAAAAAAATCGGCGTTAGTAGATCTGAATAGTTTAAAAGAAACGAAATGTAGCTTCACGTAGATTGCAGTGATGGAAGGATACCACAATGTGTATTCAACCGAGATTGATAAAGAAGGGCCTTGCTGTCAACCCACTTCAACTTGTACATGTTGTTCGCGATGCTTTGAGTTCCTTTAGAGAAAATTGCTTTCACTGCAAAGTCGCAGCCAGAACCTCGAAATCTTCAATCGGTATCAACCATTTGCCAGATACAACACATATGTCTATAACCGACTGTCCTTGTGCGCTAATAAAAGTAAATTCACCCTCAGCGTCACTTTTGGAAATCCCATTCAACACGAAAAATGCAAAGCTTTAAAGAAGCTCTATCAGACTTCTCCCGTTTCGATTAATAAAACCATCTTTAGATTTTCTTCTCGTATTAAAAACCGTTCCCGTATCTGTATAATGGGAAATAGAGTTTTGATAATCGCCAATTCGAGCGTTAAGGTCCCCAATAAGCATTATATTTCCAAGAGAGTTGCAATTAATTAAAATAACAACCCTGTTTTGCACACGTCTGAACTCTACAAAACTACCAACAGTACTTTTCTTAATGGCACATAAGATGCCCCCACTTGCTTTCCTCATGACATTGTTTCTAGTTGCTGAAATGCATGTTAATTTATATCCATTCAAATATTTATAAAAATGTCGTTCCTTTTCTTCTTTAATAAAAGTTTCTAAAAGAATTATTATATCAACGCTTAAATCAAATCTAAAAAAGTCAGGTAACAAAAATTTACTCTTAAGCCCTGTTTTAGTACATGAAAAAATACTTAAAATAAAAACGTTAAAAAAATTGTGATGTCAGACGGCAAGTTAACCCTATACTTTTCTATTCAAAATGTTGTTTTGTGTTTGCCACAAAGATGGCGTTGCAGCTGATTGGGAGCCTGATGCAGTGACACGGACACCATCAGCTGTAGCTACCCTCGATCCCCCGCCGCAGTCATAAAATTCCAATGCACCATCTCCAAACATTTCCCTTACGAACGTCAGTTCACTCGCAGATTTGACAATTAACTAATGGGAATTTTTGTGAATAAACGTAATACCTTTAATTAATATCGTTATTGTTATTGTTGTTGTTATTGTTGTTATTGTTATTGTTATTGTTATTGTTATTGTCATTGTTATTGTTATTGTTATTGTTATTGTTATTGTTATTGTTATTGTTATTGTCATTGTTATTGTTATTGTTATTGTTATTGTTATTGTTATTGTTATTGTTATTGTTATTGTTATTGTCATTGTTATTGTTATTGTTATTGTTATTGTTATTGTTATTGTTATTGTTATTGTTATTGTTATTGTTATTGTTATTGTTATTGTTATTGTTATTGTTATTGTTATTGTTATTGTTATTGTTATTGTTATTGTTATTGTTATTGTTATTGTTATTGTTATTGTTATTGTTATTGTTATTGTTATTGTTATTGTTATTGTTATTGTTATTGTTATTGTTATTGTTATTGTTATTGTTATTGTTATTGTTATTGTTATTGTTATTGTTATTGTTATTGTTATTGTTATTGTTATTGTTATTGTTATTGTTATTGTTATTGTTATTGTTATTGTTATTGTTATTGTTATTGTTATTGTTATTGTTATTGTTATTGTTATTGTTATTGTTATTGTTATTGTTATTGTTATTGTTATTGTTATTGTTATTGTTATTGTTATTGTTATTGTTATTGTTATTGTTATTGTTATTGTTATTGTTATTGTTATTGTTATTGTTATTGTTATTGTTATTGTTATTGTTATTGTTATTGTTATTGTTATTGTTATTGTTATTGTTATTGTTATTGTTATTGTTATTGTTATTGATATTGATATTGATAATGTTATTGTTATTATATTATATTATAAAGTTCCTGTGGCAAATCAAGACTAACGACGAATACGCAGTGTTTTCCTGACCATGACTTTGTCGAAGATACCTAAGGTATAGCAGTCGGCAAACCATGGGTACGATAAAATTGGAATTAAAATTTTAATTTAGTTTAAGTTTATATTTTGAAAAATAAAGAAATATTTTTTTTATGAAAGTTTACCAAAAAATATTTTACTTTATGTAAATCATATTTTCCTTAATTTAAAATAGCAATTTTTCATTTAATGTTGTTTATTAAAAATCGTTTTTTTTGTTTACAGTTTAAAAGCTGGGCATATTTTACTTCATTAGTTACATTCATAGAAAGTTATAATAAACTTAAGGGTCAGTATGGTATTATAATTACTCAATAGCTTAATAATTCAATTCGTAACCATGTTTCTTCTTAACAATGCTGTTGTCATTAAAATTAAATCTATTAACATGAAAAGTAATTTCTGTAAGACTATTTTCATTGCCACAATTTTCTATATTTAGATTTGAATGTTTCACGGGAACGTTTTTACTAACTTCTTCTTTATCTCGAACATCTACATTTCTTTTAGGTTCAATAGGTTTTCCATACCTTCGGTTATGAGGTGTATTGGAGTACTCACTCCTATCAGATTTTGTTTTATCTTTTAATTGCCCGGAGTTCCATTCATTTTTGACATCCTTAGTGTCACTGTGACAAACATTGGAATTAGGACACGAATGCATACGGTTATCAAAATGTATTGGTTTTTTTAAAACAGATTCTTCTTGTTTCTTTTCATAATGATAAAAGTCATCAAAAATTGAAGTTAAATGTTTGTATGAATGTAAAATTTTAAGCATTTGCAATCCTTGATTGAGTGGAATTTCTTGTGTGTCTCGTGAATTAGTTACAGATTTATTCTCATTGTTTTCCAGACGAATATGGCGTAGCTGGCTATTGGGGACATCTTTTACATATATCCATTTTACTTTGAATTTTCCTTTCCATTTATCTTGAGACCAAACACTTGCTGTTGATTTGTAATCAACTGCAGTCATCATTTGAGCCATTCCACAAAAATGACCAGAACCATTTACTGAAAAAAATAACATGATATTTCCACCTTCCTGCATTCTTTCTTTGAAAGCTTCATCAAGTTTTTTGTTCCCGTGATCTGTAGAACACCATATTTCATATTTGATGCTTCGATGAATATCATCTTCAGAGTACGATTTTATGACAAAATATCTAGAATAAAAATATTTAGGTGTATTAGATTTGCAAATAAATAAAAAATGTTTATATAAAATATCAGTTTCCCACAAAAAACATAATAAAAAGTACTGGATTGCCGTCAATATGTGAATTGTCAAATTGGAAACATGACAAAAAACACACATAGACTTTATGAACATAAAAATACCAAAAATTCCATATACATAATACATAACAGGTGTTTTTTTTAAAGAGCTAAGAGCTATAGAATTTTATGTTTTTAACATTATTTTACTGTTCACCAATTTGTCAGTTGCCAAGTGAATTATTTTTATTTTAGTTTGGCATTTAAACATGAACCGACTGACACCTGAACAACTTTTTCCACAGGAGTACGATAACTTGATTTGATAAGGAGGTCGAAAACAAGCATTTTTATGGGATTGGTAGTTTTATTTCCCACCGTCTAGGAGGTAGGGAAGTTTAAGCAAAAGATTACTTTAATTAAATAAAAAAAAGGCCATAATTACAATAAAGTTATATACTCCAAAATTTAAATTGAATTTTGTGTGTTAAATGTTTTTTTTTATTATGCTGAAGAGTTGTATACTACAAGTAGGTATATCATGTTTAAGTATTGTTTTTGTGTTGTAAAAACTTTCCAGATCACAAAAGGAAGTCAACAAAATTAAGAAAATCAAACCCAAAAGAAAAACAAATTAAGAAAGCAAGAAGAATGAAATATCTCTACAGGTATGTAATTACATGCCCTAGGCTAAGGAAAATTGGATTCACCTTTCCCAAAGTCGAGGCGGACTTGGTATAACAATGTCAAGTGCAGCGTTAAAAAAGTGGCAGCGAAAAGTTTAGGTTCCTTGCTAGTTAATTGTTATACGATATTCGTAAAAAGAAAAGGTCTCGTAGTGTTTGGGGCATACTATAACTAAGTACTTACATATCTGATTACTTTAAATACTAATTTATATAGTATGTTGTCTATAAGCAATATCGATCCCAATGTAATTTACTTAACAACAAAATTTAATCATTTAATAATTTTTCCGCTACTGAAATCACAGGTGGAACTTTCTATTAAGTAAAATAATCCACTTCAACGTGTTAACGAATATTATTTATTAAACTATAGAACAATATTTTTTTAAAGAAAATAAGGTACGCTAGGCTTGCAAGATAACGACGAAAAAAATCACCTATAATATATACATATGTATAAAGGTGATGACTTAAGTTGAAGTTAACAATACAAAATATAACAGACAAAAAGTCACAGATCTTAAAGCCTATTGTTATAGAATAACTAAAACGAATCACACAATATAACAAAAGATTTTAAGAATCATTAAAGAAACCTCAGGTAGGTACTTATAAAAAAAATATCCCAGACTTCAATTTACAAAAAAAAAACTAAATAACTAAGTCGTACTAAATAAAACACAAAACAAATATTTATGACTAAAAGTAGAATTGGAGTACCTCTACCTAAAACTAACATCACATTAGAAATTTGTTGAGCTTAGGTTCTTAAATATTGATTGAAAAACTTTTTACTGTCACTGGAACCCAGGAAGTTGCTCTCATGTTAATTCAAGAATTCCCTCCAAATTTCAAATAACCTCCATCCGTGTATGTTTCAATAAAATGTGGCCTTTGAAAATAAGTGGCTATTCCAACAAACAAATATTGCCTTACATCAATTTTAAATTTGAGCGAGCTTATATAAATGCTAGTCTGTAATTGCAATTGATAAACATAAGGCTAGCATTCGGAGGGACTCAATCAGCCAGCTACTAGCCATGGTTTCGAGTTCCAGGTTAAGTCAACCAGAACTATTAAACATTAAAAAAAAAGGAATTGGAAGAGGTCAAGTCCACAAAAAAAAGAATTTGAGTTGACACAAGTGCTGCAACCAAAAAACCGCAAACCAATGCCTATGATGCGTAGATAAAAAAGCTTATTGAGAAGAAGAAGCCCCTTCCCAAGAACCCGAAAAGGAAAATAAAAATGAACCGAAAAAATGAAGCAGCCAAGAGGGAGGAAATAGAAGCGCAGTAGAAAGAACAGCGGCAGCAACAACAACAGCAGCAAAGGCTGAAGAAAAACGCCAGAAACAGCTCTTGTGCAGAAAAAACAACGACCACAAAAGCAACAACCGCGGCCCATGCCCAATGCCGAAAACACAGAAGGGAAGCAATGAAAATTGGCAGCAATGAAAGGCACAATTGTTTAAGGGCCCCTAGAAGATTAACAAAAGCCAAGCAAAGCTACAAGAAAAGCCACAACAGCAACGACAGAAGCATAAGCAGCACCCACAGCAACAGAAACAAAAGAACTACCTACAGCATAAAAAGGAAAATAAAGACGCACAAAGTTAATCTGGCAGGCATAATCAAGGTAAGTAAATCGCCCGCTAATGTTAATTTTTATTACGAACATTTTGAACGAAAACCAAAAGAACTATTCGGTGCAGTGCTTCTCACGAATACAAATCAGCTGAAGAGGTTTAAGTTCGTGTAGCTAACTGTTTTAAGCAGGTTTCTTATTGTTGAGCTTTCAATGACAAATAACAGAACAGCAAAGTCAGATAAATCAGCAAGTCAAAATGGTAAATCATCTCTCTTTGTTTCGGGCTCAAAAAATTCACCTAACGATCATAGCTGTGAATGTTAATTGAACGAAGAGCATACCTGTTCCCATTGTTGAAAAACTTCAGTCCCGATGTGACTAGCAAAACCAAGCTAAGCTGCAGATACAGGCGCACTTAGGAGAAACAAGAGTGGCTTACTGGCAATACTTACAAACTTGTACAGCCGATTCATGCAACCCACACGACCTGAAGATTAGGACATGGAAGTCATCAATAAAAAATATCAATTTGTTGATTAAGGATAACTACAGAATACCAATCAACAAGTACTGGAATCACAAGATTCGTTCAGTTGATTCCAGTGGCCCGAGTATGTTTCCCAAAATCAACAGGTTTTAAAATGGCAATGATTTTCCGTATATAGCCATCTTTGACGAAGACTTATTTAAAATTGAAGACCCAAGGGAAAGGGTGGAAGCATTATAAGATGCAATTTTACAAGATGAATTTAACCATTCGCCCAAACCACGACATGGAAACAGAGCCTTTCTTCATCACTTATACCTTTGAATGAAAGGATAAACAGTTCGGGTTTAAAGTGGGTCATGACACAATTCATGCTGAGTCAAGACTTGTTTCTGATATCCAATGGAATAAATCAAAAAAAAGAAGTCTGAAATTAGCGCCCAAAAGTCGGATACAAATCTGTTTCGGGCTCCGTTGGCTAAGGCCAAAAGGGGTACCTTTAAAAATTGGCGTAAGATGGTCATCGTTTATCTTCACGGTAAGCAATTAAGGGGCAAAAGTGTAGTGATGTACCCCGTATCTGGTTAGACAAGTAGTTATATTTCGACGGATATATAAATGCTGCTCTGACGTGAGCCAAGGGCCTCTATCTAGCCAAACCGGTTGTTTAACAGCATTGGCAAAGAAAGTGTCAAACGTTTTCAACAATTTTAAAGTGCGGTTAATATGGGGGCCATGACAAAAGTTCAACGTCTTCTGATCAAATTTTCTTTCCAGCAATAAATTCATTATTGTGGAGAAAACTAAAAGTCGATTTTGCCATAGTAGGTTAAAGCTCCCAACACCATTACACCTAATGTACGGCTATGATGTCTTTCCAAAATAAGTTCATCCTTTCTCACATCACGGAAAAACAAGTTGTAATCAACTGGCCTTCAAGGTTAAACTTTTTTCACCCGGAAAGACAACACGTTTATATTCACTGTTCTAAGTAACATGCTCTCTTGCTTCTTGTGTACTTGCATTAAAACAGGTTTATCACTTTTTTATCATCCATTGAGCCGCTGTTAATCTGGCTTATACTCAGCTTTTGGCCCTAATTATAGTCGCTGGTAGAGTAGAATTTGATACAAGCCGTAGAATGAACCGCTCTTCTGTTGGTGTGCTTCTTACTTGTAACCTTTTTCATTTTTTTCATATTTTTGTGGATCACCAATATGATTGCTTACGACTTTCTGAAAGTCCTAAATTCTTTAAAGCATCTATTTTTGCTCTTTCTGAAGCTGTCAAAGTGTTTCCAGAGACCATGTATATTTCAAATTAAGATAAAACAGTTGTTTTCATCACTCTTTTAGATATTTTATACAAAAGTTCTTAAAAGATCACACTTTTAAACTTCTCTACGGAAATATTTGAAGTGTCTTATCCAAATGGAGCATTTTGTATTTGCGTCCCGGCTTCTGACGGTAAACTTAAATATTAACAGATATTTAAGTTAAAAGCATGCTAATTAAAACTACCCTGAATCATTAAATTAAAAGAAATTGTATGCTTATCTTAAAGTCTCCCTGTACACTACGTTGGCCGTGGTATTTGTAGGCGGCAACAAACCATATTGAACATTTTTTGTCCTATCATTAATACTCTTCGCAGCGTATGCGATGAAAGAAATTTGTTGGCTAATTTTTTAACATCATCGGTTGGTTTTAATAGAAATTTCCACAGATTTATATTGTAATCTAGTACTAAATTAAGCCTATGTTACTCAGTAATAATGTAGTTTTCTAATGAGAAAAGAATTATTAAAATCGGTAAAGTACTAGAAATAAACAATAACACCAATCAAATCAATACCGGAACTCCAGCTTCACCGGGCGGCAGTTCGGCGGCAACGTCAGCTGTCGTTGCACCTGTTCCAAACATGGAAGAAGGGATTGTGCCAAGTCACTCCCCATCTTCCTGTGCGATACAGGTTGTATCTACACCGGGCGGCAGTTCGGCGGCAAAGTCGGCTGTCGTTACTCCTATGCCAAACACCGGAGAAGGGCTTGTGCCAAGTCACTGCCTATCTTCTAGTGCGTTACAGGAAGAAAACGCTTTCTCATGTTGGTAGTGGAAAGTTCGTGAATAATGATCTTTCCACTACTAAAGAGAAAAACCTCTCCAGAATGCTCCTAGGAGCTTTTATAAACAACGGCGCTATGCGATGAGGATTCTAAAATCCCCTGGTTGAACATTGGAGGATGGAAGTAACCCCATCCTTAGCAAGATGCAGGAGTGGTCTAAATCCATTCTAGACAAAACTAGTCGCTACGACTCCTCGTCATAACGACAAAGGTTTTTGGAGGAGTTCACTCCCGTCCCTAAAAAGCCCAAACTGCAGAACACCAGCACTCTGAACATTGCAAGAGTACCTCTCACTAAGCCTTTTAGTGATGTTCTAAAGGAATCCAACAAAATCATAGTTGCGGCCATTAAAAGAAGCAATATTGATGGCACGATTACTTCTGACCGTTGGCAGATGGTGAAACTGGGGCTCTCGGCTGGTTTTCTCAAAGTTTTGCGAGATCATCCGGGTCCACCGCATGTAACTAGCAATGAGGGTTGTTGGCATCAAGGTCATGTCACACTCATCGCTTGCAACGATCAGAGGTCGCGCGATCTCTATACGCTTGCTGTCGGCATGCTGGGCGACGTTTGGCCAGGCGCAAAACTCGAGGTTGTTGCAAAGGAAGATATTTAATGCAGACCGAGAACTCGCGCTTGGATCCCTAAAGAACCATGTCCTGATGACATACGTGAGATTATTAGGATCAGCAACCCGGACCTCCCTTATCACGACTAGAATATCGCGAAACTGGTGGAGCCAAAGGGTCTTTATCGTAATCAGTAAAGACTCTGTGGCTTCTCTGGCGCGAGTTAAGGGAGTGATAAGATACGGTTTCGAGACAGTTACGCTAAGTATCTATAAAAAAGATGAGGTAAACGCTTTATGCGAGCCTCCACAACCCTTTTTGAAAGCTCTGTCGCAGGACGTAGAGGGTCCCAGTGCTATCATCACCTTCCCGTCCTTGGATGTGGATGAGAAAGTGGTGGAGCCCTCTTCTGTAGGTGCACAGTCTTCTATTAATAACGTCAAAGGTTTATCCCTAATGGAGACCGATGACTCAAACGACAAAGCTCTTCCCAGTGAGGAAGAAGATAAACTATTAGGTTCCTCTTCGTCTGATCTCGATGAGCTGGATTTAACAGTGGTGGAGGTGCCTATTTGTAAAAGATGTCGTTCTCATTCAAGAGCCCTGGATTTCGAAATCCCTGGTTCGAGGATTAAGAATTCCTGGCTACTACGTGCTATATGTAACAGGAAAAGGTAACCTAAGGACCTGCATACTAGTAAAACGTAATTTAAATGTATTTTTACTCCCTAATTTCATTGATAAAGACGTCACCACAGCCAGTAAGGTAATAGACAACCATACCTACTGGCTGGTATCACCAAACTGCCTGGTACCATTCTGGAGAAGACGGTCGCTGAATCAAGAAGACAGAAAACTAACCTAATTATCGGTTGTGACCAATGCGAACTATACTTCATGGGGTAGTACCGATACAAATAACAGAGGTGAGTCTCTTTTCGATTATATTTAAACAACTAATCTGGTAGTAAGTAATGTAGCTAGTGAACCAACCTTCGTTACTAAGAATCGACAAGAAGCTTTAGATTTGACTCTTGTCTCGTTAAATCTCTCAAATAAAATATTGAACTGGAGGGAGAGTATCAAAGGAGAACTGGTTCTCCGATCATAGATACATCCAATTGACACTTATTGAAGAGTCCCCAAAACCGATCCAGTTCCGGAATTATAGGAAAACAGATTGGCCAAAATATAAGGCGAATCCGAAAAATCTGATTAAACCAGAACTTTCTGATCCGCCCTTGTGCGCTCTTGAACTCGATCAAAAAGCTGCTTACAGCAGCCCTCAATAAAGCCATGGAAACTGCCTGCCACTACAGTGCGGGGAAAGAAGACACCATATTGGTGGGCTGCTGAACTAGAAACACTCAGAAAAGATTTTAGAAGGCTTTTTAATCGTGCAAAAAATACTAGATATCCCCAAGACTGAAACTCCTATAAGGAATCCCTCAAAAAGTATAAACAAGAACTGAGAATAGCCAAAAGATCCTCATGGAGATCCTTCTGTAGCTCAATAGAAGAATCCTCGGAGGATAAGGAAGATTCTCTCGATAAATCCAACCATGCCTACTTGTTTAAAAACTTGGATGGTACATGCATTAAGTCTTGCGAAGAAACGCTAAACCTGCTACTGGACACCCACTTCCCAGATAGCTTCAAATCCGTTTATACAACAAACCGTCCTGGGGTATTTACTTAACTTTTCCTCAAGGTCTTGTTTCAAAAGAAAAATTGACATGGGCTCTGAATAGCTTCGAACCGTATAAATCCCCAGGTCCAGATCAAACCATACCAGCTGAGCTACAACTTACAATTGCATACGTGTGCCCATCATTGAAATGATCTTTAAAAGTTAAAAATTTGGTCTATATACCTCAGCGATGGAGAGAAGTAAAAGTAGTTTTCATTTCCAAGGCGGGCAAATGTTCGCATGTCAACCCTAAAGATCTAAGACCTATTAGCCTAACAACATTCATTCTCAAAACTCTGGACCGATTGATTGATATCCATGTACGTAAAAGCATTGATAAGACACCATCGTTGTCTCAGCATGCTTACCGTAAAGGGAAATCGTTAGAAACAGCCTTGCACACTCTATTAAGAACTATCGATTGCTCTCTAGAGCAAAAGGAATATTGCTTATGCCGATGATGTTGCTATCACCGTGACAGGAGAACACCCTAATACACTAAGCGACCTCCTCCAAAACGCAATCAAAATGCTCACTAGATGGGCTGATCACTGCGGACTTAGTATTAATCCTCAAAAAATAGACCTCGTCCTTTTTACACGGAAATATAAGACCCCAGTAATTATACCTCCTTCAATAAAAGGTGTACCACTAATTTTTACCAATGAAGCCAAACATCTTGGTCTGATATTGGACAAAAAATTAAGTTGGAAACCTAATATTTAGGAAATAGATAAAAAAGCTACAGTAGCTCTTTTCTTTTGTAAGAAAGCCATAGGTAGCAAATGGGGCTTTTAATCTCGCATTACCTATTGGCTATAAACATCGGTCATCCGACCAATACTTATGTACGGGGTTGCAGTATGGTGACTGCATTAGAGAAACGCACATACTGCGACAAACTCTGCAGAGTCCAACGCACTGCACGTCTCTGCATAAGCGGGGCATTAAGAACCACACCCTCAGCAGCGTTGGATACTCTCCTCCATCTGACACCCCTCAACATATTCAGCAAACAAATGGCAGCGAGTACAGCTATAAAACTCAAAGCCTCATCTCAATGGACCAACAACAATGTGGGGAACTCCATCATTTTGAACCTCTTTCCAAAGTACATAGTACATTCCCTATTTGGAAAAAACTTCCAGGTATCCATTCCATCCAGAGATGAATGGGAAGACAAAAAACTCCTGGATGACAAATGCATCCATTTTTATACAGATGGATCCAAGACAAATGAGGGAGTTGGTAGTTGTGTGTACTCAGAAAAGCTTAATCTAAGCATGTCATTCCGCCTCCCTAATCATTGTAGCGTCTTCCAAGCGGAAATTTTAGCGATCAAAGTGGTTCTCTCCTGGCTAAGAGAAAACGTGATATCAACTCCAGATATCCGCATCTTCCGTCAGGCTGCTATCAAATCCCTTGACGGTGTCTCAACCAAATCTCAAACGGCCCTCGATTGTCGATCGTCTCTTATGGAGATGGCGCAGCAATTTAACATTCACCTCTGTTGGATGCCGGGCCACAAAGACATCACAGGAAATAGTAGAGCCGATGAACTCGCTAAAAGTGGAACTATCGTACCTATTTAACCTGAAAGGGAGAAGATAGGTATACCGATAGCTACATGTAAACTTCTGCTAAAAGAAACAGCTTTTGCGATAGCAAACTCTAGGTGACACGATTTAACAAAACATGTGCAGACACAAAACTCATATGACCTTCGCTGGACCTAAGGCGCTCTAAACAATTGTTATCTCAAAGCAGACTTCATATTAGCTCCCTAATGGGTGTCCTTACGGGACACTGCCTTATAGACAGACACGCAATACGACTTCTGCAGGAGCAGTATAGACGAGGAAGAAGAGGAAACAATCTCTCACCTCCGCTGCACTTGACCTGCTCTTTCACTAAGACGCAAACTTCATCTAGGAGAATACTCTTTTGATAATCCCAGTGAACTAGCTAAAAAGGATATCAAATATCTCCTTCGCTTTATAAAAAGCTCAAAATGGTTCGACTAGTGGGAAGTACCTCTCTAGATTCATATGGTATCACAATAGGCGTTTTCTTTTGGCCTAAGTGTGTGGACTATGAATTCGCAGCCACTTTAACCTAACCTAACCTTACCCCCACCCTAATATCTACATTCGACACGCGAAATATGTGGAACGAACTGTCTAGGAAGTCGTAAAAAGATGTCAGGTCGAGCGTTCCTCTTCATGATAGTACTATTCAAATTAATATACAAAGATACATTCTACAGCTTGTTTATACAAAATTAAAAACTACAAAAAATAGTACGCAAATAGTACTAAAATTGGTAAAAATTGTTCTTTGCCTAAAATCGCGTTTAAATAATAGACTTTTAAATCAAAGTATATAATGATATGCAAAATTATTTAATAATTGAGGTGAAAATTAAAATTGACAAAGATTTAATTAGATATAAAAGATTAGGTTAATTTTAATATAAAATTTGAAGTCCATTTCTTCAATACTAAGGTTTGTTGATCTTAACTCCTAAATTAAATTCCCTAAAATACATTTTTTGTAATTAATTACACCTGACAAACATACAAATTTTTTTTAAAAATGCTGTGTAAACTAAAAAATTTCATTCAAATTTACATATTTATACATAAAAGTGTCATTTTAGTTCAAGCGAACATTGAAAAGCTCGTGAAAATCAATAGTTTAAAATAATGAAAAAATTTAAATGAGTGAAAATTTTATTTCAAAGTTGGATAAAATATTAATTTTGAACTTAACTATAATTTTTTTAATTAAATCAAGTTAAGCCAAGACAATAATTTTAATTTTTTTTTGATATTTTGTATAATGCCCTTTTTTCTTAGAACGCATAAAGTATTACACTATCTTTAGATCTTTGTCCGTTATTTGAAACAACAAAAATGAGGGTGAGGAGGATTGTAGGTTCTTAAATAATTTTTAAAATTTTTTTGGTAGAAACTGCCTTACATTTTTATGTACGCAACAACCTGCCAACTTAAACGGATACTATCGTACTTATTCATGGACCTATTTAAACCTACCTTACTGCTTCCAAAAGAATATATGTACATATGTATATAGGAAAATATTTGCAAATAGGTACATTATGCACAATTTCTCAATTTTTTGAATTTTAAAACATTTGTTTCGCATTGCAAAATATTAAAGAAAATTATGCTATTAGAAAATTAATTTGGTTCAATACAATACAATTCAGCTTAATACACACCAACCTACCATCCTTAATACTTACTTCTCTACATACCTAACAACCCACTACCCACTTTACAATAAAAAATGCAAATTTAAAAAAATACCTACATACATGGAAAAAAAAAACAAAATATGGCAACGAAGCATTGTATTTAAACTTAAATTTGAAAACGTTTTCAGATTTCGCAAAAATAGAAAATCTAAAATCAAATGAATACAATTTTCTGTTAACAAATCTAAAACACATACAATTAAATGTATTGTATATGCATACCTTCTATACATTGATAGGTATGAATAAAACAAATCTCAGGTAACGTTGTCAACGACTGATTTTTGTTCACATTTGAGTAATTTATTTTATTTATTTATTTCAATATTTTTATACTTCCAGTCGCTCTTAGATTATACACTTAATTTTCGTACAGGCAGCGCCCCCATGGTTCGCCTTCCGTAACAAAATTGTGTGTTTCATGATAATACTGTTCAAATTTATATACAAAGAATGAATTCAAACTCAGCGAAAGTTCGAAAAAATATTTGTGGTCTCGAATATTTTACGAGCAATAATATCTCCAAATTAATTGTATGCATGGTTCGCCTTCCGTTACAAAATTGTGTGTTTCATGATAATACTGTTCAAATTTATATACAAAGAATGAATTCAAACTCAGCGAAAGTTCGAAAAAATATTTGTGGTCTCGAATATTTTACGAGCAATAATATCTCCAAATTAATTGTATGCAAAGAAAAAGTCCGTTTTTAACATCAGGTAAAATTTTGAGAAAAATCCAATTGGCAGTTTTTGTACAAAACATAAAAGACCTCAAAAATTAGAGACATTGGCTTCAAAATATTTTATTTCACAAAAAAATATTGTTTTCGACATTCAGCTAATTTTAATAAAAATCAAACAGTCAGTTTTTTTATAAAAAATTAAAACCTACAAAAAAGTACGCAAATAGTACTAAAATTGGTAAAAATTGTTTGGGTCTCATCCCAGCCTCTTTTTTTTTTAAATAAACGTACATATATGTATATATTGAAAATATATTCATGTTTAAATAACAGGTTTAATGGTCATTTATTTAAAAACTCTCTTAAGTTGATGTGATGTTAGCACCATACAAATACGAGTAAATCAATAATAATTGAGGTGAAAACTGCAATTGGCAAAGATTTAGTTAGAAATAAAATATTAATTAAATTTGAACTTGAAAATTAAAGTGCATTTCTTCAATGTTAAGGTATTTTGATCATAATTCCTTAAAATTAGAATGTCATTATTTGTAACGTGATTACTTAAAAATTAGATAATTACAACTGACAAATATACAAACCCATTTTAAAAAAGCCGTGTAAACAATAATATTTCATTTCAATTTACATACATATTCATACATGAAAGTGTCATTTTAGTTCAAGCGAACGTGAAAATCTAAATATTAAAATAATGAAAAAATTTAAATAAATGAAAATTTTATTTCAATTTCGGACAAAATCCAATTTTGAATTTAACTACCATTTTTTCATTAAATCAAGTTAAGTCTAGAAGGAGGTAATAATTTTAAAATGTCTTACTTACATTTTCCTAAGAATCACTATCTATAGCCACTTGTATGTTTTTGAAAAAAAAATGAGGATGTGGAGAATTATAGGTTCTTAAATTAATTGTGTTACTTTGTTGGTTCAATACATTAATTTAACAAAATTATTCCCTAGAAACTGCGTTACATTTTTATCTACACAACATATTGCCAACCTTAACAGCTACTATCGTACTTATTCATGTACCCATTTAAACCCTAGACCTATTTGCTTCCAAAAGGATAAATACAGGAAAATAGAAAGAAGAGCTGATACTTTTTGCAAATGGTAGTAGGGGTACACCATCTTCATCATCTGCAGTTTCACCGGATTTGGAACTCACGTTTGTTCCCAATACATGTATGAATCAGAAATTCAAATTAACTGAAATCCGAGCATCTTTAAAATATTCAACGGAAATAAGGCAAACAATACAATCTGAAAAGAGTCGTTGCAGATACTGAGGCGGTTATGTTGGTCAAGAATCTTAGTTTGAGTAGAGTTTTTAAGAAAGTCGGTCATATGACCAAAAGTGAATTTTAAATATAAATATAAATCCTCAGTACAGTTTAGTAACATGATAGAGTTTTTTTTACGGAAAATTCTTTAAAAATTTAATTTTGTGTTCCTAGAAAAGAAAAAAAGGATATTATCTAACAGATAAGATCCCAAAAAGGATAGGATAAAAAACTGGAAAGGTTTTCCTCGAAAAGGATCGCTATTAAGAAAATCCCAACAAGATCACGTGACCAAATTTTTTAAATTGAACATTTAGCACGTTTAAGCAATACAAGCCCGGTAGCCTAGTGTCGATCTTTGACTTCCAGTGTGTGAAGACTTTTTGCTAGGTGAGGTCCAGAGGTCGTGGGTTCAAATTTCGGGCTGAGCCCACCAAAAATATTCTTGCATTTTCCCACAATCGAGCAATAGTAGATTTTATTCATTGGTCATTTATCTGACCAGTCGAATTAAAGAAAAGGGGAAACATCTTGTAAAGAGACGTAATGCAGCTAAGCGTCGGGATATGGAGCAAAAGCTGAAAGACCGCAAGATGAAGTCAGACTGTCGGACCCCAGATTACTTCTCTGAGGGAGGAGAAGGGCGGTTTACGTCTACGAAGAATAGTAATAAGATCCTATCGGACCCAGAACCATTTACAAATAGGGAGTTGGAGGTAGAGGTGAACCAAATCCTGCAAGACGAAACCATACTGATGCAGTTCCTGCAATCTAAAAGGCAGCCATCAGTCAATTTGAAGACAGCTTAAGGAAACTAACCTATACGGAAGTAGAGGCGCTTTAAGCTAAGCTCCGTCAAAAAGCCAACGACTATCTTGATTTTATTGGGACTAAGCCTTTCACTACGGTGAAGCCCAGAAGATGGGGGTATTGGCTATAGAGGGATATAAGCTACCAATGTTCCTCGTAACATTATCGTCCCAGAGTAGCATTCAAGTCAAGTCAAGTGCTCCGAAACCTACACTAAGGGATGGCTTAGCCCAGCTTAAGTGTGTTCTGTGTAGAAACTAAGGGCACCCCGCTAATAATAAGGGCTGCCCTAAGGTCTAGCAAACAAAAAATAAACAGGCCAGTCAAAAAGCCGAAGTAAGTCGAACAGTTCGACAGGAAAGCTCGCCCTACGCCCAAATCGTACAGGGAAAGGGAACACGAGACAGACTTCTCCCACATTTTTCGCAAAGGCCCCCGTGCCTAAGGCAACAGAGGTGTAGCCTGACATTGTAGCCTTGTTGTTAAGCATTCAAGGTCAACCAACAGGACTGAAAGTCAGATAAATTAGCTAGGCAAAATGGTAGATCATCTCTACTCTTTGTCGCCCGGCTTGGCGCAATGTAGACCATAATGGGCGCACTGCCGGAGACGCGCCTAAAACTACTAGCTGTGAACCTAGTTCATAATTGAAAATCCAAAGGAAAAAGTGAGGGCAGTGGGAGCTGCTTTATGGCAAGTGTAAAAGGTGAATGTTAGCATTCGCCCCAATCACGACCTAGAAAACAGGTCCCCACTTAATGACTTTTTCCTTCGAAATGAAATAGCACGGTTTAATGACGATTTGTTGGAAAATGCCACAATCGGTTAGCAAACTCTTCAATAATGCATATTATGCAGTAAATTGGAAGACTTCTGTGGTTTAACCTCTCCGTTCTCTCCGGAACGGAAAAGGAGAACTCCAGCCTCTCAAATATTCGGTCGATGAGTCTTCTTCTTTTTCGAGAAGATCATCCATGGGGCTCTGAATAAGTGGGCTGCGGACAACAAAGTAATTCCGGATAAACTGACCAGGCGTCCTCTTTATGGAGGACATGTCCTCTTCTTGACCTAAACAACTTTTGTCCGGTGACTTTTTTTTTAAAAAGCGATTTGTCCTCTTTTTGACGGCCTTAAAAGAATTTTCATCACAAAATGTTAAAAGTTAAAGAAATGTTTAAAAAAATTGTCGCTAATGGTGGAAATAGAAATGAAGCTTTGAACTTGGACAAAATTTAATTGAGGTTTATGCTAGGTGCTTAAAATATCTTCAGCGCTGGTGTTATTCTCTGGATGAATTTATTTGCTCTAGTTCGATGAATTTTAACAAAGTTCCGGAATGTAATAATATCAAAAATTCTTTGCTCTATTTGGGAGATAAAGGAGTTAACATAAATGAAAATAAATTGTTTGACCCATTTGGCAATTTAAAAACGTTTTTGGAACAATAAATACAAAATATGAATTTTATAAACGCACCTATTCATGAGAAATTTGCTAATTATTTTGAAAAAATGTGCAATCTTGAATTATAATATAGTAAACTTTTGATGATAGCCCAGTTTGTTTTCGCGATTCCTGCTCATAATGCTATTGTTGATTTTCATTAATAAACAGTCGCAATAGATTTAAAACAGAAAACGTCAAAGCAATTTTATTTTGTAAACATAATTTTAAAAATATGTCATGTACTGAGTTTTAAATTTATATTTTTGAAAGTCCTTAAACTTTGAATAAAATAAGGTCTAATGACTATTACAACCATCATTGAAGTTAAAAATCATAAGAAAAAAAACATTACGAAATGTTTTTTCTTAACTATTTTTATTTCCATGAAAATACGGTGCTAATAAAACCTGATTAATATTCGTATATGTTTATATCGATACCTTTATTACCTATTTTCAGGCTAAATAAGACTATATATGATGATTTTTTTAGTAACTGTTACTTTTTTGTAAGAATTAAATTTTTTTGTTTTGGTTTATTCAAATAAATTATAAAAAAATGGACTTCTGTTTTTTTTTTTGTGATTTTGGTAAGTGTCCTCTTTTCCTTGGTCACCATAGTCATGACACAATTCATGCTCCTTCTTAACTCGTTTCTTATATAAAATTGAATAAATCAACACAACAATGCATTGCATAGGTGCTGTTCGGTTGATTTGGAAAAGGACTTTGACACCCTATGGTTAGAGGGTCTTTACCTAAAACTGAGCTGGAATGGCTAGGACGAGGGATACGGGGAAGAATTGGCGTAATATGGTCATCTTTGACCTTCACGGCAGTAATTCGGCGGTTTCATTCCACTAGAGGCATTCCTCTTCTAAGACAGATACAATCTGATACGGGATAGATTGGTAGTTCCTCTAATCTACCACGTCAGATGAAGAACCGTCGATAGGCGACTCCTGTACAGTCGGGAAGGCATGGCGCAAGGCGGAGCAGAATTCCTTCGGTTCTTTAGGCTGTGTCCGCACGGGACCGAACTGATAGGGTGAAGCAGTAGAACCAGTTTTGGTGGCTTCAATCGGTTTTAGGGTTTAGTTTAAAATAGAATAGGCATGGTGGCACAAAAAAAAGTTAAAAATAAATAACAAAACAAAAATTAAAACAAATATTTAAAAAAGAAAATGAAAAACAAAACACGAAAAAAACAAAATGAAAAATAAAAATACGAAACCTAGATTTGTTGCTGTGCTTGTTTTAGTTTTAAGTAGTTTATAGGTAGAATAGGTCGTTTAAGTTTTATTTTAAGGACCTAATTTTAAGTAGTTTTTAGTAAATTATAATTAAAATATTGAAATTATTACTTAGGGCCGAAAGTAATTAGTATTAAGTATTATATTTTAACTGAGAGTGTCCGTATGGGGCCAGTAAGTTATGGTTAATTAGGCTAGTTTTTAAAAGGTAAATAATTGTGTCAAGCTTATAGCCCGGGGACACTAACCATATTCATTGACCCTAGCCTCCCAGCAGCAGTGGCCACTACAGCAGAAGAAACGGGTAAGTCGATTGTTAAGAGTTCATATTTGCATGTAAATTATTAAAAGTGCTGGTGATTATTCATAAGAGAAAATCATATAACTTCGAATTAAAAGTGGTGTTTTAAAAAAAGGGAAGTCAAAGAAAAAAAAATAAAAGATATTTTGAAGACCCAAAATAAATCGAAGACAATTCTTATCGAATCAAATAGATTATGCCTTTGATTGGCGTATGATTGCCACATATGGTTAAATTTCTGTTAGATTAAATTTTGGCTTTCAATTAAGTTTTCGTTTTTAACATCTTGTTTAATAAAATCAAAACATATATACTCCTATTACATAATATATTAACAAAACATTTTGTAATGTATTAAAAGAATACCATGTATTTTTATTAAATTTAAATCCATAACGATTATATAATTATATATAATTAGTAAGGAAGACATTTAGGTAGGTGATGCTAGGCGCTGCTCGTCGTGAAGTGTGCAACGGTCTCTTGGGTCCGCAGGGCAATAGCGCCGGCATCAAAATTAGGGAGGATGCCTGCTGGCAACCAGCTGGCAAATCGAATTCGAATAAGTTTCACATTAGAGACAAGTGGGGGTGACATTCGTCCATACTTGAGTGTAAATATATATGGTTTTAGGTTTTTACGACTTAGGTTCAATTGCATCTAAGACTATCATATGTAGGGACGTTTGGAAGGCCCTCAAGGACTTGGCGTTCACTTTAGGGATAGCATTAGCTATTCTAGAAGAGTGGGATTTGATTGAGGAGCAGAACAAAAGGTTAAACACACTAATTGAGGATTTATTCAAAAACATGCCAGAATGACTAGGAGTTACAAATGTCATTAGAACATCTTCAGATCCAATTAAACAGATGTATTATCCAGTTTCGCCGCGATGCAGGCAAACATAGACAAATCTTTTAAGGAGATGTTAGATAAGGATGTTATTGAGAAATAAAATAGCCCTTAGGCTTCATTATAGTTTTTATTAGGAAGAAAGATGATACCTTTAGGTTCTGTGTAGATTATAGAAAGTTAAATCGTTTACAGAGAGGGACGCTTATCCGCTTATATTGATTTCAGCAATTTTGGATAAGCTTAGGAATGCTAGGTTTCTCACTTCGCATGACATTAAGTCAGCTTATTGGCAAATCCCTATGGCCAAAGAATCTAGAAAGTTTACAGCTTTCACGGTCCCAAACGGATGCTTTTTGGGTTGCACAATGCCCCTGCAACTTGGGAGAGGTTCTTCGGTAATATTTTAGAACCAGATGGATGATATTATTATTGTCACGGATAAACATTTAGAGATTTTTAACGCAGTTTTAAAGAGAATACGTGAAGCAGGATTAAAAGTAGGGAGGGATAAATGTAACTTTTGTGGGCCATCCTTTAAATTTGTAGGTTATGTCATCGAAAGGAACGGGTTACATGTCGACCCAGAAAAGGTAGAGGGTAAGGATTCCTGCACCCAAAAATGGTAAAGAGGTTAGGAGTTTTGTAAGGACTCTTTCGTGGTACAGACGCTTCGTACCAAACCGTGCAACTATTGTTAGGCCTTTAACCGATTTGCTGAAAATTAGCAAAAAGTTCTTATGGACTCAAGAATGTAAAGACTCATTAAGGAAAGCGAAGGAATATTTAATCACGGATCCAATTTTAACTTGTCACGATTTCAGACTTCCATTTGTTGTCCAAACTGATGCGTCGAATTATGGTATCGGGGCCGTAAATACCCAAACTTTTTAGGACGGTGAAAAGGTAATTTGATATTCGAGGTCTTTGAATAGGAGTGAAAGAAATTATTTAACTACCGAGAAGGAATGCTTAGGAGTCTTGTGGGCGGTTGAGAAGTTGAGACCGTATCTCGAGGGTTTTAGATTTACGGTGATTGCAGGTCATAACTCACTAGTTTGGTTGAGTAATCTCAAGGATTCACAAGGACGATTAGCGCGCTGGGCAGTGCGGCTTCAGCAATTTGATTTTAAGATAATTCATCGCAAGTGAAAAGATCATGTCGTTCCTGACATGTAATCTCGAGAAGTTCCAGTGGTGGCTGATATCTCGGATGAGGATTTAGACCCTTGGGTAGTAAAAATGATCTCAGCAGTTGAGTTGAATCCGTAATATTATCCAAATTGGAGACTAAGTTTATCAAATCGACACATGTAGTAGTGCATGAAAGCAATGAGGAATGGAAGTTAGTAGTAGGGAAGAGGGATGTATTAAATATTTTGAAGGAATGTCATAATAGTCCATTAGCAGGGCATATGGGGGTAGAAAAACATTTGCTAGGATAAGAAGTAAATATTATTAGTCAAAAATGAGAAAAAATATAACAAATGAAGTAAGAAACTTTAGGGTATGTCAACAAGTGAAAGCAATTGATGATAAGCCAGCCGGAACGAATAGGAATTACTTCTCTGTGAGAGATGATTAATTTGGATCTAGTGGGTCCATTACCCAAGTCAAATAGGAGTTGGAGGACAATGTGTTCTTAATATGTAAAATTAGGTTTACCCACACTACCATACTCAGGCTTAACCCGCGGAGAAAATAAACCAAATTATCAAAACTACGTTGAGAGCTTATGTTTCAGAGAGTCACAGAGTTTGGGATTCTCAATTAGCTAAAGTGGCTTGTGCTATACACACTTCTCAACATGCTAATTTCGGCAAAGAAATGTCAACCAATGGTAAAGAGGAATTAAAACTTAGTGATCAGGATATAGACAAGAACAATAGTATGGTATAACAAGAAAATATAAGAGAAAGGTTTAGGAAACTTAGGGCGGACATAGCTGTCAAATTTCGAACAGCGCAGCGTCCAAGAAATCGACGGAAACATACAACCCCAAGAGTAGAGATATGCAATATCTAATAAATGATGTTGTCTGGCGTAAAAATTTCTACTTGTCGAATGCGGAGAATGGCCTAAGGCCCAACTTAAAGTCTTAGTAATATAAAAATCCATAATTTGTATTAAATTATAATTTTGTTTAAATTGTAACTCAAATTATGTTGATGGACGTATGGACTTTTAAATTTTAAATAACTTAGTTCAAGACGAGTTCTATTTCAAGATCCGAACGTATAACCATTTTTCCTTATTTTTTTTAAGAGTTTATAGTTAAGTTTTGAAAAGAAGTAGGTTTTTCGCGATTTTTGTGTTTCTCAACTTTTGTCCGTATCGGGGTGGAAAATGGGGGTAGCTGAATGCAGTTTCTGGAATCGTCGTAACTGGGAAGTGAATCCAGCTGGCGGTGAATTCCAGAATGACTTGCATTTACCTGTGAGAGAAGAACGAGTAAGCGGGATCGCGATCAAAAACAAGCTTAGTTTTATCACAAGTTGAGTTCAAGAAGCCGATTGGCTGTTGATAAAGTGCTTGAGATCCGCCACTACAGATTGGCTGAAAGCTTAAAATGGCGGGAGCTAGATAGGTAGAGACATGACCGATCGAAGGATCTGGAAGTCAATTCTTTTCGAATAGTCAAAGTGAACAGCAGATAAATTGAGAATTGTGAACAAGAGTTGAGAAATATAAAAAAGCGAAAAAGATAAGAAAAGTTAAAAAAGTTGCCTAGTTTTGTGGAAAGAAAAAGTTAGAACAAAAAATATATAATAAAGGAAGGAAAAAAAGGACTAGTTCGAAGATTTGTAGCTGAAAAAAAATATAAGTACAAATTTTTGCAATTAATTGAAAATTACATCTGTTGCATTTTCTTTTTTTGTGGGTGGATTTTCTTTCTTTCTTCATCTTTGGTTCCTTTAAATAACGGTTTGCAATTTCTTTCTTTTTTTCAGGAAAAAAAATTGCTGGCTTCCTTTTCTTACTAAACGTAAGAACGCCCCTATGGCAATTTGAATCAAATTGTATTTTTCTAATATCAAAGTGATATCAATATCAGAAGCAACTTAATTAATCGACCCTACGATTAATTAAATTGTGTATTGAACTCACCCCTCGCTGAGCTTGTCGTGGTGGCAGCACTTAATTTGCTGCTTGTTGCAATTTTGCGTCGTCACCTCTTCGCCGCTGTTGTTTGACAGTTCGGCATAATTTGCACATTTTTTAATTGTTATTAGTATTAATAATTGCAACAAATTTGCGCCCAACTTGGGGCTTAATACAATTTTTTTAACAAATTGTGTTGTGTGTCCTTATATGGCGTTTTTTTCAGGGAAGTTTCTATTACATTTTATTTAATTGTTTCCTTTTTTCGATAAAGCTTAATAATTCGAATGGGTCCTACATAGGAATAGGACATAAGGGATATTCACCTTTTTATAGAAGTTGTGTAAGACGGATTATTAGAGTGAGTAATTTTTGTTTGTTCCTTTTCTCCGATTTAAAAAGCAGTGTTCTAATTTATATATATATTATATATTTTTGTGTTGGGTTAGAAATAAGATTCGTTTGACCATACTATTGTTTTTTTTCTTTCTTTTTTTCTAAAATAATTTTTTTAAACAGTGGGTTTAATGTGACCATATCAGTTTTTAAATTTAAGGTGTGACCTTAAAATGTTTTTCCCTCTTCTCTTTAATCTTTTAATTGGATTTTTATATTTTCTGTTAGTGAGTTAAAATTATTGATAATTCGTTTTTTTTTTGTAAATTTCTTCGTGTTGAATTTTTACTCGGTGCAATTTGAAAATTGTGTGCCTATAATTCTCAAATCTAATTGATCTTATCGTTGTTTTTATTTTTCGTTTCAAATACAGAGTGATATACCCTGTGATCGGTACCCTGAGCGAATTGATAAAGGGAACGTGAAGTTCACAGGGAGCATTGCGGCTCATCGGTGAACTCTTTCATAGATAGAGTCGAGGAAATGAGGGAAGCACGCGGAGTTTCGGTAGCTAGGGTTTCCACATCAGAGGTGGACTTATTCAGTGGGAAGGCACTCTTATGGTTTAGGTCAATTAGGGACACAATTTTTACTTGGAAAGAGTTGGTTAGGAAGTTGAAGTTGGAGTTTTTGCCATCCAACTATGATGATCTTTTGCTGGATGAGGTTAGGCGTCGTACCTAATGAGTCGATGAGGCATATCGCTCTTATGCAGACCTTATTCAAGCGTTTTACGGAGCCTCTAAGTGAAAATAGTAAATTATCTATTCTCATGAAGACTCCTTTCTATCAGACTCAGTTAGGATTGGCTGATATCAAATCACTTAATGAGGTGGTAGCTTAAGGTAGAAGGCTGGAGACGATTCGAAGTAATGTCGAGTCGTTTGCCCTCCTCCTTTAGGTCGAAATAGACAAATTTTGGAACCTGATGTTGCATATGTTGGACCCATCCAGGCGGCAACGCTGTCAGTTAATCATTTTTCTAAACCTAGTATTGCTCTTCGTCGTTTTATGTGTAATAAAGAAGGTCACCTTGCGAATACTTGTTCCACTCCTAGGCGCTGTTATGGCTGTGGGGCAGAAAACACAATTAAGCGAAATTGTAGACGCTGCTCGTCGAGTTACTAATAACACCCAATGTATAGAGTTAGGCCCCCTAAGTGCCAAAAAACATTTTATCTTTATCATTTAATATTTAATTATAAGTTTAATTTAAGACAATTAAAGTATATACATATGAAAAGTTCAATAAAGATAAATGTAAAATGTCAACATTTTATCATTCTACCGTGTGCAATTATACAGTGAACAGTGAAATCAAATACAGTAGTAAATTCCAATTAACTTAAGTCAATTAAGTTTGTTTGCTTTTTTATAATCAGGAACTAATACTGTTTAGATATGTTAAGATGCACGTTTGTTAATGTTAAGGGAATTATCATTTTAATAGCAAAAGGAAAAAAAAGGTTTAAAACTTTGGAGCTGCTGGTAAATTCTAAACAGAAAATTGTTACTTATTCAAAAGTTAAGCGCTTAAAAGCAATTTAATGACTTATTTTTTTGGATCTAGAAGTGGTTGTGCACTTAATTAATGGAAAACTTGTGAATTATTTCAATAAATACCTTGTTAAAGCTGCATTTTGCAAATCCATTTCAATTGGGTTATAGTTGTTTCTACCTCTAAGTTGTTTTAAAACTGTTTCGCTTAATTCGGATGTGTTAAGTTGTGAACATTCAGACTTTACCGTATAATAGTCGGCTACTGAGCTTTTGGCAGAAGGCTCACTATGAAAAGTTTCTTTTAAACGATGAATTCTGCTTAAATTTATTTGTTTTTTGTTTTGGTGTTGTTGTTCATGATCAATCATTATTTCAACTGGACTGTTTGATGATTTAATATTTTTGACCGGATTGCCATAAGTATTTGGTTGTTTTCGACTTGTATCTGAGCTTTGTACTTTGTTTTTAGGCTTCCATTTTCCCAACAAATCAATTTTCAGTGGATTTTCATTTTCGATTGTTGGAATTAAACTTCTTGATGATACACTTGACTCTGTACAAGTTGGTTTTGTTGCCAGATCCCAAGGGTTTATACTCAAAACATGCTTTCCAGGAATCATAGGAGGAGGAGGCATACCAGGTCCTTTTTTCTTCAATACTAAATTATTTCTCTGAAAGACAAAATTTATTTCCATTAGCTAAGTAAATTAACAAATGTATAAGATATTGCAAATATTGCATTAAGAAGTTCTTGTCGACCCAACCAAAGAACAAAAAAACGTTCAAGAATTTCGAATAACAAAATCATTTGATTGTTATTATTATTATTATTAATATCATTATCAATCTCATTACCATTATATCATTATCATTATATCATTATCATTATATCATTATCGTTATATCATCATCATTATATCATTATCATTATATCATTATCATTATATCATTATCATTATATCATTATCATTTTATCATTATCATTATATCATTATCATTATATCATTATATCATTATCATTATCATTATATCATTATCATTATATCATTATCATTATATCATTATCATTATATCATTATCATTATATCATTATCATTATATCATTACCATTATATCATTATCATTATCATCATATCATTATCATTATATCATTATATCATTATCATTATATTATTATCAATATATCATTATCATTATATCATTATCATTATATCATTATCATTATATCAGTATCATTATATCATTATCATTATATCATTATCATTATATCATTATACCATTATATCATTATATCATTATATCATTATATCATTATATCATTATATCATTATATCATTATATCATTATATCATTATATCATTATATCATTATATCATTATATCATTATATCATTATATCATTATATCATTATATCATTATATCATTATATCATTATATCATTATATCATTATATCATTATATCATTATATCATTATATCATTATATCATTATATCATTATATCATTATATCATTATATCATTATATCATTATATCATTATATCATTATATCATTATATCATTATATCATTATATCATTATATCATTATATCATTATATCATTATATCATTATATCATTATATCATTATATCATTATATCATTATATCATTATATCATTATATCATTATATCATAATATCATAAATCATTATCATTATCATTATCATTATCATTATCATTATCATTATCATTATCATTATCATTATCATTATCATTATCATTATCATTATCATTATCATTATCATTATCATTATCATTATCATTATCATTATCATTATCATTATCATCTTCTTTATGCAAAAAATTAACATATAACCCGCTGTTACTACAGCTAATCTTATAGCGTTTCATATTGAAGTTGACTTTCATCTGAGTACATCTTCTTTTATAAATAGGAAATGAATGCGAGTGTATTTAAATATTGGTTGGCTATTATGAAGCGTAGTGTGGATTAAAGTCAATCACCACAATCAATAAATCAGCAACACCAAAACATCAACAAGAGCTAAAACAAATATGTTTTCGAAAGATATAAATTAGCTTTTATTTGTAATTATTCTGTTTATTATTGTGCATACAAATTCATTTTATTCAATCCAATTGTTCCTCCCAAACTAAACCCATTTCCTTTTAAATTATTTGCCCAATTTGTTTTATTTGTTGCCTTTAGTTGTTTTCTTTAATTTTGTTGGATATTTTATTTGTCTAACTTGAATTTAAATATTTTTCTAAGAAATAGAAAGGTCGCTCGTCCCCGCAGATCTTCGGACAGTTTGTCGACTGTTTCTGTTAAAACAAAATAACATTCAATGCTACTTAAACTATGAAACTCATACCAGAGTTTGATAGAAATATTACAAATTTAGATTGATTCATTCAATTAATTGATCTTCACTAAAGAACTAATTGATCTAGTCAAATCAAAACTAATCGGCCGGGCATATATGTAATGTTATAATAAAATATAAAGAACTTTCGAAAACTAAGTCCGTACAAGTACAAATCGAAGTTCTTCAATTTAAACGGGGCAATATAGAACTCATATACCTATACCCTTTTCGATGAACTTAATAACGCTAATGCTTATATGACGCTGCTAATACAGCTATTACAAATATTAATAGCAATGCAATTCTAAATAGTTTCTGTAGAGGTCGAACAATCGGCTTAAAACCCTTGTTAAAAGCGCTAGCGGGAAACTACCAAAGGCCTGGCCCATCCAATACCCGTAACCAGGTAAAGCACATGAATTGAGGTGTGAAAACGATAGTAAATCAGCTAAACCACTGTTTCCACTATATCAACAATCTCAGAATCGAACTTCAATTTCTCTGCATCCACTGTATCCAGAATCTCAAAATGATAATTCAATCTCACTGCATCCAAAAAAAAAGCACTGTATCAAGAATCTAAAAATAAAGATTCAATTTCACAGCATCCACTGAATTCACTGTCGCATAAAAACAAATCAAACCTACTGAATCCTCTCTCTCAAAGCAACAAATCAAATTCACTGAATTTACCGACTCAAAACAAAAAGTCAAACCCATTTTGTTCAATGTCTAAAATAAGAAAATAAATAATTAATCTAAACCGCAATCACTGTATCTAAATTACAAATCCATTAATTCAGAATACGATAAAACTCCTCAACAAAAACCACTGAATCTGTTTTTAATTGCTATATCTCCTAGTTCAAATTTAAATTTAACTCAAAGCACTACTTTAAAACAATATACAAATTCAAACCCATTTAGAAACGAAGACGTTGAGTTTCCAAATTTCAACACAAAACGAGAAAACGTACCTTAAAATCTTAGATATTACCATGACTCTACAAGAAATAGAAATAGTATAATTAATCAAAGCCACCGGCAAAATAGAAGTGCCACACAAATAAATAATCTACAAAATTTTCTGAAGGAATCCTTTAGTTATGATATAAATACCACTTTTTCACAAAACGCTTAAAGTATACTTCATCAACACGAAAATCGAAATGCGTTGCTCATATAGGCTGTTTTAAATACTGCATCGAATTTCAAGAGTAAAATTAAAATAAATTCAAAAATACTACTTCCAACAAAACATTATTGTTTTAGACATGCAACCCTGAGTACCAATAAATAAATTGAACAAAGAACTTTTGGTTCATACCAATAATACAACTGAATTTCAAGGCATAAGAAGTACTCCTATTTCGACACTTGGCACGATTCTTTTAAATAATAACACCAGGAACTAATCTAAGGCATTTATTTCATATTGTCCCCGAAAATTTTCCCATAATACAAGATGAAATTTTAGGTTAAGATGTATTTTGAAATTTCAACGCTATACTAAATTATAAAGACAATACTATAACATACTATTCAAGCCTTTCACTACGGTGAAGTCCAGACGAGGGGGTTATAGGCTGCCAATGTTCCTCGTAACATTATCGCCCCAAAGCAGTTTTGATAGTGTGAAGAGAATCGAATCTCTCGACAATCAAGCTGTACGCTAGGAGACATTAAAAAGGCACGACGACATTCTACAATGTACGAAGTGCCAGAGGTTTGGCCATGCCAATGCCAATTGCAACATGAAGTTGCTTTGTGTCAGGTGCGGAGAAACCCACATCGAAGCCGAATGCAAGCTGGGGAATGAGCGGGTTGAGGATTTCCCCTGCTTAAGTGTGTCCTTTGTGGAAACCAAGGGCACCGGGCTAACTATAGTGGTTGCCCTAAGGTCCAACAAATGAAACAAAAACAGGCCAGCCAAAAAGCCGAAAGAAGTCGAACAGTTCGACAGGCTCCAACACGTGGATCCCAAATTTTCCTACGCCCAAATGGTGACAGGGAATGGGAACACGAGACAGGCTCCACCAACGGTTCCCCAAAGGCCCCTGTGCCTAAGGCACCAGAGGTGCATCCTGACATTGTAGCCTTGTTGTTGAGCATTCAAGGTCAACTAACAGGACTGCAAAGTCAGATAAAGGAGCAAGGCAAAAGGGTAGATCATCTCTACTCCTTGTTGCCTGGCCTGGCGCAATTTAGACCATATTGGGCGCGCTGCCGGAGATGCGCCTTAAAGTCCTAGCTGTGAATGTAAATTCACTAATTAGGATTGAACAAAGAACCAATATGTTCCAATTGTTGACAGACTACAGTCCCGATGTGTTAATGGCTAGCGAAACTAAGCTAAACCACAAACACAAATTGACTCATAAAAATTACAATATCGTAAGAAGAGACCGGCCCGACTCCACTCAAGGGGGCGGTGTCGCTCTCTTTATACGAAAAGGCATTAATTATAAAGTCATATACAATAATGAATTGCGAAAGCTCAAGACGCTACAAGTTTGCGTTGTATGCATCTTTCTCACTCAAGGGAAGCGGATGTATATGATTGCGGCTTATGTGGCTCCGCAGGTTATTTACTTTGCTTCAGAACTCGAGATTCTTTTTAGGGAACTGAAACTGAGCTTGGAAGAAAACTATTTCACCTTGGCCGGTGATTTGAACGCAAAACATGAAGATTGGGGAAATCAACATAGTAATCCCAGAGGTAATCATCTTTTTAATTTGATGAATCTTTACAGCGTTGAATATGGCGTCGACCTGCTGGCTACTGAAAAGCCATCGTATCCAAGATGGGGCTCCTTTCTGGATCTTTTGCTGTACGACACCAGACTGACAGTTACAGACAAAGTGGGTAATCACCCTCGAAACTGCTTACAGACAGTCGAGTACGACAGTGATCACTGCGGACTGGCTGCTGTAATGCAGATTCCGAACGAACGCGTGAAATTGGAAGAATACGTTGCAAGGCACTCTTACAATTACAGTAAGATGCGTTGGCCTCGTTTCACTAACGCCTTAGCAAGAGAACTTCGTTCGAGTGACATAGCCCCACCAAACAACAGAAACCTGACAAATACAGAAATCGACCAACATTTACAACAGATGGACGAAACAATAAAACGAACGTTGGAACGGACAATACCAAAGTACAAAGAACGGAACCAAATGGACGCATACAGAAACGCGACTATTGACGCACTGCGAAGGCACAGGAGTGGCTTACTGACAAGACTCAAAAACTTGTACAGACGACTTACAGACCCACACGACTTGGAGGTTAGGACACTGAAGTCGTCAATAAAAAATGTCAATCTGTTGATTAAGGAGAACTACAGGCTATCAATTAACAAGTACTGGGACCGCAAGATCCGGTCGAATTCGAGTGACACTAGTATGTTCCCTAAAATCAACAAGATATTCAGGAACAACAAGATAGAGTGAAGATAATTTGCTACATGGCCCTCATACGGCCAATGATCGTCCTGTGTGGTTCAACGTTGCCCCTTCCCAGAGGAGAAGTTTCAGGTGCTCGAGCGGCAGTGTTTACGACGCTGTACCGGTTTATATCGAACAGCCGAGTCTTCTTATGTATACATCGGGGCTCGAATCAACAGAATTGACAATTTCGTGATAAAACTCGTTCGAGGTCACATTGCAAAAGCTATGTCTTCGACCAACAATTTAATTTTCGGGCGTTCTATCCGAACGACGAGTATTTTGAGAGTGCACGCTTGAACGGCTTCATTCCCCCAGAGGCATTCCTCTTTTTAGATAGATGCGGTCTGATACAGGATAGATTGGCTGTTCCGTTAATCTACCACGTCAGACGACGAACTGTGGATAGGCGACTCCTGTACAATCGGGACGTTATGGCACAAGGCGGAGTAGAGCTCCTTCGGTTCAGTAGGGCTGTGTCCGTACGGGAACGAACTGATAGGGTGAAGCAGGAGAACCAGTTTTGGTGGCTTCAATCGGCACTTGATAGTGGGTAGTCGGTATAGGGTTTTAAGCCTTGGCCGGCTTACATACTTGTTTAATAGTATTAGGGTTTAGTTTTAAGTAGTATAGGCATGGTGGCACGAAAAAAAAACATTAAAAAACAATAAAAAAAATAAAAAAAATAAAAAATATAAAAAAAGACAACAAAATATGAAAAACAAAAATGTTAGATAGTTAGACTTGCTGCTCTGGTTGTTCTAGTTTTAAGTAGTTTATAGGTAGAATAGGTAGTTTAAGTTAGTTTTAAGTTTTAAGTAAAAATAAAAGAAGAGACTGATATTAGTTTTTTTTTATTTTCTAATAAATACAAAAATAAATAAAATTTAAATGAAGTATATAAAATAGATCTTAGGACCAATAGACATTAGTTTTAAGTGTTATAGTTTAACTTAGAGTGTCTGTATGGGACCATTAAGTTAGTTGTAAGTTATCGATAGTTAGCCTAGTTTTATGAATTTTTGTCTAGCTTTAAGATAGGTTTAAGAATGAATTAATAAAAATGAATTAAAAAAAAAAAATAACATACTATTACAAGAATAAGAGATACACCATAGTCTACGTAATAAACGAAAATCTATTCCTATACGTGCCAGATCTGAGAAAATAATTAAATATGGCCCTATTCACGATCCCTCGAACCGCATATACATATGTACTTCGCACAAGAAATTCGTCCTCATGCCTATATTGCTTCTGCTATGGCAGAACCAACACATGGATATATATATGTATGTACATATATCCATGTTAAACACCAACAATGAAGATGTCGTCCTTAAAGATCTTAATTTAGAATTTACAAATACTACTAATAATGACTATTACATTTATAACTTAAATTCATTTTATACTCAATATGATAGAAATGACAGATTGAGTAAAATCCAAAACCAACTGAGTTAGATCAAGTAAAAAGTGAAGAAAAGAAATCTATTGTCGACACTTGTCAACTACGTCTGGAATTACGCATCAAATAAAAACGAAACCAAATATATGTACCTATAGTCAACATTCGGCCCTACTGTTTAGCACAAATTCACACTCAAGAAATAAAGAATCCAGTAGACAAACTGTTGCATGATGAAATAATTAGGCCAAGTTCAAGTCCATGGAACTCTTCCCTAGAAAGGAAAACAGAAATGGAGTAGTAGTAATGCTTATCCAATACCAAAATTCGACGACATCCTCGGACAACTGGGTGAATCGAAGTACTTCACAACATTCCATCTATCCAGTGGATTTCATCAAATTGAAATTACTGAGGGAGAAAAAGAAAAAACAGCCTTCAGTACACCTAACGGACATTTCGAGTTCAATTGAATGTCATTTGGTTTATGGAATGCTCCCCCTACTTTTCAGCGGTCCTTACGGGACTACAAGGCATAAAATGTTAAGCATATCTGGATGATATAATGAGTTACGAAAAAAACTTGGATGACCATAACAATAAAATGCACGACTGGGTCGCACGAACTTGCTCCTGTATGCTAAGAGTCTGTTTAAAAAAGTATTTATATAAGATTTAAAAATATACCTGTAAAATAAGTTTTTCTTCAAAGCTATAAATGCCATTTGATTTGCTAAAAAACCGCACGATCTTTGTACATGTATGAGAACCATAGTACTCTCATGAGCAGAAACTTTTAGGGTGACCAGATGCCGAGTCGGTGGCGTTAGTATCGAAAGTGGAGAAATTCAGCGGGAGCGAGAGAAAAATATTATTTCCATTTCTATAAGCAGTCAGCAGAATATGGGAGATCATTAATTTTTCACCCAAAAAGTTAGCACAATTTCCTTTATTCTATTTGAGTCTATGCTTGTATATGTTTTCACATAAAGAGCTTCCATTTTCCATATGAAGGTTGATCAATTTGTTTTCGTTTTTTTATATCAATGCACTTTATAACAATAAGGGGATGAAAGACACTTTTAAATGCTTACGTCAGCTGTTTAGGATCTTTTACCCATATTTGTTTTTATTTACATTCATAAGTCTGCTTTTACTTGGGTACGATCTTTGTATTTGAAAAATGGTTTCTATTATGTATAAAGCTACGATGCGATTCATATAGATTGAACTTGTTCCTTCAAAGCTTTTTTCCTTTAGATAGCTTTATTGTAATTTCATACTAGAAGAACCAGAATAGAAAATAAATAAGATAAGAAAGAGGCAGACCATGAATGTTTAAATTGTAAAGCGATCGCCTATTGGTTGTGTAGTTAGGTAGCAGGTAGATGTCTAAAACGAATAAAGAATAGTTCATTGGCGTGCTTAGCTTTATGCAGATAGATAGATAAGGACATGTTTATGATGATAATGAAGGAATGTTATTGGTAGCTAAAAGGTACATACTAAATTCCTTCTTTACCACAAGTTTTCAGCGCAAACATGGAGTTTTTACGTTCAGTTTATTTATTTTGTTAAAGTTAAAAAAAAAATAACAAGCATACGAACAGGTACCAGAAATTGCTATTCATGTGTTGTTTTCAGTCAGGCTTTTGCGCGTTTTGGATTTTAGTTATGAAGTCACACGTAAGCAGTAGTTGTAGAAGTTGTACGTAATATCTTTATAAGTAGGTATAATGTGTATACGTTGAAAAAGTGATTCTAATAGAAAATACGTATACTCTTTCTGGTCCGTTTCTTTAACTTATACTAAGCATTTATAAACGGTGATTTTTTAAGAGCTTGAGAACTTTTTTAAAAAAAAAACGCATAAAATTTGCAAAATCTCATCGATTCTTTATTTGAAACGTTAGATTCGTCCATGACATTTACTTTTTGAAGATAATTTCATTTAAATGTTGACCGCGGCTGCGTCTTAGGTGGTCCATTCGGAAAGTCCAATTTTGGGTAACTTTTTCGAGCATTTCGGCCGGAATAGCCCGAATTTCTTCGGAAATGTTGTCTTCCAAAGCTGGAATAGTTGCTGGTTTATTTGTGTAGACTTTAGACTTGACGTAGCCCCACAAAATATAGTCTAAAGGCGTTAAATCGCATGATCTTGGTGGCCAACTTACCGGTCCATTCCTTGAGATGAATTGTTCTCCGAAGTTTTCCCTCAAAATGGCCATAGAATCGCGAGCTGTGTGGCATGTAGCGCCATCTTGTTGAAACCACATGTCAACCAAGTTCAGTTCTTCCATTTTTGGCAACAAAAAGTTTGTTAGCATTGAACGATAGCGATCGCCATTCACCGTACGTCCAACAGCATCTTTGAAAAAATACGGTCCAATGATTCCACCAGCGTACAAACCACACCAAACAGTGCATTTTTCGGGATGCATGGGCAGTTCTTGAACGGCTTCTGGTTGCTCTTCACTCCAAATGCGGCAATTTTGCTTATTTACGTAGCCATTCAACCAGAAATGAGCCTCATCGCTGAACAAAATTTGTCGATAAAAAAGCGGATTTTCTGCCAACTTTTCTAGGGCCCATTCACTGAAAATTCGACATTGTGGCAGATCGTTCGGCTTCAGTTCTTGCACGAGCTGTATTTTATACGGTTTTACACCAAGATCTTTGCGTAAAATCTTCCATGTGGTCGAATAACACAAACCCAATTGCTGCGAACGGCGACGAATCGACATTTCACGGTCTTCAGCAACACTCTCAGAAACAGACGCAATATTCTCTTCTGTATGCACTGTACGCATTCGAGTGGTTGGTTTAATGTCCAATAAAGTAAACTGAGTGCGAAACTTGGTCACAATCGCATTAATTGTTTGCTCACTTGGTCGATTATGTAGACCATAAATCGGACGTAAAGCGCGAAACACATTTCGAACCGAACACTGATTTTGGTAATAAAATTCAATGATTTGCAAGCGTTGCTCGTTAGTAAGTCTATTCATGATGAAATGTCAAAGCATACTGAGCATCTTTCTCTTTGACACCATGTCTGAAATCCCGCGTGATCTGTCAAATACTAATGCATGAAAATCCTAACCTCAAAAAAATCACCCTTTATAGGCGAAGGCAAGTAAAATATGTGTGAAACAACCTTATTCGTAAAGAATAATATTTTTAAATCACATATACAAAGTTAGCAAGATAATACTTCTTGATAGACACTTTAAAATAGATTGTTGATTAAATATATCATATAAATGTGTACCAAATGCATTAATTTGGATGAAAGAGAGGAATGTAATTACAATTTTGTCAAAATAAACTGAAGTCTTGTTGACTCCGGAACAAGAAGAAATTTAATAGACGATGCAACTTATGAAAAATTAAAGCGACAACATTTAAAGGAAACCACAAACAAAAATCATCAGAATACGACCTTAAAGGTTACCTTAAGAATTCCGATCCTTTAAATGTTCTGGAGGTCGTTGACACCATAGTATCTTTAGATGAATTTGGAAAAATTATTGAGGTAGATGCTAGGTTTTACGTTGTGCGAAATGGGTCAAGGACACTTCTAGGTTACTCAACATCAAAAAAACTAGGTATTGTTAAAATTGGGTTGCCAAGTAGGTACTCTTATAGAACCAACACATTACATAAAAATAGATGATAAACGCCCTTTTCCAAAAATGAAGAGAGTTAAAGTGCAGATACCATTAGATAAAGGTGTAACATTAGTCCAGCAACATCCAAGACGTCCACCACTTGCATTACAGACCAAGATTGAGGAAAAACTAAGATCACTTTTGGATATGAATATAATCGAAAAAGTGAACGATTTTGGCGAGTGGACATCGCCTTTGGTTGTTATCGTGAAAGATAATGGCGATTTAAGGTTATGAGGCGTGCAAACTTGGCAATAAAACGCAGAAACCAACTAATGTCAACATTCGAGGATTTCCTTCACAGACTTAAGGATGCCAAATATTTCACGTGACTTGATATTAAAAATGTTTAATCAAATTGAACTGGATGAATCGAGTCGATATATCACAACATTTATAACACGTGTGGGAATGTTCCGGTACAAAACGTTTGATGTTCGGTTTATTGAGATGTTCCAGAAAGTCATCGAACAAGCGGCGAAGATTCCAAATGCCTTAAATTACATTGATGACATCTTAGTTTTTGGTGATAAGGTGAGTCCAAAAATTATTTGTTATGCCAGTAAAAGTTTAACAGAGACCGAGCGCCGCTACTGTCATTGAGAAAAATCTTTGGCTCTTGTGTGGGCCATAGAAAGATTTGCAGTTTATTTGTTGGGTAGACGATTTAAGGTGGAAACAGATCATCGTCCATTACAAGCAATTTTCAATTCTACATCTAGACCATGTGCTCGTATTGAAAGGTGGGTGCTTCGACTACAATCATTTGATTTCACCGTTGTGAACAAAAAGGGTAGTAAAAACATCTTGGATCAAAACGATAGCCTTTGCACGATAGATAAATCAGACCCTCAATCTCTTCTAACTTATATGTAAGCATTTTTGTTTTTTCTTTTTCACTTGTAAAATAATTTAAACCATTATAGTTTTCATTGAAGTTTTTCAAAGAAGGGCCTTATAAAGATACTGCAAATAGTAAATAATTTGCAAGACGGTTTGCTGTAAGTAAAACTGTAAACTTTGTGTGGCGGAAGCTACCAATGCTCTTGCACTAAGCACATTATCCAGAATAGTTTCGGTAACAACAAATATTTTTGAAACCAAGTTATGTCCACTGATAAAATTAAATCTTGTCTTTATTTCCTCGAACATAATTGGGGTTATACTCATTGGCCAAGGGGGGATACTCATCCATATATATTATACTCATCTGCAGATAAAATTGTGTTACTGACCTATGTATTAGGGTGGGCTGAAAAAACGCTTTTCATTTTTTTTATTCGCAATACCTCGAAAAAGTTGTTAATTACCTGTCTGAGTAAAACTCTGAAAATAATTTCCAAATAAAATAATGTTTTCTTTTCGCGCATCGCATTCAAACTTTTAAAAATTTGTGCAAATTTGTTGTTTTCTTTAATTTAAAAAAAAATTACAAAATTTACTATTATGAAAAAGCAATAGGTCCTAATAATGACTTTAATTTTGTTTACATTACATTTGCTTACTCAAATAACTATATGAACAAAATAAATAATTAAACAAAAAAACAAACAATTTTATTGAATAGTTTTGCACTTTAAAGTCCTATTTTGTTAAAAATTCAGGCGTAATGGACCGTGACAAGAGGGTGGTTTTTTTCAACTCAAGCCATGTCTTTTGTCTACACCACACACTTTTTTTGCTGCTTGTTTGTGACAAGGAAAACCATCAAAATCAGGTGCCAGAGTGTATTAGTTGTTTAATTTCTTCATCTGTGATCCTCCTTAAAAGGGCAGGAGGAGAAAGTTTACATGTGTCCCAAAAAATCATGTCGGTGAAATTTATTCTCGAAGTGTTGAAATTTTGAACTGGCGATCGTGCTTTCCAAATTCGGCGCAACCCTAGTTCTCTGATGTATCTACTTTCATCTATCATTGCAAGAAGCAAATTTTCGGGATGAGCAAAAATTGAGTTGCGGTCAAACACAGGGTCAATGACTTGCAGCAAGTTTTGAGATAGATACCGTGATGTTTTGATGGTTTCAAAAACAATTTTCGGACCATCTGTAAACTTTTTGCTGGTTTTAATTTTGAACCACAGAGGCATACATACAAAATGTATTAACTTTTTAACCTCTTCAGAGGGTATTTATATGCTTAAATAAAGAGTCGGAGTACTCGATTAGCCGCAGTCAACCACCTTGAATGTGACAGGGGGCCAGGATCAGGATTTTTTACATTCGATGATTACTTTAGAATACGACCATATGAACTGTTCAAACTGCACAGGTGGGAGATTAAACTAAGCGGTACTTATCACTACTAGTTTTGTTCAAAATTAAGCAAAAAGTTGTAAAAGTACCATGTTTTACACAATTTGAGCTGTCAGTTAATTTTGAAAAACTACTGGGGTGGAATCGGCTATCAATTTTTTGATAGTCAAATTGACTATCATTTTCATTCCGTCTGTGTAAGATGATTCAACTCAATTCAATTCGATTGAACAATTTCAAATTCAAATTGTCAAAATTCGTTGTTGCCTTGGTGAAATTTTAGATTGATTCTTATGAAATATCTAAATAAAGGTTTCAAATTGGCTGATTTTGAATAAAATTCTTACTTTTCTTGCTTTTTTCGAATGTCGTAAGCTTTGTCGGTCACAGGAATGTGTTTTTTAAAAGAAACAAAGTGAACTAAGAAAATTTTCCAGTCGTTTGTGTCAACGTCTGGTAGCTCTATTCGGAATAAACAAATTTGTTTGAAAACGACTATCATTTTTTTTGTAATAGCTTTTTAGGTATCAAATTGACTATCACCTTATGTAGATCAAATTCGATTATTTTGATTGTCATTTATCAACAATTACCTTAGCAGATTCTACCCCTGATTTCAATTTTGTTTAGGTTTCCCATAAACTAAATTCAACATAAGGACCTATTGCGTTGAACGTTTAATAACATTTTTAGGTTATCGAGCAAGCTTTATCTTCCGTTGAGTTCATTTCGACATTTCAGTTATCTTATAGTAAAAATGATAGACAAGACTATAGTGACAAAGTTACGTGAAGTAAATTATTGACAATATCGTTTTGAAAATTACTGAATGACTTCCCCTGGAGAATACTTAAGATCTAACTGGAACGTCGCAGATGACCAGTATTTAAAGTCTTATCTTAATTGCATATCACTTCCATCAGGACATTTCTTTGTTTCTTATTTACACGTTGTGGTGTATGCTGAAATATAGATATGTTACCATTTCTTTTGTCAAAAACGTATGAGTCCTAAAATATACGTGTGTCTTTTTCTACAGTTATAACTGGTAGATACCGTAAACATGTAAACAGAGATACAAATAATTTTAATAGAGTATTGAAACAAGTAATTACACAAATCTACACATACATAGAAGAGAGAGAAGTATAAGTTCAAGTTAAATGATATAAAACCGCCATTCGGTTCAACACATAACCAGCCATTTATCACATTATCCAATCAATGCACAAACAGACAAAATGCACAGTGCAGATAGAACTAAAGAGACTTCTAGCAGAGGAATTTAAAAACTAGGGTCAGTGAGGAAACCTACAACGCTGTGAAAATATCACAACAAAGTGATAACGCGTGTTATTAAAAGTGCTTATATTTGTAATAAAAAAAAGGGTGGGATGCGACCCACACTGATAACTTCCCATCCCGTCTCTCGATTTGTCTTGCTTAAAAGTTTGTCTATATGTACTCGTATCAATATTTACCAAATTTGCGTACTATTTTTTGTAGATTTTATTTTTTATGAAAAAACGGACTGTTGGATTTTTATATAAAAATTCGTTCATTCTCCAATAGTATTGCTAAATCATTTCTACCAAGAAATACAAAACTGTATGTTCTTTTTGTAGACTTCAGATAGCGTGGATCGCAATGGTCTTATTTAGTAGCTGCATATATGGACTTGTAATGCTTAAAAGTTTGGAACATAATTCATGAGTTTTCTTTGCTCAGGCTACAACAGAAAAACGTTCGCCTCTTGGAATGATCTACAGTAAACCCAGCTTAAATCGTACTGTCAAGTATAGAGATCCGTTTTTGAGCCCTACAATGTGAAATTGGAATTCCTTACCAACCTCTGTCTTTGCAAGTCAATGCAATCTTAAGGAATTCAAAACCAATGTGCACCGACATCCCATTTTAAACAATTTTTCCCTTTTATAATGCTCACACTATGTTGGTAGTGTGCGATAATTATAAAAATGCAGAACATTAAAACATACTTTTTGAGCTTAAAAATTAATTTTGTTATTTACATACTTTGTTTGGTTTAGCTGGCTGAGAGGCTATAGAGGCCCATGTTATTTTCTTCTTGGTCGACTCATTTGAAATGTATGATGTTTTAGCTGGTAAATGTCCTTTTTCATGGGTTTCAGCAAAATTTACACTCGTGTCTCTGGAATGTGACTGAAACAAAACATTATAAATCAAAACATAGTTACAAATAAAATATTTAATAACTAACAGATATGACGAAACCGTTCGTGTTTTAAAATAAAGCTAAAGCTTGCAATATTATATTGAAAACAAAAAATAAATCTGCTTAGAGTAATGCAGATTTTTTTATCTTTCTCAATTTTCGGAAGACGATTAGTTATGTTCAAACAGGTAAACATTTTTGAAAGATATTACTTGTGTAAAAAGGTAATTCAAAAATCTTCCAGGTGTATACACAGCTCTTATATGATAAGTGTCCTTTCCCAAGCTGAGTTTAAGTAACGTTATTGATTTTGTTTTAAACTTTATTATTTTAAATTACATTACAATTAGATTGACCATATTGCGATCGACGCCAGACACGCTTCCAGCATCATGGATGTAGGAACTTTCCGACTCGGACCGCTACCTCGTTGTAGCCAAGGTAGCACTTCAAGTTTCCAGGCCCAAGGCAAAACAGGGAGAAGGTACAACGTCGAACGGCTACAATCGCCAGAGATAGCCAAATCCTTCTCAAACCGAAGAGGCGAGAGGAACGCCGACTTCTCAGAAGGAAAAAGAGAGGGCATAAGAAGCGTGCGGTCGAAGATGTTGATAGGTTTAAAGCAGGAATGAACTTCGAAAGTTGTATGAACAGGTGAAACGAAATTCACAGGTACATAAACCTAGCATATGCTGATGACATAATCGGAAGAACTCAGCGTGATGTCAATGGGGCTTTTGTGAGTATTGAGGCAGAGGCGGCAAAAATGGGTTTAACGGTTAATGAGGGCAAAACAAAGTACATGCTGTCGTCAAGAAAGGACATACAACACCGACGTCTTGGTCAAAACGTCACAATCGACAGACGTAACTTTGAGGTAGTCAAGGACTTCGTCTACCTAGGCTCCGCTGTAAACGCAGAAAACAACAACAGCGCTGAGATCAAACGCAGAATAACTCTTGTTAACCGCTGATTCTTTGGACTGAGAAAGCAATTGAGTGGTAAAGTCCTCTTGCAGAAGCATGGACTATGACAAAAGTGGATGAAAGCACCTTGGGTCGCTTCGAGAGAAAAGTTCTTTGTGTGATCTACGGTCCCGCATGCATCGAATTGAGTGGAGGAGAAGATGGAACGACGAGCTGTACGGGCTGTACAGCGACGTAGACTTAGCCAGAAGGGTAAAAGTCCAACGACTGAGATGGCTGGGTCACGTAGAGCGCATGGAAACCAATGCTCCGGCCCGGAAAGTCTTCGAATCCACACCCACAGCCACAGGACAGCGCAGTAGAGGAAGACCGCGGATCAGGTGGCGCGCACAAGTGGAAGGTGACCTCACCCAACTTGGGCACGAAACATGAGACATCTAGCTAGAGACCGAGCTAGATGAAGAAGTTTGTTGAGTGAGGCCCTAGTTCACCCAGGACTGTAGCGCCACCTTAAATAAGTAAGTAAGTATTTTAAAGTACATCACTTACTACTCAGTACGAAAGCACGAAGAAACACTTCGAAAAGAAATGTCAGACAAAGTCTGGTGTATTGACTTGACTCCACAATAAACTCGTTAAAATAATACTTAAAGTCTGTATAATTTGTTAAAGTTTTATTCGTATTGTTAAATCTAGTTTCGTTTTCATCAATTTTAATAGTGTCATTGATTAATTTTGTTTAAAATTAATTAAAAATATTAAAACTGAAAAATATTAACCTCAATACGGTGAAATGCAATTTGCGCTCCAACTTTGCTGAATCATCTCAATCTATGTTGTCTCCTTCATGCTTTCCTTATCAAAATTAACGAAATTCAATACAATGGCAAGTAAATTGAGCAGCACTTTCAAAAAAACTATAAAAAGCGAATTGGATCAAACTTCGAGAACTTTTGATGAACGATTTAAAGAAATTGAAAACAAATAAATTTGTGATAGTATATGAGAGCCTTACTAAACAAAATATATGCTCCTCGAAAGAAAAAAAGTTTATATTCTCTGTTTACAAGATCTGGCAGAGTTAGCTTTAGAGAAAATGTTCACAAAAGCCTAATTTGTAGAATGTATCTTAACTAAATTCAATATACCCATTCGAAAATCAAGAGAGTGAATAACATGGAGTCATATCACAAAAAAGTTGATAATGTTGCTAGTGGTGTGATTGACGAAGAGAGTGTTGCTGCTGGGGGAATGTTGCTGTTGTTGCTGCGGGAGTTAATGTTGAAGGCGTAATTGATGTGTTGTAAAACTAACTTATTTATATTGCCATGATTACCAGGTGTTAATTGTGAAATTTTAATTCATTTGTTATTATTTTGTTTTTGTTTTATACATTTGTTGTAGTTGTCTAAAATATGAACGATTAACATAATAATAAGATTCATAACTTATTTAATTATTAAAGCGTGTCAGTTCTAAAGTTTTTTATTTATTTAATTAATAAAAAGTTAACATTAATTATTAAACTATATCTAAAGTTGTTCTTAAGTATCCTACCAACATAAATAAAGTGAAAAATTCAGAATTTTGCTATCCAAGGTAGGAGATTTTTCATATTAAAGGTCTGTACCTGCCATCTGAAACTGCGTTTTTCATTGCTTTATGGTACCATTACCCAAAAGATAATTGCAAGAAGTATTTTCGGATAACACCCCAAGAAAAAAATCTGTGTACGGAAACATTTCAAAAATGTCATCAACAACATTACAACGCAACAAAATAAAATCTATTGTCGATGGTTGTCTCAATGTTCACCTGAAAATATTTCAACAAAGGATAATGTCGCGGCCATATTAACCGATATGCAGCTATTACGGTCCCAAAACGCTCAACTCTTAGAGCGCTTGTCCTTTGTTGATAATAATTGTGAACCACTCGAAAGGCAATTTGAAATACAGTCGATAAAAAGCAACGAAAGATCTGCTGTGATGCATTTTCCATCAGATAATAAGGCAAATAAGGTTGAATTTGCTAAACAAACTTGTTTGAATCTTCTTGATCTAAGGGAAATGCTGATTTAGCCTTGGATAAAACACAAGAATTTAATAATCGCCACAATAATAACAACACGATGGTGTTGAATTTTAAAAGCACAGACACTGCAAACAAAATTATTGATGCCGCGCCTAAACAAAAGAACACTGATATTTTTGTGCACAGAGAACAGTCTTTATTGTACCGCAAAAAAAGGAGATCACTTAACGTAATCAAAAGTAAACTTATTCACTCATATTAAGGGATCTAAATTGCAAATTGACAAGTTTTCGCTTTTCTATGACTCTTTACTTGGATTACAAATCAAAACAAACGAGAAACAGTCATTTATCAAAACAACTTTTGGAGAAGATGCAATGTGCCTTTTTGACAGTCCTAACTTCATATCAAGAGCAGACCCACCTGTCAATTAATTTACGCGCGACCATAATGGGGTGTGCCCCAGCTTTTCTCATTATAGTAAATAGAATAGGATTGCCGTCTGCCAAAAAATGATCAATTATTGTAAATTTAAATTTTATGCTATAATATCACAGCTCTTAAAAGTACATTATTTATGCCAGATTTTTTAAAATTAGTTTTGAAGCGTGGGTGTTATGCTTGGGGGGTGTGTGGGTGAAAATGCGTAAATGTGAGAATGCAGTAGATGTGCGTGACTGAAACGAAAGAAAACCCTATTTTGTACTGGCGGCGATAACAGAGCCAGGCAACCGTCAGAGACGTTTAGTATGTCTACAGTCTTATCTCTTATGTGACGATGATTATGACGGTGAAGAGCCAGGCGACCAAAGGATTGTTCAGCCTGTCTACTTCTGCAGCGAGATGACTAGCGAAAGCGCAAATTCTCAATTCAATCAAAATAAAACACGATAGTTACTCCAACGAAAAGTTTTGTGTTAACCACTAAGCTTTATTAGATAGAATGCCTCTTCTATCGATTTGCTGCGGCCTTTTATACTGTAGAAGGCGGCAGCACATTTCAATGGTTATGTTTTATAAAATGTGTTGTTTTTGTTAGCACTTTTAAATTTACATTGTTTGTCAAAATGTGTTTGTTAAAATTAATGAATTATATAAACAAAAAAAAATAATTAAAGAATTTAAGTAAATAATTTTAAATGTATGCATGTTTAAATGTTTTTTTTTTATAATATTTATGTTGTGTTTGTTTAAGTATGACTGTTACAGTTTTAAGTTATGATATTATTATTTTATTAGAAACTTTCATAGAGGAGGAACAAAACTGGAATATCTTAAATAATTTCAAAATTTTAGCGTAAAGTGCTTTCCAGCTGCAAGAAATAATAGACCTGGGAGAGCTAGTGGTGGAATATTGTGCGGTTTTAAAATTAATATATGCGTTGATAATATAAGTTTCAACAATTATGGAAATAAAATTTTGATTGATATAGTTTATGGTTCAAAACATTTTCAAATTTGTCCTGTTTATTTAAATTATAATAATTGGAGCTTAGAATATGATGAGCTACAGAACTTGTTAGTAAATAGTTATTTAGAAAACCTCATGATTATTGTCGATCTCAATTGTCGTATTAGCAATTTTCCAAACTCTCACCTTCAGAACGATGGGAGGTTTTTCTCCACGAGAATCTCACTACATGAATGCCTTAACTGTTAAGGAAAGTAACTGTTAGAAATATTTGAAGATATTGGGTTTTATGTATTGAATGGGGTTACAAACGAAGATTCTAGTGGTAATCATACATTTATTTCAACCCAAGGATGTTTTGTTATAGATTAGTGCGTAGTGAAGAGAGATTGGCTGAATTAAGACGGACATTTTGAAGTACACAAAGCGAACTTTTCAAATCATTTACCAATATTAGTCTCATGTAATTTCCTTTCAGAAAAAAAAAATAGAGAAGTTGAAGAATATCCAATAGGCAATAAATTAAGATGGGTTGAAAACAAGGCTGGTGTGTAGAGACGAAACTTAAGTTAACTTATATGCTATGCTGATTGTCTGTTATCAGAATGTATAGAATCTCTTAGTTTCTATTTTGGAACAAATAAGACAATCAGCAGCGCACAGATTTCATCCCACTACACTGCTGCCAAAATCGAAGTGGTATGACTATAAATGTAAGAAATGTGAGAAAAGTCTTTCACTTACCTAAAATTGTTTAGACAATCTAACAACGAAACCTTGAACAGAATAAGATACATAAAGATTTGTGTAGACGGAAAAAGCAATTATATTTGATCAAAGCGGCTGGGAAACTTCTAGACTGTAAGGACTCAAAGTTTTTCTGGTACAATGTACGGACTTTGGGAGGTCGCAGCATGTCATCATCTTTAAGTATTAGTGTTGACGACCTGGCCACATACTTTGAAGGTTTACTACTGTCAGATCATGACCATAATTCCATCAGTTTAGCTCTGCAAAATGTTTCAATCGATGAGCTAGATTCTCCTTTTACCATGGCTGAAATGTTGGCATCTCTAAGCAGAACAAAAAATAACAAAACAGCGGGTTTGGATTGCATTCCTATCGAATAATATAATAATTCAACTCCTGAACTTCTCAACCATGTGTTGGGGTTATTAAACAAAATGTTTACAGAGGAGAAATTTCCGAGCTACTTTCGTCTGGCTACAATATTTTCTATAATCCGAGTTTACCAGAAAATTATAGTCATTTCAGTTCTGAGCTCACTAAGAAAACTGTTTGCACAAATGTTGTACTTTAGGTTTGTGAATTAGATTAAAAGAAATAATTTGATAAATCGATATCAGGCTGGTTTCCGGAGGGCCTTACGAGCGTTGCCAGGCATTTTATAGTTTTTTTAATTTTCATTTTTTCGTTAATTTTAAAGCTGCTTTTGATACTAGCCAAATTTATTCGGATCTATGAACAAATTTTATTAAACACGTCTGCAATAGTTTGTAATGGTATATCTATGTCAAAATCCTTTAATACCAAAAGAGGTGTTCCACAAGGCTGTATATTGAGTCCGCTCTTTTTATCAATGGTATTGAAAATAAATTACCGGGAGGCGTCAACTATGGCGATTTATCTTTGAAGATGTTGCTCTATGCTGATGACCTGGTGGTGTTCTCTGATAACCCAGTGGCATTGCAGCTTCAAATAAATAAACTTAAATAATAGGCTTGACTTATTTCTAAAGGCAAGTCGGAGAAAAATGAGGGACTAGAAAAAGTATCAGAAATGTACGTGCTGAAAAAGATCTATCTGAAGCAACACTTATCGCAAGAGTTAAAAACAATCTACTCTATTTAAAAATTGGTGGAAATGTGTCATGTAACATGTCATTCTTTAAGTGTTTATGGAGTGCTAAAACTTCAAGGTGACGAAGGGATGGAATTGTATACAAAACTTTAAGTTAATTTTTTACAGCAGCAAAATCCAGGCAAAATATATATTACAGAAGACATTTTTTTATCTGGCATTGTTGCTTCAAAAGAATCGTATTTCAAGTACATCACTGAAGACGCTTTTAGGTGGCACATACCTCCAGCACTCGAATGTTGTCAGCTCATCGATTTTGATTATTCGGTTCGCCACATACTGCTAATGTTTTTCCTGGGTTTGATCGAATCCAGCTCAGGGTTGTCTTCGAGTCTGACCAGCAATAGGTAGTTATGGATGGCAACTATAAGGTGTCGAGCACGTTGGACGCAACCTTTGAAGCAAGAAGTGCTCCATTCAGTTCCAAGCACGGAACGGTAACTTTCTTCAAAGGTGCCACTTTAGTTTTTGCCATAAGCAGTGATACTCTATATTCACCTTCAGATGTTTTCACTCGCAGGTAAGAGACGGCAGCATAAGCAGAAGAAGACGCATCGGAAAACACATGTGGTTGGTAACTTGAGGTATTGCAGACGAGAATATCCACCTAGATACCTTGAAGTTCTTTATCAATGGAAGCTCTTCTCAAAATTGTATCCAGTTCTTTTGATGAAGGTCTGGAAGTTGATCATCCCAAGATATACCAGAAACCTAAAGTTGTTGTGACATAACTTCGGCTGTAATCACGACTGGAGCCAGTAGACAAGTTGGATCGCAAATTTTGGCCACATCGGAGTGCTGTTGGCGTTTGGTGATTGATGTTCAGAGTTTTGTCACATTCACTTTGTAACCAATGCAATCAGTTTGACAAAACCAATAGATCCCAAGTGCCTTGGTTTCACGATCCAAATTAAGATCGCAACACTGTTCAGTCAACTTATCGTGCACGCTTATTCCTTGTAGAAACTCGGTAGAATTTGAGTTTCACTTTCGGAGCAGGAAATCTCCCCGTTGAAGTAAGTTCTGCAGTTTCAGTTGTAATTGTAGAGTCGGCACAGTGAAGACAGTCATTTATATAAAATGGCGCACGAAGTATCTAAGCAGGTTGAGGGAAATCAGTCTCCTCATCGAAGGCAAGAGTATGAAGAACTTTGATGGTGACATACGGAAAGCAGTTTAAACCATAAGTGACAGTGAGCAATCTGGAGACAGCTGCTCGTCCTTCTTTATTTTTCCATATGATTCTCTGCATATCCGCATCGTCTCTTTGTACCAGTATTTGTCTATAGCTTTTCTCAATATTTGTCATAAATCCAATTCGAAAGTACGCCATTTCAGGATAATAGCCGGCAATTCATCCTGCAGTTTGGGACCTACATGAAGACAATCATTAAGTGTTTTACCTGATTTATACTTCCTGGACGCGTTGAAGACAATTCTCAATTTCGTTGTCGAACACGACTCCTTGTATACGCCATGGTGGGAAATGTAGCAAGTCGGTTGAGGAGAGACGTCATGAACAAGTTCCATATGCCCAAGTTCTAGATATTCTTGGGTCCTTATCTAGGCGATTGAGATGATGATGAAAAAGCTTGAAGGCATCTTCTTTTGAATCTGCCAAGGTTGTTTCATCGATGAACTTCTTAAATTGGTTCTTGATGACATAGCGTGCAGAACAGCACCATTGTACCGTTTGATTAGAACATTCTTCGCAGTAGAGCTTATCTTGTGTCATCCTAGAAGAAGATTCTACGTCTTCGTTCTCATTAAAGGTTCACATAGACTAAACCAAATCTGCTAGCTCAGACTGTGAAAATGCACAAAAGTTTGTTGAGAGCATTCTAGTTGTATACTCGGGAAAGCGCCCAAAGATTATCCAATGGTGCAACAGGTGCACCAGCAGACGATTGCAAAATTTCACCATATAGCCGAGAGCCATAAACATCAGCTCCCAGAAGAACGTCTATAGAGCCAGGTTCGCAAAATTCTGGATCGGCCAGCTCCAAATCCACAAATTTACCAAACTGTTTAGTGTCGAGACGAATAGGGGCCATAAGAGGACCCAAACGAGGCAAAATGAATGCTCTGCAGTTAATATTGAAGTCTGGGTCTCTGAGAGAGCTCACAGAGATGTCAACCAGACCTGTTGACTTTCCAACACTTGTGCCTCTTACCCCAGTCACGGGCATTAAAAGCCGGGTTCGCCGAAGGTGAAGTTGTTGCATCGCATACTCACTAATAAACGTAGCCTGCGATCCGATGTCCAAAAGAGCTCGGAGTTTAAGTTTGTGCCCAGTGGCAGATCGTACTCCAACTTGAGCTGTAGCCAGCAAAACCGCTCCTAGTTGTACCAATGATTCTTCACCGAAATTTTCACACCTTGAATTTGGAAGGTGAGGTGGATTACAGTGGGGTCGTTCGCATATGATATGTGTTGATGTTGACGTGGGGTTCTTGAGCCTGGGATGCTATTTTGCAGCATCGTGTAATGTTTTTGGTGACAACTAAGCAGGTATAGTCTGACAGACATTGTTGTTGGGCATGATCAGCCTTAAGGCAATTTTTTCAAAATTCTGCCTTCGTCACGAATGTCATTCTCAGTGCTGGTGCACATGCATCTTTAGGCATCGATTGACATTTGCTACATATCCTTAAAGTTCAGCCACTCTTCAAACGATATATCGAAAGTGGGTAGTTGCAGTGGTGGTAGCGTCGACTTAACTGTGCTGATGCCTCCGTTCACGACAAGACGATTCGGAGTTGAATGAGACATCTGCTCATGTGTAGTTGTGGACAGCTCGTCTATTATCTCATTGAGGTCTCCAAGGGCTACGCAGTAAGCAGATTCTATTTCGGCAAAACACTCATCCGAGAGAAGAATTTGTAGATCTTTCTCGTTGGTTTCTGTTGAATCCATTGATGAGATGACGCCCTGAGCCTCATTTAATTTGGTTCAGTACTCTTCTAGCAGTGCCACAAGATATCCTTTAGTCTGTTTCGCGAGCGCTTTTAGTATCAAAATAAAAATCTATACAAATTAATTTATTAACGCGGAGGATTAAAGTTTCCCGCAAGGGATGCCAAATGTTGAAATACTTTGTAATGAGTCCCAAAAAAGAAAAAGCAAGAAAAATCCAAATGGATTGCACCCCGTTTTAATTCAGAATGACAAGTATGTCAATTCAGTCTGATGAATTTACAAAATGAATATAATGACAGATCATGTATGCAGGTTGGCAAGGTGGCCACTTATTACTTATACCATTAAAGAAGAAAATACATGTTGATTAAATTATTGTAAAGTAATATCGATGTCACAAGCGTTGCTGTTGTATGATTTGTTTATATACATGTTGCTTGAAGTTTGTTTGTTGATATTGAGAGTTATAAAAGGAAAGTCGATGGGAATCAACTTATTGGTGCCATCGCCACTGTTGTGTAGTACATAATTATTGTGTAGTTTTTAACTGTAGGTCTACAAATGACGTTATTTTTACATCAAAGAGTCAACGCGTTGGCCGTTGACAGCTTACGTTAATCTCATAATAGTACCATCATGATATTACGATGGTAGAGAAGTCGAAAAAGTGCGTCCCCCGATTCCGTCCGGTCTGTTTTGTCTGTCTGTCCACACTCCTACAGCCTTAACCATTAGGTCAATTGAGTTTAAACTTGAAAGATAATGTTTTGAGCAGATTCGCGTTAGGCCTTTTTTCCATTTTTTTTTTAAGATGCAAACTAACATTGGCCCCTATACTACTTTTTTGGGCAAAAAACCAAACGAATTTTCTAAAAAAACGATATATATTTTTTAATTTTCTCTAAATTTTATTTTAAACATATTTTTCTATTTCTCAGGAAAGTAACCTCTCATAGAACCGTTATTTTGTTTTTTATTTTCTCAGCAACTTATAAACTGATTTCACAAATTTTTTTGAATAAGCTTTTATATTGTCTTAACAATATTTAATTATCAAAGAATCAATTTTTTATTGTTTGGATTTAAAAAAAAAATACAGACTCTTTATCTTAAAATTTACAATCACTAAACAACTGCATACCAAACATATTTTTAGATCAAAATTGAAAAAAATTATATAAACAAAATTAATTTAAAAATAAAACTGCTTTAACGATTTCCAAAAAAAAATTGAAAAAACAAGGGTTTTTTGATTTATAAAATGGCATTCAAATTTTTAAAGACAAGCTTATTCTTCAGGTAAAATTTTTAATCTTAAAATGTTTGTTTTTAAATTATTAAAACTGTGTATGATGTATGTGTATGTAATTAAATTCCTATCTTTTATCCAATTTAATTAATTTGGTGCATATTTATGTATTTTTATAACATTAACTATTGTAAATACCAACGATGGCCGTCCGTGTAGCGCCACTGTATCGGATTAACGAATATGATATATTTAATCAACAATCTATTTTAAAATGTCTATCAAGAAGTATTATCTTGGGACCTTTGTTTTTATGATTTTAAAATATTAATCCTTACGAATAAAGTTGTTTCACCGATATTTTACTTACCTTCGCCTATATAAAAGAATAAATACTTAGTACAAGTTTAAGAATCGGTCCAGAAAGAGTATTTGTACTTTCTATTAGAATCACTTTTTCAACGTTTGTATAGACATTATACCGGTATAGGCGTTATGTACAACCTCTACAACTATTGCTTACGTGTCATTTCCTAACTTAAATCCAAAACGCATAAGAGCCTGACTGTAAACAACACATGAATAGCAATTTCTTGCACTTGTTCGTATGATTGTTTCTTTTAAAATTTTACGAAAAAAAACTGAACGTAATAACTCCATGTTTGCGCTGAATACTTGCAGGAAAGAAATAATGTGATTGGATTGTAGTAAGTACCTTCTACTTACTAATAACATTCCTTCAATATTATCATAAACATGGCTGAGCACGCCAATGAACTTTTCTTTATTCGTTTTAGACACCTTTCTAACTACACAACCAATATGCGATCGCTTTACAATTTAAACATACATGTTCTTTCTCATTCTTATCTTCAGATAATTTATTTTCCATCCTGGTTCTTCAAATATGAAATTAATAAAAAACATTTCAAAGGAAAGAGCTTTGAAAGAACTAGTAGAATACACAAACAATTGTTTTCGTTAAGTATGCTTACAAGTATTTTTCAATTCCGGGATTTTTTGTTAAGTCAAATGGCATTTATATCTTTGAAGACAAACTAATTTCACAGGTATATTTTAAAATCTTATATAGGTACTTTAAACTTGCTCTTTGCATACAGGACCAAGTTCCCAGCCGTGCATTTTATTTCTTTAATATTTTGCAGTGCGAAACAAATGTGTTAAAATTTAAAAAATTGAGAATTTATGCATATGTACAGTAGCGAGCAAAAAAAATGCAAACGGTCACACCAAAATCAATTATTATTGCTTTATCTTTTGTAACGGTAAAATTTTGTTTTTCCGTTTCGGATATGTGTATCCATTGGTCTCCCTCTAGTATTTGCAAATTTACATTTAATTAGAAAAACATAATTTTACTGAGAGCAAAAAAAACGTAGGGGTACACACAGTTAGGCGACGATTAGTATAGTCAAAACTGTATACAAGACGACCAGCTAGAAAACCATACATCAGTTCCATCAATAGGAAGAAACAGCTAGATTTTGCAAAGCGCCATATGCATTGGACAAGTGAGCAATGGACAAGAGTTTTATGGAGTGATGAGAGCAAGTTCAACTTGCATAAGGTATGTGCGAAGGCCCCCGGGACAAAGGTACAGCCCTAGATATCAAATTCCGACAGTTAAACATGGGGGAGAGTCAGTAATGGTGTGGGGTAAGCAATTTAAAATATTCATGATATCAAATTTGTAGTTGGGCTTTTTCAAAGGCTCATTTTCTCGTCCCAAATGTATAAGGGCATTTTGGAAGACCATATGCTTCCACATTTGCGGTCGAATATGCCTGAAAACAACTTATTTTAACACGACAACGACCCAAAACACACCAGCCGGTTGGTAAGAAACTTCTTAGAAGAGGGTTCATGTTTTGAACTGGCCAGCACTATTTCCCGACCTCAATCCCTTAGGAAATTTATGGGATCATGTAGATAGGGAGATAAGAAAGCGAAATCATTCAAATTGTACCGAGTTGATGGAACAAATAAGGACTGAATGGGAACAAATACCTGCGAGCTATTTGGTGTCGTTGATTGACTCAATGCCTAATAGGTTACGCGCCGTTATTGTCAATAAAGGGTTCGCAACAGAATATTAAAATATTTAAGTACAACATTTCTTCAAAGAAGATGAATAAATCCGTTATATTTAAAATTTTCCACGAATTTGCTTTTTTTTTGCTTGGCTTAGAATCCAAGTTTAGGAACATTTTTTACAATAACTGTTTTCTTAGTTATTGACTTAGTTCTTGCTAAAGACTCGGTACTGTACGTATTTGCAAACATATTTTCCTATATATATGCTTTTGAAAGCAGATAGTTACAAGATTTAAATAGGTCCATGAATAATTACAATATTATGTTTTGGTTGGCAGGTTGTTGCGTAGATAAAAATATAAGGCAGTTTCTACTTAAAAATTAAAAAAAATAATTTTAGAACCTACAATCCTCCTCAGCCTCATTTTGGTTGTTTCGAAAAACGGACAAATGGCTAAACAAAGTATAATAGCTTTTTGCGTTACAAGAAAAAAGAGCATTTAAGTAAAAAAAATTCAAAATTATTGTCTTGACTTAACTTGATTTAACGAAAAAAATGATACGTAAATTCAAAATTAAGATTTATTCCAAAATTGAAATAAAATTTGTATTCATTTAAATTTTTTCTTTATCTTAAACTATTGATTTTCACGAGCTTTTCTATGTTCGCTTGAACTAAAATGACACTTTTATGTATACATAAATATGTAGATTGAAATGAAATTTTATTGTTAACACAGCATTTAAAAAAAAAAAAAATTGTATGTTTGTCAGGTGTAATTAATTATTTAAGTAATCACATTACAAAAAACGCTACTCTAATTTTAGGAAATTTAATTTAAGATCAACAAACCTTTTTTAACTTCATTTTTTTATCTAACTAATTCTTTGTCAATTTTAATTTTCACCTCAATTATTATGGATTTATTTGTATGATGCTAACATCACATCCACTAAAAAGAGTTTTTAAATGAGTTCCCATTAAAGCTGTTATTTGAACATGAATGTATATATTGAATATAAATTAAGAAGAGTCTGGGTTGCGACCTATACTTATAACTTCCCATTCCGGTTAATTATTCTAAAAAAAACTTAAACATTAAGAAAATATTTTGCAAATAATTAAATACTTTGATTTAAAAATCTATATTTTAAACTCTATTTTAGTCAACAAACAATTTTTACCAATTTTAGTAATATTTGCATACTATTTTTTGTAGATTTTAATTTTGTTTAAACAGCCTGACTGTTGGAATTTTATATACATTACCTGAATATCGAAACAAAATATTTTCTGTGAGTTAAAATTAGTTTGAAGTCAATGTTTTTAATTTTTGAAAAGATAGTTGAGTTGAAAGTAAATTTTTACCAAGTTTAAGTATTGTTTTTTTTCATGTTATTTATTTTTGAAACAAAAAAAAAGCGAATTCGATTTTTCTCATTATTTTACCAGATGTCAAAAAGGTTTTTTCCGTTGCATACAATTATTTTGAACATTTTTTTTTTCGTAAAATATTCGAGAGGAAGAATTACAATAACTTCCTATGGGAAGTTAATAACATTTGAATGTTCTCAAGAAATTACTGAAGTTAATGTACCTTGTATAAGTCCTTCTTTTGAATTATTTATCACTAAAACTAAACTAAACAAAAAATGTTCCCACTACTATAAGGATGTGTCTGTCTCATTTGAAAATGATTCGAAAAAAGTAGGTACACCCTTAATTTTTCTAATTGGCAATAAGAAAAAGTTTATATTCTAATTCTTTTTTTGTATTGTTGTGTTTTTTTTTTTAATTTTCTTCATTCCCAATCAACCAGTCAAAAAAACAAATTATGCAAAATATATGTAAATAATAAATTATAACAAAAATGTCTTTTCATTGCCTTCCTCGAACTTTCCTATCTTCTGTTTTTTTTAATAATCTGGAAATTTTTTACATTGAAATTCTCGCTCATTCTTACCCCCACCCAGGGCCGGCCCCTTGCAATCTTGCGCCCTGTGCAAGATTAGTAGAAAGCGCCCCTTTTTTATATTTTCACATATCAACTAATACACATGCATAAGCCTTCCCCACAATGCACTGGAGGTAGACTTTCAGTGTTTTTTTGTTATAGAGGTATCCCAAGTAATCCTTAACCATAAACTAAAACGCAGCGATGAAATGAGCAGAGGGGAAACGGTTTAAACTTGGAAACTTACTTTTCTAACCTTACATTTTGCAAATTCAGATATGAGATCATCAAAGTCTAAAGAATTTATTTATTTCTTTTCAATGGACTTTAGAGATAAGCCTATCACTCTGTCTTTTATCATGGTTGTCCTAAGATAAATTTTAATAATTTTAAGTTTACGTTCTCCTGAAGCTACCGTAACAAATGTGCAAATATTTACTAGTTTTATTTATATTTTCTAAGATTTTTTCAGGCAGCAAATAAATTTAAAATCAAAAATTTCATTTCCTAACGATTCTACAATGTTTTTTGCATCTTGATTTCTTATTTCTATAAGGGCTTCATTTGTTTCTTCTAAATTTGTTTTAAAGGCCTCAATGCTTCTAACTTGCTCTCCCATCTAGTCTCAGAAAAGGGTTTCAAAGTAAGACTTGGAATTTTTTTTATAAAAAGTTATACTAACATTGAATTGTATCGAAAAATGTGACTGCATATAATGAGCACCCAGAAGCATCATTAACTAATAAATTTAAGAAATGCGAGCAACATGGAACGAAAAAAGTCCTTGGTTCCAGGGTTCGAATTCGATTTTGAACACCCGCTTCTTTTGATTTCATATTCGAACCATTATCATAACTTTGGCTTCAACAACAACTTGTTAAAATTCCATGTAATTCAAGCTTGTCTAAAATCAACTGAGTGACATTCCGGTCTTGTCTTGTCACAAAATACTTCACTTCTATTAAAAATTGATAGCTTTATATTTAATCTTTAGTAACCTACAAAGGGAAAAACAATTAAAACAATCTGCATTCAGTCATTAACTTTAAAAAAAAACTGCCTGCGCAAGAACGATTCGGCTCCACATGAAGAATCATCCCTCTTTAATTTTTACACTCTATGCTTCGTTTCCATTCTATTAAATATTTCATCACCTGTAAGCAGGTACTTAACTCTTACACAGATAGAGTGAGCTAACCATATTATATCTGTACTCAGTAGTCAGTGTGCACGTTCTACTCCATACGATTCAATATAAATAAGTATTTTGCTTTGTCACACTCTCTGTGTTAACTTTGGGACTCAGTGTGCAGGAAATAAATCTTGCACATGTGAGGTGGCATGGAACTTTTTTGTATATTTTAATTTTTTCTCTTGTACGAACAGAGTGAAATATTTGGAAATTAGGTAGGTGGGATTTTTAGTTCTGCGATATCTTGAGTTAAATTTTCATTGAATGCAACAATGAAAGTGATGTTAGTTAGTACGGAAGAAAAAACTAAGGACAGTTGTGATGAATGTTTTTTGTATTTATTTATATTTTAAGAACGTTTGTGTTTAAAAAAATGGCAAATAGTAGTAGTACATATTTGTTTGCTCAAGATCAGATTACATTTTCTTGCTTTGTCCGGATCTGCCCCACACCAATACATTCCACTCGCAAAACATGTGGAACGAATTGTTTAGGAAGTCGTAACAAGAAGTCAAGTCGACCGTTCCTCTTCATGATAGTACTATTCAAATTAATATACGAGTACATACAAAGTTTATACATGTTCTTTATTTTATATTCCATAATTGTATACTCTTTTTTTTTCAGTGTAAATGTCTTGAAAATATTCGGTAGACGGCTCTAATGTCATGCTTGTAAGTTTTTTTTCTATTGTAAATTATTATGTATCGTTTTTAATGAATAAAGATTTATCTATCTAAAAACAAAAATCGATTATTGCTAAGACCAATGAAAGGATATATGACCAGCACCTAACCAGACCTTCTTCGTCAACCTCGAGGTTACTCTACAAGAACCATAACCATCAAATTCTAACTGAGAATAGCTATTTCAACAATAAGTACTCGTCTGAGGCTATAAGTACCATTTTCAGAGCAAGAGTAGAAATACTTAATCTGAATTACATCCCTCATAGAACTGATCTTTAGCAGACTTGTGATTTATGCAACAGAAGAGAAAGTGATGATGTTTACCACTTCATTGCTATTTGCCCTTTATTTAAAAAATTCGGCGCTTGTATTTTCAAGAAAGTTTGATATCACTCAATAGCTTGTATGAAATATTAAATGGTGGCCGTGGTTCGTCTAATCTATACAAATTTTGCAAACACGCTTTAGATTATCGGAATAGTTTTTGATAATTGTGTTCTCTTATGTGGCAAATCATTACAATTGCAAAAAATTCGAAATAATTTAAAATTATTACTTTTTAATTATGTGGCAAATCAATAAAATGGCAAAAACTTAAGGGTTATCGCTCTTCCATTATTTCATTATCTATATATTTATCTTATACTTATATTTGTTGCTCTAAATCAATTAAAATATTCACTTCTTATATTGTGTATCATCAAAATTATGAAAACCTAAGAACCACACAGACTAAATATTAGCTAAAATTAAAAGTTTCTGATTTAAAAAAAAATATATATGTATTTTTTTGTTGTATCAACATAACTCGTATGCAAATATGCAAATCATTTTGTAAAATTATTGTTTATTACATGATTCTTTTCTTTAATTTTTCTATCACTTATTCATGAAATGTCATATCCGGCAGATAGCCATGTCCGTATTCTTAACCCTAGAAAGATAACCATATTTCATAGACCATAAGTGATACACATGATTTATACGTCAATTCAACGTAGGTTATCTTTCTAGGGTTAAGATTATAATTGTATCTAACTACATCGAATGGAAAAAATAAAGAATTTATCTATCTATCTATCTGTAGAAAAAAATTATTCATATAGTTAACTTATTTGGTAACACTACCATAGAAATAAAAGTTCAACTTTCATATCGCTCTGTAAAATGTTTTACTGATTGCTGATTGGAACGCAAGAATTGGAAATTCCCAAACTTCAATTACACAAAATGAATCAAACCCTGCGATTTTTAACACTAACAGAAAATCAGTTGACATCGTTTCTAATAAAAATGGAGTAGATCTGCTTCAGTAGCTTCAAATGTACGTAAGGAGATAAGAAAGGCCATACACTTTCATCGGAGGTCAAGGAAAATCTGTTATCGACATTTGTACTGTTAACTATGACTGGATCGAACGAATCAATAAATTTGTGAATCTTCACCAAAAGAAATAAATCTTCACCTACTACCTCGTCTTTCTTGGAAAAAGGAACAAAAAGGTTCCTATCAGCGTAATTTGGACGATTTCTTTTAAAAAAACGAGTTGATTACAGAACCCACAGAAACACTTTCAAATCAGCTCACAAAATATATTCGAAGTTCAGCATTAAACAAAACTTTAAGTCAGAGCACTTCTTATAAACAAAAGTGGTTCGATAAGGACTGTTGGAAAGCACGCACAATATCTTTTGCTCTACTGCGAGCCATGCGAACTTCTAACAATCATCGACTAAAAATGTGTTACATCAAAGTTAACACATATTACAAAAACCTTTGTCTTCAAAAGAAAATTGAATTTGAAAATCTGCAAGCAATAGCATTGGGTCAAACAAGAAACTCAAAGGATTTCTGAAAAAATATCTATTGAGGAAATACAAGCTGTGATCCCAAATGAGAAGAATGGAAAAGCTCCAGGTGAAGACTGGATTCCATATGAGTTTTTTAAAAATTCTTTAACAATCCCCAAACTGAAATCCCCTCTTCTTTTAAAAAGTCTGTAATATTTCCTATTCACAAAAGAGGACCTTTTGGCGTTGTGAAACATTACAGAGGAATTTCTTTTATGAATGTAATAGCGAAAATATTCTGTGGCGTTCTTGTAGAGAGACTTAAAAAGTGGGTCGAACGGAAAAATACTATTATACCATTGATCAGATATTTACTCTGTCATCCATTGTCAAAGCGTTTCATACCAGGAACAAAAAAGTTTACTAATTTTTTGTTGACTTTAAAGCTGCCTTCGACCTGGTTAACAGAAATGCGTTCTTTTATAAGCTCTCACAACTTGGCATATCTTCCAACTTCATTACAGTGATAAAAGAAATGTTCACTAACACAAATGCAGCAATTTGGGATGGCTCATCCTAGTCAGAATGGTTCGAGACAAATACTGGCGTAAAACAAGGTTGTCTCCTCAGTGCATTGTTGTTTTCTCTGTTTATAAACGACGTAGTAGATGATATTCCCGGAGGAGTAAGAATTGCAAATTCTACCATTAATGTGTTGTTATATGCAGATGACCTTGTCATACCCTCCGAATCACCAGAACATATGCAATTCAAGTTTAACCGCTTATCGTGTTACTGCAAAAGATTAACAATTAATACAGAGAAGTCAAAAATGATGGTCTTTGCACGATATCCAAGAGTTCACAATGAATGGCAATGGACTTATGACGGTCATTTTCTAGAAACAGCTAAAGAGGTAAAATATTTGGGAGTTAAACTAAATCCGGCTTTAAATTTCAACAAACACCTAACCGAAAAACTCAATACCTATCAAACCTTGCTTAACCTATCATTGAAAAATGCGTTTTTCAACAAAAGAATAATTTTATCTCCAAAATATAAGATCTATTGGCAACGCTTGTGGGGAAACCTTAACCAACTTTACTGCATTATTCAGAAAAAAGATGACTCTATTCGAGATGCCTTCATCGTTAAGGCTCGGAATTCTGAAAGTAGAATCTTATACAGTCAGCTTAATTATAGGAAAAACTACTTTCACGACCCACTTAGCAATGATGAAACATCCGTGATATTCAAAGCAAGGTGTGAGCTCATTTCCTTAAATGGTAACCCTTATAATGGAAGCTTTAATCAATTCTGTACTCTTTGCAACCTAAAATCGAAAGAAGATTGCTTTCATATCATTAGTATGTGCCCAATATTCAAAGCACAAAGGCAAATATTCTTTGGAATACATCATTAACTATGCAGGAAACTATCCAACTTCTAAACGAGTGTGACTGGAAAACCCTAAGTAATTTCTTAAAAACAGTTTACAAGTATAGGATGTTATTAATATCGGAGTACGTTTGATACTTTCGTTCTTTTTTTTTTGTTGATTATTAAAAATGTAATTAAATTTTAACATGAACATTTATAAACTTGCCAACCAGGCTGACGGCTTAGCCATAGCTCTTAAATTCATAATTTGTATTCCATTGATATGTATTGATATGCAAATAAATGAATAATTTACTTACTTTACTTTAGTTATTATTTATTCTTACTTTTAAGTTTCTTATTTATTTGCAGCCTAATATTAGATTTATTTAAGATTATGCTCCATATTTTTTTTAAATTCTTACTTTTAACTATACGAGGTAGGTACTTAATTTATTTGTAGCAAAAACAAGGGTGCCTTTCTTGTACCTGGTGGTGAGCTTTTTTAAATTTAATTAAAAATTTTGGTTTTTGGTATAAGTCCTGTTAGATCTGTCTTCAATGTATTGTGTTATGTGTCTCATGGGCTCAATGTTTGACATTTAAATGCAGGAAGTATTTATGCGAAGCATACTCTGTTCAGTAGTACCCGTAGCATGATGGTTAGTGCGTTGGACTCTCATGCAAGGGGTCTTGGGTTCAATCCCTGCCTGTGCCACCTTAATTTAAAAAAAAAAAATTTGCGGGTACTGCCTCTTGCGAGGAATTGACAAATCCTTCAAGAGTAATTCTTGTCATGAAAAAGTGCTTTCTCAAACTAGCCGTTCGGATTCGGCCTAAAATTATAGGTCCCTTCCATTCCTGACAACAGTACTTGCACACAGGAATGGTTGAGAGTTGTAAGTCACTAGGCCCTGGTTCACAACGGACCGTTGCGCCACCCCATTTGATTTTGATACTCTGTTTCACCCAATGATTGGTTGTTCTAAACTTTGTGTTGTAATGGTGTCAGAATCGTGGTTACATGAGGGAATTTCTTCTCAACTTGTTAGTTTTCCTAGTTTGAAACTGTTTACGAATGATCGACCTAAACAGTGAAAACAGTGCACGACTCGATTATTTCGTTGTTGTTTTGATAACCTTGGTCTTTCAGTCATCAATAATGTTTGGCCAACTTGTTTTCAATCTCAAAATAATCTATAGTTTATTGATATGTTCTTAACATCCTCAAATATTAAAGTTATATGCTTTGAACAAGTAAGGAATACGCCTGACTTTATTCATGACTTTTTATTTTTTATTTTAAATTTGATGTTAAACACTCAAGAAGACCCCAAACCTTTAGTTATCGGTCATATAGATCAGTAAACTTGACTGATATACAAGATAATGTTCATAATATTGAGAACTGGAATAATATACTTTATAAACCTGATGTTTTTTTTTTTTTTAATAATAATTAACTGAATATATACCACTAGTACAAAAAAGAATTAAAAGTAAATATTGTCCTTGGTATATATACGAAATTGAAATGCTTATTCTTGAAAGGGATCAGTTTTTTAGGAGAAATAATTCCTAAGGTATAATAAGAAACAATATATCTTTTCTCCCAACCGAGTTACAAGACTTATACGGTGACGTGAAATAACGCCAAATGAAATAGAGTCAAATTTTCAATTTGGGTTTATTTCGCTTTAGAAAACGAAATAATTTTGACATTGTTTCGATTTAAAATTTTGCAGAATAAGGAAAAACCATAAAGTAAAATTATCTTTTGTTTTCTCTCTATGCTAAATTAAATCTTTATTCAAACAAAAATAAAAACAAACAAACACATTTGTACAAAATTTCACTGTGGGTTAAAAAAACCCAACAAAATTTACATTTGTAAATTAACATTTTAAGTTAACATAATCATATGAAGTTAACATAAGTCAAACAAAACAATAAGTCAAAAATTCATTACCAAATATAGAAAATATAGTACAAGTTTTTCTTTTAACAGTATACAGTCGTCGAATTTTGCACAATTTGCCTGAAAATGGACACAAAATCGGATTATTGTTTTTTGTAAATTTTTCTGCAATATTTGTATAGCAATTTAAGCAAAGCCTAAAATGATTACAAGGTTGTAATAATATAGAACGCAGATTATCCATGCAAACCACACACACAACTTTGGTTTCAATAGTATTTTCTTTGAGCAAGACATCTCAATTTGGATCATCACTGTCCATCGTATGTTCATCCTGATCATTGAAACTATCCAATAGAAGTATTTTATTATTTTTATTAGAAACTTGCTTCAAAAAATCATCAATTGAAATTTTTCGTTGGCTTAGCTTAGTGGTAACACTCTCAATAAGGTCACTTCGGTCTTGAAATCTTTTTTTTTTGACTGAAAGACGTCTTCGAAAAAATACACCGATTTGGCTATTTTCCGAATTTTTTTCTATGTTTTAAGCAAAAGTAGCTATTCTAGACAATTACCGAATTTTGTGATTCACAAAATTGACCACTTAGAAATGGCTTACATTTTTTTCCAGTCTCCATATCTGATCGTCAACATGGATTTCCTTTTAGTTTATATACATATGTATATCCATTTATTACTTTCTCCATACAATTTTTTCCTTATGTTAAATCGAAATCTTAATTTATGTTTATCCTTCCGGACCGATTTTAAACTCTGAACTACCATGCAACTCCAATCAAACAATTCAAAGTCAAAAGTTATTTAAAGAAAAATTCTTTATGCGAAAGAAAGACAAAAACATAGCTAATTACCTTTTCAATCCATTGTTTTTAAAATATGTGAAGAACTCCTTAAAAGCATTTATTTCATTTCGTGCAAGTGCTTGGTTGTCAATTTCTGATTTTATCAAATTAAATCCAGTGAGAATATTTGATAGTTGATGACGTTAATATTTTTTGAAATATTATTTGTACATTAAATGAAAAAAAAATTTGAATTTTGCAATATTTTGTTCTCAACGCCTGGGTGTAATGAAACCAGCAGGTGTTAAATGAAGACAAAGGAAAAACATTCCTTAACCCGTTTCGCATAGCAGTTTCAAAATCTGTCGTGAACTCATGAGGTTGAAATTTGAAAAAAATTGATTCAATAAATTGAAACAAATGAGTATAGATAGCTTCCGATTTGCTACTCATCAAAACGTAAATGAAAGGGAAAGTCTACTATTATTTTGAGAAAATAATAAAAAGAAAATAAAAAAAACAGCAAAAAAAATTAATAATATTTACTTACATGATCGTTGTATGCAAAATGAACAATAAGTAGCTGCTTATAGCCACACTCTGGCACGCTGTAAAATGTTCCATCGAAAAGATAGCATACTAGTTTGATAACATTTTCTTCCTTAAAAATTTCAATTATGTCCTTGCTGTTTTTTTGACATTTCGGAAAGGCACTATTTCGTATTCTAATCAGTTGTCTTTTGCATTTTTCTAAATTGCAATTGTAATGCACTTTCCTTGTCCATAGCACATTCTTCATTAAAAACTTCCGGCACACCACTCCTTCTTGAATAAGAATCTGCACATTTAATTTTAATTCTACTCGCCAAACTTAGTTTCGCTCTTAAATCCTCTTGGTTAGAGTGCAAATGAGGAGTGCCTTTGGGAATGCGACAAAATTTCATACCCTCAAAATCAATGACAAGGCTTGCACTGCACGTTTTCTCGTAGCAAACGTATCTTTTAACACTGCCAGAATTTGATTTGAATCTGCACAAAAGGGTCATTTTCGGAACATAAATTAATTTACTGTCTTTTTCTAGCCCTTCACACATTTCATATTCAAAAACTAAATTTTTTCCATCATTCATTTTATTATTATTTATTTATTACACATAATTAATTCATCAATTTATAATTGCGAGATCCCAAAGCAATGGAAAAGTGCAAGAGTCCTACCTACAAACGAACCATCTGACTCTAGGTCAGTAAGTTTACTTCCATTTTGCAGCAAAGTTGCAGACAAAATTTTGGCAATCTGCTATTTTGAAGGTGAAAACCAATTTTCGTGAATTTTTGCATCGTGGACAAATTGGTATAATGGATCTTTTTGACTTTTCAAATTCGTTTGATAGCATAGAACACTATATCCTTTTGTCGAAGTTAACCAATTAATTCAATTTTCAGGGACAACCATTCAAGTCTTCTAGAGATATTTATTAAATAGAATTAAATCAATAAAAACTGACATCGGAACATCCAGTCCCAATAATATGAACGGCGGAGTTCTTATAGAGGTTCAGTTCTTAGACCTCTATTGTTCTCTATGCTCATCAATGGCTTACCTAACGAACGAATCTCTGTATTTGACAGTACGGCCGAAGTTGGGCTCGAGGGTATACTGATGAGCATACCTAAAAGCGCGAGTATTACGGTTGAACTGTTTAAGGGGAGGAATGCAACTGGCTATTTCACTAGAGCATAAGCTGTTTAAATAACGGTAAAAAAGGGTCAGACAAGAGACCTTACGACGATGTTCAAGCGAAGTAAATGAACTTATGATGATATTATCATCTTTTAATTTAAATGCTCTACGTTCAATACTATCCAAGAGGCTTAAGTAAGTTGCAAGAGCACCAGCCCAGAGATGGGAGTTATACTCAAGCTTTGGACGTATGTAAGTCTTATAGATAACAGCCAGATCAGAAGGGGTGAAATATTTCTTGCATCGCCTAAGGAAACCCAAACACCTTGTGGCATTTTTGGCAACATCGCGTATGTGATCATTCCACAATAGGTGGTTTCGAGGTGTTCAGTCTCATTGATGCAAGTGCCATCCATGGATAATGGCAATGGGGGTATATCTCGCTTTAACGATACAAGACAGCATTGGGTTTTCGAAGCATTAAATTCCAAGCGGTTTTTTAATCCTCACTGAACAATGCTGTTAGATCGGAATTTAATGAGCTTATCATATTTTGTCGTTGCAGTTCCACATCCGAAGAAGAGGGACGTGAGTCTGAGAACGAATATGAAAAGTTAAACTATCGTCAGCGAAACAATGTATTGGATTATATGTTGCAGACAGAAGATCATTAATAAAAATGAGAAAGAGTGTTGGAGATAAAACAGAGGCCTGGGGCACAATAAGCTGGACAAATGCAGTTTTCCATCCGCTCGGAACGAGACCTGAGGAGTAGGACAGATGAAAAAGCTTACACATTTTCAGAACAATAGCGGGGATACCATCCGGACCAGCGGATTTATGTGTGTTTAGATCTCTTAGGACTCTTGCCACAATACGAGTGCGAAAAAAGATTGGTCCCATAGAATCACTTACTCGCTCAAGTACAGGCGGAGTCATAACACTCTCTGGCAGAGTAGAATTGCCGGCGAACTGCCTAGCAAAGAGATTAGCTTTCTTTAAAGAGCTATCAAAAGTAGTGTCATTGACAACGAGCGTAGGAAGCGAAGAAGAGGAAGAATTCCTCATGTTTCTTACAAATGACCGAAAATTTGTACTGCCTTTGGGACATTGCAGTATTTTTCGCCGTAACTTTTGGTCATGTAAAAATTTAGTCCGTCGAATATGGGCGTTGCAGGCCTTCCGGGCTTGTTTTAACTTTTTCCGGCTTTCCTCAGTACGGTTGGCTTTATATCAACGGAAACTAACCTCTTTGGCCCTAATAACCTCTTTACAGCTCGCATCAAACCAAGCGTTTTCCTTGGGTCTGATACTTTTAACCCTGTTTGATATAAAAGTTCTCATTCCCAGGAGAATTAAACTTGTGATCATATCAGCGCTGGCGTCAACGTCACTATCGAGGAAGCATAGTGACCAGTTAAAGATCCTGAAGTAATTATTGAGACCGTCCCAGTTGGCTTTTTCGTATTGCCAAACGGTTCTCTTAGAACCTCTTTCTTTAACTGAACAGTTTTGACACTAGAAATTTTCTGATATAACACAATGGTCAGATGTGCCTAGAGGAGATAGAACACTAACAGTGTACTTATCAGCGTCAGAGGTAAGAAACAAGTCAAGAGTGTTTTCTGCTCGACCTTCAACGTCCGATATTCGGGTGGGCTCGGTGAAAAGTTGAGTTAGGTGGTTCAACTCAGCGAAGATTTCTGCACACACTCCATTGGGTGTTGTCTGGCCTGAATGTTGAAGCCATGAAGAATTGTGTACATTGAAATCGCCCGTAAAAACGATCTCAGAGGATAGGACGAAACAATTCTTTGGATGGAATCAGACAAAGCATCAAATTTACTAGAAATTGATACTCTGTCTAAATTTGGGCATCGATAAAGGAAGCAGAAGTGAATGATTTGCTTTTTTACGGAGAATATAAAATACATATAATTAAAAAAGGAATTGGTGCAAAGAGCATATTGTGGTTAGAGCTGATAAGCAACATCATTCCTAATGTATATGGCGAGGCCATGGTGGAAAAAGAATAAAGGCACCAAGCTATACCCATGAATAAAAAATTCAGCAGGATCGGGATCCTCACCTACTTGGGTTTCACTTAGTGCCAAAACAGCTGGCCTGTATGAAACAGTATGGTGGTATGCCAACACAAAATTTGCCTTTAGCCCACGATTATTACAATAATCTACTCTGAATTGTCCAATAATTGCAAAATAAAAAAAAATGTCTAAAACCAATACAGATAGAGATGAGAAATAAGATTCACTGAATTAAAACACAGAATAATAACAATAGTCTCCACTGCTAGTGTTATGCCTTAGCAGTGACGAGAAGCGATCCGACCCTGTGATGCAAAACAGTAAATTCAATTCAAATAATCTGTTGAAACACAGATTGGTATATGCACCAATTCCAATTGTAATTGATACATAAACTAAGCTGTGTAACTGTGGAAGAAGGAGAAAGTAAGGATGGGATGGTACTCACTGTGGAGTGCTGTACCGAGTGGCTTATCATTTTTTTTGTTATTGGTGTGTTTTTGTTGTTTTTTGTTGAAATCATTGACACCGCAATAAATAACACAGCGTTGTTTGTAGTAGTTGAACCTCATAGTGTTCTATGAGCAATTACCCATTTTAATGTACGTTTATGTCAGGACTACTTTTTTGGAAGTCGGAATTAAACACTTCTCCATTTTATCATTTTGCGGTTTTTTCTCCTACATTGAGCTGACAGCTAACCAGATCGAGACTGAATCTATACTTCGTATCTGAACTCAAAAACACTAGTTGAAGTACCACTCGAATCTTCAAATATTAGAGTTTAACTCAAGGAACTGCTTTCACCTAGCTTAAGATGCTTTACAATTTACAACTGAGATGAAAATTGAATGCACAAAAAAATATCTGAATTGCTTTCGTTTTTTCTTACCTGACTATTTAACCGCTTTTATTGCGGGTCTGATCTGAGAGTTAAATGTATGTATAAATATGTATGCAACTGACAGTAGTAACAAAGACGTCCGACAAAACACAACAACCTGACCATAAAGATGAAATAAGGAGAGAAAAGAAAGCTTACAAGTGTTATAGCTGTTTTCCTGAAAAAGGTCATAAAAAGTACCTGTTTTTTTTGTGTCACACGAATAGGGACAAGATCTAAATTTACCTGTTAGAGCCTTTAAAGTAGAGGCCTGGTAATAAGTTCACGTTTTTAATATTAATCCAGGTTTTTGTTGTCTGTGCGGTATGTATTGGTGTATTATCTTGCTGGTAAGCCCATCGTTCTCCATCAAAATATTCAAAAACTACGAAAAAGCTCGTTCCAGAACCAAATTGTAAGTAATTGCCGTCATTTTAGAGCTTTGAAAATCCAGCTCAATAGTCCCGTAATAGGTAATTGCTCCATATATCATTACACCGCCTCCTTTTCTGTGCCATTTTTCAAGATAGATTTCTTCCGTCCAAGTTAAATTTGTTTTCATCTGAAAAGACGACGGTATGTTGAACGTTATGATTTTTTGCAAAATTAAGGCATAAGACTCATACGTACAGCATTTAAAAGTGTTTTTATGTTCATTTGTTGGTTTCGTATATGGTCGGGCTTCTGTATCATCCGAGCAACAGTAGATCTACTAGCATTTATTGCAGCTTATGTCTTGATTTTAGTAATAGAAAGCCTTGAAGTTGAAACAGTTTTCAGTATCCTTATATGATGTGGCTTTGTTGACTCTTACTTTGGGTTTTTTTCCCATACCTTTTCCTTGAGGTAGTTGCATACAATATTTGAACTTCTCATAATATTGCTGGCTTTAAAACAGATGGTTTTCACATGAACTTGGTGAGCTCAAATTAGGGTTATTTCCTTCTTAGTTAAACCCCTACCGCTACCCATGCTTTTTGATTCCATCAAATTAATACTCGTACTAAGCTCCCAAACAATCAGAATATATTTGTATTTGATTTATAAAACGCAATAGTTTAACTTAGATCTTGTTACTATTTATGTGACATTTTGGAAAAACCGCCATAAAACTTGTATTTATCAACTTAATCCAATTTTTTCTTGGTAATATAAACTTAAAATATACCTTATTCAAGGGGGTTTGAAAAGAAACGTCAAATAAAAACGAAAAAAGCTTGTATTCATGTGACACGAATTTTCGATTTCTTACGAAACCCACCTCAAAGTTCTGCTAATGGAACACAGCATTGAGGTTGTTGTGGGTTTTGATATAACCGACAACCTACTCACTTCACTTACAGGTTGTTGATGTATCGAGACCCCACCGCCGTTTCAAGTTGAAATCTATTTTTATTCTTTTAATTTGTGTTCAATCGTTTTGTTTTGATGATCTTCGTAGTAGACATCCGCTATCCTAAATTAATAAAATATTATTCGAAAAATTATCTTTCAATTTTGGTAATTTTAAAACAATTGGGCTATAAATAGTAATAGAGAAAAATTTACTCTAGTATTGCAGATTTTTATTATTATTTGTTTTCACATTTTGCATTGAAATTCAATAAATAATTTGTTTCGCTAAGAAGTCCAACAGTTATAATAATTTTCCTCTACTTATGTGTTGGCACAAGTAATGTTAAATATTCCTGCAAAAAAAAATGATGGAACTCATTCACTTGTAGTCGTGGTATTCAAAAATGTAAAGTAAGAAAAAAAATAATGCACTGAACAAAAAAATGCAACTTTTGTTGTGGTTGGGATAGAACTTTTTTTATCAGTTTTCAGGACGTTCATAGAGTCTACTATGCGGCATTTCAGGGTAATATATATCTTACGGGACACCCTGTATATTAGATTCTTATTTTGCGATTTCTTCTTAATTCGTGTTTTTTTTTTAGTTTGCTGTTTAATGTTCAAATGGTAGAGATTGGGTTCTAAGGTTCCAGTAAGGCTACTTAGTAAACTTACTACTATTTATTAAGTACCGTATAGAGCTTCTACGACATATTCGGAGCTCAGGCTTGTGAGCTAGAAAAAGAAGACATCTTTGGTCGCACAATCGAGAGATACAGCCTGCTCGATTCCACCTCCTAAAATGGATTTAGGCTGATCGATTACGCTGCGGGGTGACACATTCTGGTAGCTAGTACGCAGTTCACACACATTGATATCTGCACGGGGATAGAAAAATCTCCTGATCAATGAACGTCTTAAGGTGCCTTCATTAAGCATTGAAAATCAGTAAAAAAAACTGCCTTGGATTCGTCAGAGATACCACCTACCACGGCCACCACAGAAAATCCCATGGCAAACAAAGACATCGAACGACAACGTCTTGTACAAAACTTCACTATAATGTCAGTCTCTAGTGCCTTAGGTACTGGGGCCTTTGGGGAAACCGTTGTTGGAGCCTTTCTCGTATTCCCATTCCCTGACAGCATTTGGGTGTAGGAAGACACTTGTACTAAGATAAATCCCCAACCCACTCATTCCCCAGCTTATATTCTCCCCTGATGTAAGATTCACAGCAATTGACGCAGCTCATCTTTATATTGCAGTTGGATCAGGCATGCCCAAACTTCTGGCATGTCGTCGTGTCTTTTTCATATTTGTCGAGTATGTAGTTTCTTTCAGACTCTCAATCTCACTCGTCTGAACTTTACCGTAATGAAAGGATTGTATCGATAAACTCGTGATCGTCACTGATAAGAGCGACTCAGCCGTGACCTCTTTTAGCACCTCTTTAACTAAATTGTATCTTTCGATACCCCTGCTCTCTCCCCCTTCACTTTCTCTATTACAAAAAATAGCAATAATGTTTTTCGTAGGCTCCATCTGGGACTTAAACCCACGACCCTTCGATTTGTCTCTGGACGTCACCTCCGCTGTGTTACCCTTCACTTTATTAACAGCTTTGTTACTAATCAAACACTTGCACTTATTCAACTTGATAATTAATTTAAAAAAAAGCACTTTATCACTCTTCTCAAGTCAATGAACGACTCAGTCCAACGCACGGGCACTATACTATTGATAGTTGTTTAAAAAAGAGGAGCCTTAAAATTTATTTGTTAACAACTTTTAAGAAAACTAAATTTTTTGGAAAATATTTTGGGACAAAAATGCTTTTATTTAAATTATAAAGATTATGTCATTAAAAATATAAAAAATTAACTTTAGAAAATATTTTTGAACAAAAATGTTTGCGTTTAAATAATTCGTATGAAGATTATGTAATAAGAAATATAGGATTTAACTTTGTGATTTGATGTGTTGTGCTTTTATTATAGAATTGGATTATGCATATTACATTAATTTGTATTTATATGAACATTTCGCAGCACCAATTTGATCATTAAAGGAATAAAATAGTGCCTTGCCTCTCCACAATGCTTAGTTTAACACTAAGTGGCTAAACTTGTTAAGCTTCCATGCTTTGAACATTATTGATTTAATCATGGCTGTGGAAAGGTTTCACCACCTCTTCTTACCTTTTATTTCAATTAAATATGTTTTGATGATCTGGTCAAGCAGGTTTATACAGTCCATTTCCATATTATAGCTTTTGAAGACAGTGACTCAAAAATATTTATTTTTTTCTGCTGTTTCTTGCACTCTTCACATTTGCACTTTTTTCGTAGTTTGTGTTCATTGTACCAATGATGTCCTTCTATTTAACAATACGTAATTTGTTTTTCTCATCAAAATGGTGTTCAAAAGATCCTGTTTTTGAAATTGTTTACCTATGAAAGAGGGCACTTTTTCAATCGATTATCTCGAGTTTTTCGAGTTGCTATAAATTTTGTTTTTCCTTCAAGATCTTAATTCAAGCTGGGAACAATGTTGTAAAAATAAAGAGCATGTTCACTTGGGCTGTTGTGTTCTTAAGAAGGCCAAGAACCACAATTGATCCAAAAGACAAAAGTTTTTAAAAAGGTTTTACATTTTTAGCACCGCAGTAAGTTTAAAACTCATCTTTGCTAGAAAGCTTCAAATTTTTAAACACGAATCTAACAGGCTTTTCTCTAATAAATTGGTTTAAGTAGCGTCCACCAAAATGTTTCACCATTCATTAATCGCTATAATTATTGCTCATGCTTATATCCCTATCCTACTTATACATTTTTTAAATAACAGCTTACTGAGCTTACAAGTTTGTTGTTATCAGCAAAGTATAAGAATTTTATTTACTGAAATCTGTTTCTGGACATACAGTTAGTTAAAAATACTAAAGCATAGTTTTACATTCTATTCAAAAGGTTTGTGTCTTCCGTACTGCAATTGACTTTTTCTACACAGATAACGCAATGTCATCATCGCTTTCAAACATATCATCATCTACTCTATAAAACTATGAATATATTTGAAATTCACCTGGGCCCTATTTCATAAACATTGACAGATGACAATTCTACAAATTTGTCACACTTTTGTGACAAGTTTTCAATGCATAACGTTTTGACAGCTGACAAAATTGTCAATTAAATACAACGACAATTTTCCCATTGTCGAAGTATGACAATTTTGTCTTCACCATTATCATCATCCTTCATTTCAAATGGTGTATGTCCACTTCGCAAACGATTTTCCAAGTTATGCAGTATTGTACAAGTCAAAATAACCTTGCATGCAGTTGCTTGTGACAATTTTAAATAGTTAAGGCAAGGAAATTATTCCGTCTACTAGCCTCTTCGTTTTCTTATGAACCCTCAAATATCTTAATAATTGTTTCAGATTGTTTAACTAGGTGTGGAATAACTGGTGTTATCAGACAACTTTTTCGTTAATAACCGTTGTCTCCTAATATTATACTCGTAGCATCCATTTTCCCAGCGTCGTGCTAATGAGCTATTTCTTATAACTCTGGCATCGTGAACGGATCCAGGCCAGCGTGCAGAACCATAAAACAACTCCAAATTTGGGGTACAAACAAACATGGCATTAATTGTGTGGTCACTATTTCTGTCAACAATTAACAATGGCAGCAACACAAGAAAAATTAGCATAATGTCTAAAACGTGTAGGTATAGATATAAAATTGTTTGCCAGTCTAGATTTAAATTTATCATTGTGTTATTTACTTAAATTTAACTATCCTAATTATGTGAAAGTAGTACCCGTGGCATGATGGTTAGTGCGTTGGACTGTCATGAGAGAGGTCCAGGGTTCAATCGAAGAGAAAAGGTTTTTTGTCGTAGCGTGGGTCGTATGCTAAGTGCATTTCTTGTGTGTACGAAATACTTGCAATAAAAAGTAAAAACAACAACCACCCAAATTAAATGTTAACAGTCAAATATTTCATCTTCAAAAGTCCCATAACAAGGCAATAAAAATAGCTAAAATTTATCTTCTTTGTAGACTTGTAGCAACCATATGATTCACAGTAGCTCTATGTATCTCAGATTATATGGAATCTCGATTTATTCGAAAAAATATGCGTCAAGACAAGGTGTAATGATCATCTTCTAATGAGCCCAACCATTACATCGGGACGAAATGCATATATGAACACCTATGCTGGTTTATTTTTATTTTCATGATTTTAAATGATATTTATTAAAATAAACGGTGTTCAGTGGTGTTTCATCTTTAAAATCAACTTAGACGGCTATATGACCGATTTTGAACAATTTCAAAATGAAATAGAACCATTGTTAGATGATGAAGCAGATTCAAGTACGAGGATTCGTACTATAATAATGCTGCTATTTTAAAGCCTTCATCGGAATTCAAAATTTAACTAATCAAATTTGAATTTTGAATTCCGATGAGGGTTACTTTGATTTCAAAAAAGAAATTCTTGCTCTGATTGGTTGTAGTTTTGATTAAATATAATTGGTTGATATACAAATTTCCAAAATAAAAAAGTAAATAAAAATGAGTATCGCCCAAAAAGAGCTCTAATTCCCTCATCAGTTTTTTGATATTATGAACCTAAAAGCGTGGTGTTACCAGCATGACGTCAAGCTGGGAACACCACAAGTTTGAGGGGCAATTGATTTTTGAACCAAGTCGGGATTAGAGCACTAAATTAGTACAAGAAGAGCCCTAAATCACCTTCTTATTAGAATTTCGAGATGCTATTGTGGTGTTTCCAGCTTTACAAACCTGATTATGTGATAATAATATAACATAAAAACAAAGTTACAATTATATTAATCATTACCACCATAGGGGTATATTAAAAGTAAATTATTTAAAAAAAGAAAATCTAATCAGACTAAAATTGATCATATAACAAGGGAAATTAGTCACACTAAAACACCTAGACAATGGTTTGTTGGATGAATAATTTTTTCTATGGTATGGAATTTAAAAAAAAATCGGCTCCAAAGCAATGCCGCAGGAACATTAAAATTAATAAAGCTGAAAATATCGGAACAATCAGTGTACTTTCCAAATACGTCACGAATGAACATAACCCCAAGGAACGTTCTTAAAATGTTTAGAGGAAATATTCAAAATAATTTACATTTCGGTCCGTAGGAATACGTATCTTTATTTCAATAAAGCCTTTTCATTACTACTCTAGTGAATGTTTTTTAGATTTTTTTAATCGTAAAAGTGTGAACTTCATACGAAAAGCACTAAATAGCACAACAATACTCAAGAGTAGATCTACTCGTAACATAGGCGTTAAACAGATATTTCAAATAATATGGATAACAGGACTCTTTTAAATTGCTTTAAATTAATCCCAAAATTGAGTTACCTTTTACAACTAAAATATTTATGTATGTACATGTTTTAAGAAATCAAGCGTTTGGTCACAAATTGGACCAAGGTAAGTACTTTTTAGAGGTTATATTTGAAAGAAATATATTGTATAAAAAAAGATAAAGTTTGAAATTTTGCGATATTAGGGTCTAAGGAGTTAATCAAACACCAATTCGATAATTTCTCAAGGTTTTCTTGTAATAAACTACAATCCTGTCCTGTTTTTATACAATGAAAGACTTTTAAATCCTCCGCATATAAGAGGCAATCTAGCTTACAAAGTTTGGAAACGTTTTAGACTCCACGAACTTCATAAGGTCTACACTGAGTTAAAAAATAAAGTTGTTTTTGAGATTGAAAAAGCTAAAAGACGTTTCTATGCTCCTCGTTTTAACCCTTCATTAGCCGCTCATAGACTTTGGAAAAATTAAAAAAAAAAAATTGGTGTTGGTAAGCACTTCAACAGTGTTTCTACTATCATTGATTGTGATGAGCTGAGCACCAATTTGAGTTCAATGATAGCGCAGAATTGTCTGGAATTTAGAAACCGACATCTCATCTACAAGGGGCTTTAGCTTCTCAGCAATTGATGATGAAGTTGTTCTACAATCCTGTTTATCTGTTAAATCAAACTCAATAGGATTTGACGAAATCCATCCCTTGTTTGTGAAGGCAACTCTACCGATTACATTGAGATACATAACATATCTTGTCAACACTATTCTCATGACTGTAGTTTTTCCTACCGTCTGGACAACTGTTACAACTGTTCCTGTTCCAAAAACCAGAAATGACTATCGGCCAATAGCCACATGCCATATTTATCCAGTTTTTGAAAAAATTATGAACACACAAATGCGGCAATATCTAAAACGTAACGACATGCTATGTCCCAATCAATTCTGTTTCCCTCCCAAACACAGTTCCACCACTGCCCTATAAATGTGGTCGAAGAAATAAGAGAAAGTGCAGATAAGAGTTTTATATCTTTTCTCACTCTTTTGGATTTTTCCAAAGCCTTAGACACTGTTAACCACCGTCATTTATGCATCAAATTCAGGGATGAGTTTCAATTTACTTCATCATCAGTGAGACTCGTTTTCGCATATTTTAGTTCTAGGCACAAAGCAGTAGTTGCTAACAACAAAACTTCCAGTTTTTTTCCACCCATTACTTTTTACCATGTATGTATGTATGTCCATACATATGTATGCTGAGGATGTACACTGTACAGCTTAGGTACAGTTTTCCACTGCGTTGTTTAAAAATGGTATTTGGGAGATAAACGAAGATCTTAATAAGATATTGCTCTGGTCTCGATCAAACGGACTTTCTTTAAATCTTACTAAGTCAAAATGCTAAGTCATTTCAAAAGACGCTATAGACACATCTTGCTTTTCTCCAATATAACTCAATGATAACTTGACATAACCAAGAATCTTATAGTAGTATTTAATAAGACACTTACTTGAAGAAATCATATACAACTTATCATAGGTAGAGTGTACGGAGACTTACGTATGTACACTCCAATAAAAACAAGAATGATTCTTGCTGAGTCGCTGCTTATTCCGCTTTTATTATTTGGGTGTGAACTATTTAGTTATTGCGATTCCAAGCGCAAAAGGAAACTTAATGTTGTCTATAATAGTGTGACAAGATATATTTTTAGACTACGGAAATATGTTCACATTTCCTCATATGCAAGATTAATATATGATATTTCTCATGATAACCTTTTCTCGTTTAGGACCTTAATAATGCTCCACAATGTCATGCAAACACGACAACCGACGTACCATTACAACGAAATACTTTTTCCACGCTCTAATCGAAGCAGTGATCTGATACCAATACGCTACTATATCTTATTTCGAGCCGTCAATTCACGCGGCTCGGCTGTGAAATTCCCAACCTCAACTATAAGGATGATAGGCTGCACTAATCGGTTAGACAGTATTTTGAGGCATTGCAATGATTTTAACTTTTGTTTTTTTTTTTATACTTTAAAGGTGTTTTAAAAGGTATTATAATAAAGTCCATAAATCAAATCTTTTTCATTAATTAAATAGTATAAAGTACTTTTGTTTATATTAATGTTTTTTTTTTCAAGTCATCTTGTTTAAAATTTAGTAATCATTCATTTCATGTAAGCCAGCAAACTGAAGCTTGTACTACCTTAAAAGATATTGTATCGTTCTGTGCAAAACTAAATGTTATGTAGTAAACACAAAAAAACAGCAATTTTAATATAAACAAACTCTTATTGTTAATATATTCCCTTACCTTCCCCTTAATACTTTTTGAAAATATGCAACAAATTTGCAAAATTATATGCAAAAAAAGAGCTCTATACACTGGTTATTGTTACGAATCCCTTAACTGGACGAAAAAGTTTTGGAAATATTGGAGGATCAAATTAGTCATCAAAATAAAGTGATTTTTTAGATAGCTAATGCGTTTCTCACAAAGAAAAATTAATTTTTCTCATTATGTAAAATAAATAAACAAATGTTTCATTTACACATAACAAAATCATAAAATAAAAAAATTAGAAGATATTAATTGTAGTATTAAATTTATATTTGAGTTTTCCATATTTAACTGTATTAAAAAATAATTTACACTAGATTAACTAAAATTTTAGTACAGATCAATGTTCAAACGGACACTGTAAAACAAAAGACTTATAAGGACGACTCAAAAAACGGACACTTTAAAATTGTATACTTATAAGGATGACCGAGAAATGTTGGAATGTTAGTTTGGGAGAATTGTTTTTTTTATTTTACTAACATGATTAGATAACATTTCCGTAGGCTTACGTTCGAGTTGGATGAAACAGAATAGGTTAAGCGAATCAATCACTTATTACACAAAAGAATATAAAATGTACTTTTCTGATAACATAATTTTTGTAACTACCTTGTGAGTTTCTTCCGGATATATTTCGAGGGAACAATTGAAGTTTTCCATTTTAGGGCAGCGGGACGTACTTATTTTCTCTGTGCTATAGATGTCCTCACTTCGCATGGGATAGATTTTTACAAACGGCTGGCAAACCCTATTTTTAGTATCTAGAATAAAACATGTTAATCAAATTGTAATATTTTAACTTTCCAAATTTAGAGTATTTTTGCGAGAAGAGAATTAAAAATTTAAGAGCGCTAGTTAAGCATCCGTAGCATTATATATTAAGAAAAGAGATAACATTGTTTATATTCAATGATATCTTTAGTCTCCAGTACAGTCTTGCACACAACGCTATACCATTTATGTAACGGAGATAATAATTGTTTGGGTACAAAGTTGTATAGATAATATTATTTCTTCTCCATTATCAAGCAAGATGATTGTACGCTTTGGTCTCCTTGTAGAAAGATAAGGAAGGATATACATAAATACGACTGTATGATGAATGGATCTGCAGTTTTATAGTAACTAAAGAGTTTGTCAATTTGGACGGGTAGATGAACAAAATTTCAATCGTGGCGTTTGCTGTTGATTCCAGCAGGACGTGGCACGTAGCCCCATATGGTTGAATTTGGCCAATAAGAAAATAGTTATCACCATTATTTAGCACTGTTAACGGCGTTGTCTATGGTCATGAACTTTGAGCGATTGGGTCAGTTGGATGTTGTACGGGCGTACAAGTCCTGAAGCAAAATTCGGCAAGTTGAAGTCTCCGAAAAGCCGAGTTCTTGTGCACGGTAAGAAATAGACTGCCTGGGTCTCTGCTGTGCACTTTTACGAAACGCGGCGATGTTCACGGCCGGTCTTGCGTTCCTTGAACTTACGGGTGGTGGCTAATTGTTTACTGAACCGGTGGTCTCAAATTTGGCAACCAAACGTTGAAGAGTCGACTGTGAATGGCTACCACATATACCGTAAAATGCACGCAAGGTTTGCGTTAGCGAACATTCATTTTTATAATAAAGTTTTACTATTTGAACGTGATGTTCAATCGTGTAACTTGCCATGATGATTTGGCATAAGCAACTGAATATCAAACAAAAGCTTTGACAGATGCCACCAAAACAAAATGGCCACCACGGACTCCAAAACCTACCATAGTGCAATGATAAACCCTTTATATAGAAGGTTTAAGCTTGTTTCAAAGTTCAAAAAAAATATTCTTTTAATTTAAAAATACAAAACTCTTGTGTTACCGGTTGCAAGAAGTATCTAAAATAGAAGGTACAAATATAGTTTCTTCTTCTTTAATTAGTGAAAGTGTGTATGTGAAGAAAAAACAGCATAACAATTCGACGACAACAAACTTGAGTATAAAATGGAACAACTCGCAGTATTGATTTCAAGAATAGAAGACTTAGAAACCAGGTGCAACCAGAGAATGCAAGGTTATCAGCAAATATAATAACCGAAATCAAATAAACACTAATTTAGAAAAATAACTAAATAAAGTGAAGGCTGAATTAGCCATTGTGCCAAATATACCTGTGCTAGGGGAAATAAGAACCCTACATGTAGAGTAGGGAAGAAATCAAACAAACATTTTTTTATTAATTATTTTAGAATATTTAATTACAATTAAGAAAAATAGCAGTTTAATTATAATTTAAAGTTAATTAAGTTTTAGATATATAATAGGTAGGAAATTAATATTGTATTATTTTTTTAATCTTCGCGGGACTTTTCTTTAGCTTAACACTTCTTTTCTTCTTAACGACTTGACATTGAATGCTCTCAATATTTAATAAACAGTAACTAAAAATTATATAAAAATGGATTTGCAAGCAAAATAGGGTAAATTCCAATAAGTTTGGCAATTCATATTAAATAATAATTAATTAGATTTTAATAATAATAATATAATACAATATAATATAAAAATAGTAAGGATGAAATATCCTACACTCGGCCATCCTTTTTATCGGCTGTCTCAAACGAACAGTTGGCTTATCTTCGCAATAGTCGTTTGTATTATTCATCAATCTCGGCATCAATATCAATTTTCATTTCTCCACGGTTTCATAAAATCTGCTGAGGTTGTAGTAGCATTTGGGTCTTCATGAGCTCCGACTTTTTTTCACATCATAGCGATCGTTTCTTTTTACTTTCACAATCTCCTATGGTCCCAAATATGAAGGAAAAATCTTCGTTCCTGGAAAAAAACTGAGTTTTCTTAATTGCTACTAGGTCATGAAGACTATACTTTTAAGCTTGCTTTCTTTTTCGGTTTTACACTCTCCTGTTTTCCTCTTAAACTTTTGCTATCTGCTCTTTTGCTTGACATCGATTATCTTTCCGTTCTACCTCAAAATCTTCGATTAGCAACTCTTCCATTTCTTCGAGGAACACCTGTAGTAACCAACGAATGCATTATGTTTCTCTCTTCACAAAATATTTCTTAGCACCTCCTTCTGCAAACTATTTGGTAAAACTAACGAGTAGTCTCCCTCAAAGAATTTATACAGGATACCATTTCTCAAAACAAAACTTTTGTACTCTCCCTTCTCCAGAATCTTGGTAACTAACTCACAAAACTCATCCTTTTGCTGCGTCTACACCATCTTCTATCCTCATAACAACTGGAGAACGACTCATCGCATCAACATGTCTCATAGCTGTTCCCGCGCTGTGAAGAACTTCGCAGTCAAAATCTTGCAGGAACAATGCCCATCTGGCAACTCGCGAACAAAGGTCCTTCTTCTTCATTGTTGATGTAAAAGCTTTGCAATCTGTATTTTGAATGTTAGCCCCCAAAAGATATACTCTTAACTTAACTAAATATTTTATGATGGCTAAAACTCTTTGTTCATAACTTATATAATTGGACTCCGCTTTTGATGATTTAAAACTTATATTAAATACTGGATGAAGCAAATTGTCATCATTTCGCTGTAGAAGTACACCACCAAACCCTATCTTACTTGCATCTGTGTGCAGCTCCGTCTCTTATTGTGGATTAAACAACTGTAAAACAGGATCCTTACAAAGAGCCTTCTTTGGGCTTTCAAAAGCTGAACTTGATCTGGACCAAAGTGAAACTTCACATCTTTGCGTAGTAAATCTGACAACGGCTTAGCAATAATTGCATAATCTCGTATAAAATGCCTGAAAAATTCTGTAAGCCCTAGAAACGATTGTACTTTCTTGACTGTATCTGGCCTAGGAAATTTCTGAACAGCTTGTAGTTTTTCTTTCGACGGTCTCATAGCTCCATTTTTAATAATATGACCCAGAATTCTATTCTTGGAGTTAAAAATCTGAACTTTTTCCAGTTGATAAGGAGTCTATTTTCCGCAGCAACATCAAGAACTAACTTCAGCCTTTCCAAACATTCTGTCTCATTTCTAGCTCTTATAACAATATCATCTATTTATATATGCAGCCAACCTGAGCGAACGAACTTCTCAAATACGGCGTTCACAAATCTCTGAAAGACTGACGGAGGGTTACATAACCCAAAAGGAGCATTATATTTTTGACTATGCTCGTCAATATCAACATGGAAAAATCCATTCTTAAAATCTAAGGCGGTAAAACAGTGACCTTCTTTGATAATCTTTGCATTGAGTGACCCATAGTCGATGCATATTCGGTTTGTTCCGTCTTTCTTCTTAACAAGGACTATGGGGCTTGCATAATCTGAACTGCTGGAACGAATTATACCTTCTGTCAGCTATTAATGTATCTTTCTCTTTACATCTTCTCTTTCATTCATAGCTAAGCTCCTTGGTTTTTGGTAAACAGGTCTTTTATCAGATACAACAATTCTCATCTTAACAAGGCACTCATCTCTTGGATTTTTGGGAGTATAGTTTTAAACAAGCTCAACTACCTCTTTTCGTAACTGTAAATCCGAAATGTTGTCGAGATTATCTTTCACTTCCGTAACTATTAAATCTTTTTTCCTTATCTACAACCTCCATAACATCTATTCTCGAAATATCATTTTCCTCTAGATCTACTGCTAATGGTTTTCTGCCTAAATTAATCTTTCCATTCTCTATAAAAAATCTTTGCACTTTTCAAAAAATTGTGTCCCAAAATCATCATATCTGACATCCAATTATCTGGAATAATGTGGAAACGAATACGATGTATATCTTCTTCAATAAAAACCTCTATTAAACAAGAACCATACGTTCTCTTCGCTTTTCCATCGCCGAACCCGAACAAAGATTTTCCTATTCCGTTCATCTCAATAGCACCAATGATTCTCCAAACTCTCTACTTCATCTGTGAAACGTCAGTTCCAGTGTATACCAAAACATCTTCGATTTTCCAGCCACAATAAGTTGTGCACTGTAGTCGAATTTATTTATTCTTTTAACGTTAAATTGACTAGTTCATGCACTCTTATCTTTTTTAGGGCAGTTCGTAGCGATATGTCCAAACTCATTACAAGAAAAACACCTATCACCCTTACTTTTATTTGGACAAGTTTGTTGTTGGTGAAACATTGAGACACAATTAATACATCAGTTTTGGTTCGAGCTATTACTTGATGTCGAAGCCGTAGCTCCGTAGGAAATATTACCTTGATTCTTATTATTTACATTTAATTGACCCTTTATAGTTTCGTAGATCAAAAACTTTTTCTTAAGCTCATCTAAAGTAGTTGCCTCATAGAGAACTGTTTTGTTTGAAGGACTACCAGCGATACCCTCAACTATGTATGCAATCAGCGATTCATCGTCAAAATTGCCTTTCATTGAAATTTGCTTCATAGAATACATGTACTCCAAAAAAGATTCACTCGGCTTTTTCTTACGACACTGCAATGCTTTATGTAAGCTTATGCAGGATGGTGTTTCCTCGAACTCACTACACAAGAAATCTTTTAATTTTTCCCAACTGCAAATTACGGTTTTGGACTCGACTGCTAACTTTGCAGCTCCTCTCAGCAAGCGCCTAGCATACTAATACTTCTGTATGTCATTCCATTTGCAAACGGTCGCTATATCTTCAAAATTCTATGTACCTTGACATATTGAAGGAAAATTAAGTACAAAGTGCCGAAAAGCTGAACATAAAGGACTGTTTCCGGTTATACCAAGATAACGACCCAAAACACAAATCTGGTATTGTGCAAACTTGGTTGATATGGAACTGCCCCCATGTCATGCAGCCACCTGTGCAGTCTCCAGACATAAACGCCATCGAAAATTTATGGTCTAAACTTGAGCGAGAAATACGAAAACACGAGATAAGATGCAAAGACGATCTCAAAAAGGCGCTCTTGGAAGAATGGGGAAAAATACCTTCAGACTACTGTCGAAAACTGGTGCGATCTCTTCCAAGGAGGCTTAAATCGGTCCTGGAGCAAAAAGGATATCCTACTAAGTATTAGTGACACATTTTTGAACTTATAACTTGTTATTTTTATATTACTTTATTTAGTGCATTATTTAAGCTGTGAGTCTATTTTTTAAGAATAATTTTTTAAGTTAATATTAAAATGTAAATATAGTGTTGATTTCATTTTTTTTTTGTTTTTCCATTATAAATGAAGTTCTTTTAAATAAAAAATATAATATTTTTTTCCACTAATAAGTGCGTGCTTATTTTTTGAGCAAATAGGGAAAACTAAGACTGCATCATTTTAGCTGAGAGCCACTGTAGGTATTATAATATATAACAAATTTTCTTCATGCAACCAAAAAATGAAACGATCACACCCGTTTATTGGATTATTCCGTTAATTTAACTTAGCTGTATTATGGTACGTTTTATGTCACAGTTTGAAGCATATGCATGATTTTTATAATTTTTATATTTTTTTTCTTCAGATTTTTAACATCTAAGAAATTTTTTGTTTTTCTTCCGGTTTTAACACTTTTAAATACGCGGTGCTCTCTTTTCACTTGTTTTTTTACTTTTCAAAAATAAATATCCACTATTATGGTTTAATTTTATTCTTGGCTTATTATAATTTATATAATACTATAGTAAGTTTCCAACACGGCACTGTTTTGTTCAGTTAAACTTTTGACACCAATTGTAGGGGAGGGAAGAAATCAAACACACATTTGTATTAATTATTTTAGAATATTTAATTAATAGCAGTTTAATTATAATTTAAAGTTAATTAAGTTTTAGATATATAATAGGTAGGAAATTAATATTGTATAATTTTTTTCAATCTTCGCGGGACTTTTCTTTAGCTTAACATTTCTTTTCTTCTTAACGACTTGACATTGAATGCTCTCAATATTTAATAAACAGTAACTCAAAATTATATAAAAATGGATTTGCAAGCAAAATAGGGTACATTCAAATAAGTTTGGCAATTCATGTTAAATAATAATTATTTAAATTTTAATAATAATAATAATAAATAATAATAATATAATACAATATAATATAAAAATAGTAAGGATGACATATCCTACATACATATAGATTATAGTGAAATACAGTTACAGGCACTTAAATGTACCTACTTTCAACGGGCGCGGCGGCGATAAATCAAATTGTCGGTCGTGGCGCAAAGAAGCTTTTAGATTAATGGACAGCATTAAGTACTTTAAATCAAATTATCGGTCGCGGCGCAAAGAAGCTTCCAGATTAATGGACATCATTCAGAACTTTAAAACATACAGTATGATCCCGTTCACACGATTGGATATTTTCACCGTATCGGATATTTTCTCGATCAGACGGTACGGTAATTTTACCGTACCCCGTACTCAAACCTACACCGACGACTCACTACGAGAATATACTAGCAATAAACTATTCGACAGTAGCCCAGACGAAAAATGACGCACCACCGGTCAAAATATCAAATCGTCTGAAAGCACATTCTATAAATCCATTGCCACTATGAGCCGAATCGGTTTTTTTACCGTACGGCCAAATACGATTTGCACAGACAAAACCGAATCACAAAATCGACTTAATCGTCTGAATACACTCATTTAAAATTTATTGACACTGGCTTATACGGTAAAATCGACGATACGGCAAAACCGCCAATTCGGGATCGTGTGAACGGGCTCTAAGTACAGAGCAGCATTGTCTTTAGTGAAAAGTAAAGTACAAGGAGCACACGCGAAAGCGTAAACTAATAATAATACAGTTTTTAATTTTGAGGCGATACGTAACAGATTAGATTATTGTTATTCACTTGCACACTGTGCAAGATTTGTAGAAAGCGCCCCTTTTTGATATTTTCGCACAATAACTGATACACAAGCATAAGCCTTTTGCACATAACCCAGGAGGTTTTAGTGCATTTTATGTATTTAGGTATTCCAAGTAACCCTAAACCATAAACAAAACGCAGCGATAAAATGAGGAAAGGGGAAACGTGTAAACTTTGAAACTTACTTTTCTGACCTTAGAATTTCATAATTCCTTTTCAATAAATATTATTATTATTATTATCATAATTCTTATTATAATTATTACAAATATTATTATAATTATAATTATAATAATTATAATTATACATATACAGTCTTATTTAATAGAATTCGCTAAACAGATGAATAGTTATACAGTGAATAAGGATTTATGTAGGCTCTATGTAACGTTGAAAAAATTCCTATTTATAAAAAAATCTGCTATAAATTTTAGTTATACAATGCTTATATCAAAAAAAGTGCCAAAAGTACTATAAAATCTGCTAGTTGTCATAGCAACTAAAATATAACAAAATAATTCCAATTATTTGTATGATATTCTCTTTTGAAAATCTATATTTTTTTTAGATTCTTCGTTTCTTCGGCTCACGAGCTAAACTCGAGAGGCATTATTGTTTTTATTTTAATTTCAAAAAGAGAGGAGAGAAATCAAAATGACATTTACGAAATAATAATAACAATAATTTCCTTATGTAGGCTCTATTCAACCTCAAAACGCGTTTAGCTTATTATGGGACTATGCAACCTTGTATAAGTTTTATAAATAGCATTTTTGCGTTTAGAGGCAGTATAGAGATAACATAACTTTATGTAGGCTCTATACAGCGTTTTTAAATAAGACTGATAATATATATATAATTATATAATATATATATACATATATATAATTATAATAATTATAATTATAATTATGCGATTAATAATAAAATAAAACTAATTCATCTTGGTTTTACCCTATGTTTCGCCAGTTGTTTTCCAGCTTCTTCAGGGGATTTATTTAGCTACATGTACATATATATATTTAAATACAACGTTAATACAAATTCTTATAACAAAATTTTACAATTGAAAACTTACTTACTTAAACTTATTTTATATTAAAAAAGAAAAAAACATGATTAAAAGTTGCACAAAAAGTGCGAAAAGTTTAAATATGGACACCACTAGTATCACCGTATTTAACAACTATGGTATGGCCACACTATACAAAGCATTAATGTTGCCGACGTCTTGCTGATGGTTCATCGTCTTATCAATTTTCTGCTGGATCCTCAAGCTCTCCAGAGTAAAGCGGGTGGTCATGCGCTTTTCTTTTTGTCTAGTATTTTAACATTGTCAAAATCTGCCATATGATCATTGTCTTTCATGTGTTGTGAGAGTGCTGTGTTGTTCTCTTTTTCTTTACATTTGTTTCGTGTTCTAGTAGTCTCACACTCAGTTTTCTCTTTGTTGTACCAATATAAATTCTCCCACATTGTTCTCTATCATTTCCTTTGCATGGAATTTCGTATACAACGTTGTTATGCTCTACACTGTCTCTTTTTTTGGTTTGGTGTTTGTTAAGGCCCAACTATAATAGACTTAACCGAGCTTAAGCCAGCATAAGGGAACGAACCAATATGCAGCCTTATATGTCACTAACCATAATAGACGTTCTGCTCAGTTTCGTTCAATTTCGCTAACTTTCGCGCAATTACGCATTTTTGTTTAAGTTACTTCAATCCATTATAGTTACTTTTTGTTTTGACGATTACTTCTGATAACGTTTCGTTCGGATTTGACATTAGCTAACTTTCGGTTAAGTCTATAGTTGGGCCATAAATATTGAGTTTAAAGTTGCGTTAGCTTTATAAGCGAAAATGGCATTTCTTTTGTCTATTGGTAATATATTATTGTTTTGTTGTCATTGAGATGAGGAATATAATATATATTTAGGGTTGCCAGAATCCATTTTTATTGTTGCTTGGTTATTTTTGTTGAGTGTTTTATGTAATTTTTCGTTGATTAGGCTATTAATTATGTTGTTTGGAAAGTTATTCATTTGTAAAATCGTCCTTATTTTTCTGATGTTGTTGCTATGGTAGATGGTATCACTTAGATCCAGAACTTTATCTATCAGGTTTTTGGCTGTATTTGTTTTATATTTTGTGGGTTGTGAGGATAAATAGTTAATTATTCTCCCTGATGTAATTGGTTTACTGTACCAGTCAGAAGAAATCTTATTGTTTTTCCTAATAAGTTTTAAATCGAAGAAGGCTATTTCAATTTGGTTTTCCAGTGTGAATTTCAATTTCGTATGGAATTCATTTAATGTGTGAATTATTTTTTGAATGTCATTTTTGTTTACTATGGCAATAATGTCATCTACATATTTATTTATGAATTTGATTTTGTTGTTGCACCTTTTCAGCTTGTCAATGGTTTCGTCAAGAAGATGGTCTAATACGATGTCAGCTATTGTGGGTGATAAAGGGTTTCCCATTGGCATACCGAATATTTGGTTGTAGAATGTTTTGTCATATTTGAAATAGTTATTGTCATTTAAGCAGAAGTTTAATATTTTTAAGAACTGTGATTTTGGTATTTTACTGTTATTTCTTAGTCTTTCCCAGTTTCGCATTATTATTTGTATAGCTGTGTATGTGGGTATGTTGGTGAAAAGAGATACCACATCAAATGAGATTAGAATCTCTTCTTCATGAAGTTCTATTTCTTTTATTCTATTTTTTAGTTGAAGAGAAGTCTTAACATTGTAATCTTCTGATATTAATGTTTTGCGAATTTCTCCAACGTATTTAGAGTAGAGATGGCAGAGTAGATTACGCCAGGTAATCTACTCGGTAAACTACGTGTAGTTAATTGAATAAGCTGCACTTTTGATTTGTTTCATTAACTACCCTACATTTGTTGCGTGTGCTACCTTCACAAAAAACATTAAATTTCAAAAAGAATCTAAAAAAACGAGTGAATAAGTAACGACTAACGATTGAAAAACACTGAACTATACATAAGAACCAAATTTCTTGCGTAAATGAACTAAATCCAGTAATTCGAAGTTTTATGAAAGAAAAATGCAAATTTAATAATCATCTGTTTTATTTTTGTCGATTATTTTAAGAGTATAGTGTATCCGACGACGAAAGTTAGTTTTTCACACTTATACAGTGTTCTTTTAGATGCAATTTGTCAATTTGGTGGTTGAATGGACATTTCAAACTACGTTTTGACGTCTACCGCTACGTCTGCTACATTTAACTACGTTGACTACATTTAACTACATTAACTACCTCATTTATGTAGCAGACGTAGCAAATGTAGTAAATCAAAAAAAAATCGCATTTCTGCCATCTCTGATTTAGAGAGATTGTAACACGGAACATTGGTTGATGCTGCAATTGGTCTGAGAGGAATGTCGAGTTTGTGGATTTTGGAAAGTCCATAAAGTATTGGTGCTGATGCTACGGAATTTAAGAATTTTGCTTTTTGTCTAATGTCAATTATTTTTTGTTTGTATACAGTGGCTCTCAGCTAAAATGATGCAGTCTTAGTTTTCCCTTTTTGCTCAAAAAATAAGCACGCACTTATTAGTGGAAAAAAAATCTTATATTTTTTATTTAAAAGAACTTCATTTTTAATGGAAAAGCAAAACAAAAAAAATGAAATCAACACTATATTTACATTTTAATATTAACTTAAAAAATTATTCTTAAAAAATAGACTCACAGCTTAAATGATGCACTTAATAAAGTAATATAAAAATAACAAGTTATAAGTTCAAAAGTGTGTCACTAATACTTAGTAGGATATCCTTTTTGCTCCAGGACCGATTTAAGCCTCCTTGGAAGAGATCGCGCCAGTTTTCGACAGTAGTCTGAAGGTATTTTTCCCCATTCTTCCAAGAGCGCCTTTTTGAGATCGTCTTTGCATCTTATCTCGTGTTTTCGTATTTCTCGCTCAAGTTTAGACCATAAATTTTCGATGGCGTTTATGTCTGGAGACTGCGCAGGTGGCTGCATGACATGGGGGCAGTTCCATATCAACCAAGTTTGCACAATACCAGATTTGTGTTTTGGGTCGTTATCTTGGTATAACCGGAAACAGTCCTTTATGTTCAGCTTTTCGGCACTTTGTACTTAATTTTCCTTCAATATGTCAAGGTACATATTTTTGTCCATGTTGCCTTCGATGAACACTAAGTTTCCTACACCAGAGGATGACATGGCGCCCCACACCATAACGTGACCTCCTCCGTGTTTCACAGTCCCACGCATATTCTTCGGTTGGAGCTCTGTATTGGGTTGTATCCAAACGTATGACCTATGACCTGCCATCCGAGCCATGGAGATTAAATTTGCTCTCGTCCGTGAAGATAATGGTGTCCCAAAAGGTTTCGTCCTTGCTTACATGGTCACGAGCAAATTTTATTCTTGTAATTTTGTTCTTTGCACTAATATACGGCTTTTTCCGGGCACTTCTTCCATTGAAATCTGCCTCTCGCTGGATTCGACGGATGGTTTCTGCGCTGCTCTTCTTATTTAAATACTTTTCAGCTTCCGTTCTTCCCTTGTTAACCACTCGATTTTCCTGAACATAGCGTTCGATTATGTGTTGAACCGTAGATGGACTTATTTTTAATATTTCGCCATTTTTTCTTTGGCTTTTACCGTCTTTAAAGTGCTTAATTACTAACTCACGGACTTCAATGCTAGTACGACGTCCCATTTCAAAAAAAAAACAACAATCTTAAAAGAAATGCGATAAACAACTGAAGTGAGCTTAGGAAAACTCGCCTACCAGGATTTTGTTTGATAAAGAAGAAAAAACCGTTAACTTTTTATCTTTAAGAGTGAGTGCATCATATAAGCTGTGACTTTGTTTTGTGCGATAATTATGTTTTGCCATCACTATTTCAAAAGAAAAAAAATTTGATGTACTGTTCAACATGTTTATGAATAGTAATGACTTGATAGAATATTCTACATAGTTAAAATTGAAGTGTTTTACCATTTTGAATGAACCGTAAGCTTTTTTTCATAAAAAAAGGAACTGCATCATTTAAGCTGAGAGCCAGTGTAGGTTATTAACTATTTCGTTGTTTGTTTTTTATAGACTATTGGTTGGATCAGCTCTCATTGTTATGTATGTAGTTTTGCCTTAGAGTAGTTTGTTCATTTTGTTGTTGTAATCTTCTCTATATATGACTACTGTTTTATTTCCTTTGTCTGCGTTAGTGATTATAATTTTATTTTTGTGTTTATTGATGATGGTTTTTGTTTGTTTCAATGTATTGAGTATGAATTTTTCTGTTTTGTTGTTTTTAAAATTTCTTTTTTAATTTCTGCGATTATCTTTCGTTAATTCATTACAAATCAAAGATTTTGCAACGATTAAAAAGAATATCTCAAGCTTATCTAACTCTTTTTTAGTTAAGTTTTGATTTTCGTACGATTAAGGCTATATTTTTTAACTTTCCTTTTGAATAAATATAATTTATTCCACCCTTTTCTTCATTTGAGATTGGATTGGTTGTTTTTTCTTTAGACATTGTTTTATAAAATGCCCATTTTAAATAACTTCTACGTTAATCTTAAGCAACTAAATGAATCAATGAGTCGCTATCATGATGTTTCTAAGCAAGATGAAATGACACCTGGCATACTTAAAGCAGAGATAATAAATTTATAAATTAATTATCTGTGCTTAAAATTTGGAAAAAGGAGTTCGACGAATCTTGGGACAATTTTCGCAAAATGTATGAAACAAAATGAAACAAAAGTCAGATGAAAACATTGACATGTTTACAATTCTTTTACGCATGTAAAAAAATGTAAAAGATCAAATTATTCAAAATTGCCTGTCAACTACTCTTCGAAGAGATTTGCTCAAACGAGGTGATTCTATTTTCGAAGAAATTTTACGAGTTGCAAGTTTTTGAAACCGTTGCTCAACAAGAAAAATGTTCAAAATCAGCTCAAAAATAAATTCCTGGAAAACGAAACAACGAAATCAACCATATACTCCACAACATATTGATTGTCATCGATGTGGATATTTCGGTCATATTAAGAATAATGAAAAATGTACAGCATTTGGAAAAATTTGCAATAAATGTGGTGGACGAGTCTATTTTTCCAAGAAATGTCGATCGCGAAAACGAAGTTATCAATTTGGTGGTAAACATACCTCATTGAATACAATGATGAAACCTGATTGTCAACTACATGATTCCAAAGAAAAACATATTGAAGAATCAGTTAAGCAAATAACAGATAAGGAAGAATACGTTTTCAATGTAACCACGAAGAATGATAACTGTGAAGTTTAATGCAGAATTGGAGGAGTACCTGTGAATGCCATTATCGATTCCGGTTCCAAATATAATTTAGTGAGTCAACACACGTGGGAGACATTGAAATCAAAAAACATATTGTATTAAATCAACGGAAAGAGACTGGAAATATTTTTAAAGCATACGGTGGATATGAATTGCCATTAATTGGTGCATTTACTGCTGAACTTGACCTTTCAGGTAAACACAGAAGTGATTTGTATGTCATAAAAGGTGAAGGGAAACTTCTCATCGGACGAGAAACCGCCACTAAAATATTCATTCTGAAAATCGATAGTACGATTAATAATATAGATGAAGGAAAGATGCTACAAATGCGAAACTGAAAGGTATTTTGGTAGATATACCAATAAAGAAAGATGCTACACCCGTAGTTCAACCGTACCGAAGAATTCCGATAGCATTAGAGAAAACAGTTGACACTAAAACGCAAGATGTTATTGAAAAAGTTAACGGACCAGCAAAGTGGGTTTCTCCAATCGTCGTTATACCAAAGGGAGATGACATTCGGCTATGCATCGATATGCGTTGAGCGAACGAAGTTATTGAGCGAGAACATTACTCTCTTCCAACAATAGAAGATTTCTTGCCACACCTTGGAAAAGGAAAAATTTTCTTTAAACTTGATGTTAAGAACGCCTATCACCAGGTTTAATTTCGCGTTCTTTATTTTTTGCATTACTTACATAATGTCTTCAGGAATTGTCCTGATAAGGTATTTTAATGAAATCACTTGTATAAGATATTATTAATTAACTTATTTGTTGCATCAATGGAAAATTTACCTCACTGTTATATACTTAAAAAAAAAAATGGAATGATAGGTATTATTATTTTATTTTGTTGTTATATGATTTCAGGTTTATTTCGTTATAAACGATTAATGTTTGGCATTGTGTGTGCTTCCGAAATTTTTCAGAAAACTATAGAGCATATATTTAGTGGATGTAATGGTTGTTTTGTCTTTATTAATGACATTCTAGATTACCTACTGTTCTAGAAACAATTAAAATAAATTGCATATTACTTAATCAAGCAAAGTGCGTTTTCAGGGTCGAAGAATTAGTTTTCTCAGGTCATCGAATAACAAAAACGGGGATATATTTCCAGAAAATGATAAATTGGAAGCTATTCGTACATTTCGTGAACCAACAAATGCAGAAGAAGTGAGGATTGGTGAATTATGTTGGCAAGTTTATTCCAAACCTTGCAACAATTACTGATCCACTTCGATTATTAACCAAAAAGGATCAATAGTTTACTTGGAAAACTGAGCAGAAGAACTCTTTTGATAAACTTAAAGAGTACATGTCAGATCAACTGTTTTTGGGATACTGCGGTGTGAAAAATCGAGCACAATTGATAGCAGATGCCAACTGGGCTAGGAGCTGCATTGCTACAGATTAATGAGTTAGGCCCAAGAGTCATTTCTTATGCCAGCAAGAGTTTATCAGATGTAGAGAAACGATATGCACAAACGGAAAAAGAAGCATTGGCTCTAGTTTGGGACACAGAAAGGTTTCATTTTTATTTGTTTGGGCGAGAATTTGAATTGGTTACTGATCACAAGCCAGTTGAAGTGATTTTTGGGATAAAATCAAGACCTTGTGCAAGAATCGAACGTTGGGTTTCAAGATTAATGTCATATAAGTATAAAGTTATCTATCGTCCAGGAAAAACAAACAGTATGTGAGAACAATAACATACAATCGTTTGATGAACATACGGAACATTATGTGCATTGGGTTGCATCAAATGCCACTCCAGTTGCAATAAAAATGTTTGAAATCGAACGACAATCAGTTCAAGATAATACAATTCAAGCAGTTAATTTTGCACTTCGCGAAAATTATTGGACTGAAAAAGCAATGCAATTTAAAAAATTTTCAACTTAATTCTGTTTTGCAGGTGAGATTTTGATGCGTGGAACACGTATCGTTATACCAAAAGCTTTGAGAAGTCAAACGCTTGATTTGGCACATGAAGGTCATACGGGAATTACATTAATGAAGTAAAGATTACGTTCTAAAGTTTGGTGGCCAAAAATGGACGCAGATGTTGTGGAAAGAGTCAAGCAATGTCGTGGATGCACGTTAGTATCTGCACCATCAGCACCAGAACCATTGAAGAGAAAGCTGTTACCGTCTGAACCTTGGCAGCACCTTGCTATAGATTGTTTGGGCCCGCTACCATCACATAACCACTTGTTTGTAATCGTTGGTTATTATATTCGGTGCATAGAAATTGAAATAATGAAAAAGATTGATTCTACGGAGGCAACATGGGAGGCCGAAAAACAATATTTTCCTCTCACCTCATATGGGTAGCCTTTAGGAGCCCGGAATAAAATCCTTTAAAATACTTTTCAAAAAGCCAGTTGGGAACTCGATGCTTACCTTCAAAGAATTTTCAACACACATTGTGAAGGTTGAATCATGTTTGAACTCACATCCAATTTCTCCCATCAGTGAATATCCGTCGGATCTCCTTCCCCTTACGCCGGGTCATTTTTTGAAATGTTCAACTTTAATTTCACTACCCGAAAATGAAATAAGTGCAATTAAAACCCAAGGTTGGCAAAAGGTTCAACAAATTCTATATTTCAATTAAAAAAAAATGGAAAGAAGAATACCTTACCGATCTTCAAAGAAGAACAAGGTGGAAATTCCCAAATCGAAATATTAACGTAGGAGACGTTGTTGCCGTATGAAATGAGAACCTACCCCCTAATCAGTGGCGTTTGGGAAGAGTCGAGCTTGTTCATACGGGAAAAGACGGTAGGGTTCGTGTTGTTACGGTTAAAACACAAAATGGACATATCGTGCACAATTTTGCAAAATTGTGTCTTTTGCCAGCCAACCAAGACTTGTTTTAGATACACACATCAACTCATAGGAATGTTGATTGATTTATTAAATATCTAGATTAAATTCAATTAGTTTCTTAAAATTTAAATACGAAGAATTTTAATTTAAAAAAAACACACACACATAAACATTTATATACTATTAGCACAGCACAGACTTTAAAATAAATTATAAAATTATTTAAATTAAAAAAAAAAAAAAAAAAACACAATTATAACTCTAAAAATTAAACCCCTTTATTATAATTCTTCTAACATGTCCGAGTGAATCAGGGCACTAATCAACCCTCAACGTTGGATTTTACTAAAATTTTTTTATATAGTAGTGAACTGAGGCGCTTCTTGAAAAAAATATCTATAAATAAAGCAACATTTTTGCATTCCGCAAGGGAGGCCGGAATGTTAATGCCAAACTTGTTATTCAAATAAATGGCGAACAATTTAAAATATGATATTTAGAATGCATTGCATAGTTTAAGGTTAATAATAAATATTTCTTTAAAAGCTTTTAAACATATGTTATTGTAAATAATATTAATTACATAAATGTTTGTTCACTCCTTTTTGCTGCTTTCAATATAGAACTCTGTAAGCTTCGTAAAAGGAAGCTAGTTTAGCTAAGTTAGTTATTAAGAAGATTTGAAGGTGACAACATTAAGAACAATAAAAGAGCTGAAAAAGAACCTAAGTATGGTTTTCTTTTTATAAATACGGTATTCTATTTTTTTCTGTTTGCTTTTTTTCCACTTTTGAGTTGAGTTTCGGATTGCTAATTTCAGTCGTTCAGAGTACAAACATCCACCAACCCCTTTTTTGTTTTTGAACCATCTGTATAAAAATGGATTGACTCGTTATCCAGGAATGCCCTATTCTCCTAGAAAGATCTGGAAAGTATGGAAATCTGGAAGTTTCTGTCGAATTGTAGTTGGGGGATGCACAGTGGGCCGACTCATATGAAGGAGTCGGAATAAAATCCAAAAAAAAATTGAGACCCATGAGTACAAAAAGTTATTTTTCCGTTAGTAAACATTCCAATGTGTCATTTGCAAAAACAGTTATATTTTTAACTTTTTTTTGATCTGCATGGTCTAATTGTAAGTAAGATTTCATTATCTATTAAAGCAAGTGTGAAGTAAGTAGTGCAATTTTTGAGTCTTGAGCTATAAATAATTTAATAACGTGAAAGTTTGAAATCAATTGCTTCAAGTATGTACTCGTACTTTCTTTTCAAATTTATTTATAAGTTAAAACATTTTTGTTTTAAGATATATATGAATAATAATTAATTTTGTTAAATTAATTTAACATATACATTAAATTGCTAAGGCAAAAGTTGGTTTCCACACATTTTCACATGGAGATTTTTATACGTAAATATAGTTTAACTTCATGCGTATACTGGAAAAAAAATCGGGCGCTCATATGTGCTCCTTTTTTTTATTGAGGTTTTCCTTATAGACTACCTCAGCAAATAATGTATGTAAATTTACAATACTTTTTTTTCCGTGTAGGTTCGAATTCGAACTATGTTTTTTTATACTAGAATGGAGTTGTTTAAGCTCATGCAAGATTCAGGGCTCAAAACACTTAACACAAAGTTTATATTTTTGGTGGCACATCTAGAGACATGCCATAAAGTTAATGTAAAGGAGCTCCATCATACTTTGTCTCAATTTCAGGTTAGATTGAAGGTAAAGTGGCTGAAATCTAAACGAAATGAAATACGTTTTAGAAAACAAAATGAGGATTGGCTACAAACATCAATTGGTTTTAAGCTTCTTGATCAGGTAACCCCATCTAAGGGTGGTAGTCCAGAAAAATCGTTTGAAGAAAGCTGCGATCGAATCAAGTTGACGAGGCACCAATACAATATAATTAGAGCCAAGGAGCCTGAAAGATTTCCTTTGTACAAAGTTGTTCAAAATGCTAAAAAAATGTGTTATCCCAAAAAAGAAGAGATGTTTGTGACTGACAATTCAGCTGGAGTAACATTGCAAGCTTTGATGGACCATACTGTGAAACGTTTGATTATGGCTTAAAAAGAAGTAATGTTAGCTTTGAATGATGAACAACTTCTAAATTTGTGTTTGATCTGCTAATGGGGATTCGATGGGAGCTCCGGCCATAGCTCTTATAAACAGAAATCTGTTGGAATGGAAGCTGATGATTCCAGTGTGTTTATAACTTCCGTGGTCCCGATCCAACTTGTTTGCGAATGTTCATTTCAAAAAATTGTGATATGGCAAAATCCAGATCATCTTCAACTCGATATTGCCGCCCAATTAAATTTGGATATAAAATTTCAGAAGCTGAGAAGCAAAGAGTAGATGCTGAAATTCGGGGTCTGTGCCGTTCAATTGTGAGCATTGAAGAAAAAGTTATGGAAGTTTCACATAAGCTCGTTTTTACAATGGTTCTCAGCGCTGTTATATCTGTGGTGCAAGTTCTATGGATTTCAATCAAATTGAAAAGGCCTCTCACAGTACATAAGCTCCTAATTCCTGACGTTGTTTAAAATGCACTTCTGCCAATAGTCCAATTGTCTGAAGAGGCACAAGAGGCGAGAAACAAAGACTTTAAAAGATATCGAGAAAATTTTTCAAGGAAATGTTCTGGAGAAAAATGTAATGAAGACGTATTTAATTTAATGTTAGTAACATCAGATCCCTTCATAACAAGCTTTAGGCAAATGCCCAAAAAACAGCTTAGAATAAAATAAATATTTCTAGTGTTGAGAACTCGAACATCAGTAGCAGTGATGGAACTGAGGCAGAATATTGGTCCGATGAATATGGATCTTAGAAGTGTATTTGTTTTTTTTTTTTTATTTACATTGAAAAAAGGATTAAACCAAACTTTAAAAACTTAAATATGTTTTTTTTATTCATATTAAAGCAATTTAAAGGAAAAAAAATAGTTTTCAGTAGAACTTGCGCATCTACTGAGTTAATTCCGGTTATTGGGGTATCTTGCCCCACTGTAGGATGGTGTAGTGTGTGTGCTTTGGAATTGATTCTAAATACATAAGAATTACGGGGTGGCCAATGTTGTTGTTAATCCATTGCGACGAAGCTTTGGGTGAATAGCAGAGCTTGGAGCTATTTGTTTGCTAAATATGTATATCAAGATGTGTTAGGTAGAGTAAGGTGTCCAATGCCGCAGATGGGGTCGTGCGAAGCGATCCGATTATACATAGACAAGCGGAACGTTGGACTTTATTTAATTTGTCGCGGTTTATAGTTTTATCTAATGCAGTCCAGCATACTGCCACACTGTACATAGAAATCAGTCTAATTACCGATGTGTATAACTAATGCGTGAATAGAGAGCTACAGTAGCTTTTTTGACTTTTTCTGGTAGATTGCGTTTCCAATTTAGTTTTTTATTAAAAATAAGACTCAGGTACTTAGCCTGAGAATTTTAATTGGATTCCTTCACTATAGGGATGGTTGGCAAATGGAATTTTGTATTTAATCGAAAAAAGACTAAATCCGTTTTGTGTGGGTTAACACCCAGTCCACACCGATTAGCCCAAAGTATTGCAATTGCAATATATAAGAATTAAAAAAAAAACACATTATTCATTTGTAAAGGCAATCTTAATTTTATACTTCCATAAAGATATAAATATGGAGATAGACGACCTTTTATGTTTGAGTAATGTTTAAAAACTGCCGAGGCTTTATTTAAAAATGAAAATTGTTTCTTACAAAGCATAGTTGATACATTTTTGGTTTCATGTTGTAATGTGAGAATCAATCATGTTTTGTATTCCCACGAAGTGGAATTGTTTATTGTAACAATAGCCGCGTTTTATTATCACCGTGATCTGATCCGGATCAGATCATGATAATAAAAAAGCATTGGATCATCATATTTTTTATTATTTAAAGTTTGGTAGCAGTGCCAAATTCGTTCTTTCAAAAGTGACATTTCGAAACAAAAAAAATATAAACAAATACCCAAAATGGAAGCTGCTGTGGTTGATCGAAGTATTCATTTTAATTTTTATTTGTTTTCTCTATTAAAAACTTTTATAATTTGCAGTTTTTATTTGAAAGTGATGAAAGCGAAGAATCAAACAATTCAATTTTATCCCTATTGAATCTTATCGATGATGATTTAAGTTCCAGTTGTAGCTCCACAACTTCAGAAAATGTGCAAATCACAAAAATCAAAAAATGTTGAAAATACTTTTACATGGGATTTTTTTGAAATCATTCTTTAAATTAAAAATGGTTGTAAGAAACACTTAGGTGACATAAATTAGAACTCAGAACCGTCTAAACCATCTCAATAAAGAGAGTAGTTTTGAAATGACAGTGGTTTGTATGTAACACTTCCAAGAATTTCGAGAGAAAATCATACAAAATTCTTAAAAGTGTTACATACAACCCACCGTCATTTCAAAATTACTCTCTTTTTTGGGATGGTTAAAACGGTTCGGAGTTTTAATTTATGTCTGCTAACTGATTCCGTAAACTCTATTAAATTCATAAAATTATTTCAAAAAATTTCCATCAAAAAATTGTTTTAACTTTTTTTTTAAGAATCAAAAAATGTTGAAAATACTTTTACATGGGAATTTTTTGAAATCATTCTTTAAATTGAAAATGGTTGTAAGAAACACTAAGGTGACATAAATTAGAACTCAGAACCGTCTGAACCATCTCAATTAAGAGAGTAGTTTTGAAATGACGGTGGGTTGTATGTAACACTTTTAAGAATTTTGTATGATTTTCTCTCGAAATTCTTGGAAGTGTTACATACAAACCACTGTCATTTTAAAACTACTCTTTTCATTGAGATGGTTCAGACGGTTCTGAGTTCTTATTTAAAAATTCCCATGTAAAAGTATTTTCAACATTTTTTTCTGCTGCAGCTTTCTCGATTTTATTTATGTTTTTTGACATTTAAAGCAGGGTTGCTAATAGAACATTTTGCTCAATGATTTTTTTTGTGTTCCTTTTTTTTGGGGAAAATAATACCCATAAATTATGTCAAATATACATTTTTTTGGACTTAATTATTTGAATTTCACCAATTAATTAGTTTTGTTAAAATATCTAATTATTTCATGGATTATATACCAAATAAATAAATATAAAGCTTCTCGCTTTTTATTTAAAAAAATATTTTATTTCAGTCAAACTAAAATGTTTATATGGCAATACAGGTTTTATTTAATTTGTTTGCAATGATACCAACATTTACATGTGAAATCACAATGATAGAGCGCTCCTTGTTGTGAAAAAAAGAATTAAATTTTGGATCTCAAATTGAGATCCAAACACAAAGCAGGATCTTGTGTTGTTATTGTAATGCATGTAAATCCAAGATCCGGATCAAAAACGCGGCTAATGTACTACTCATGATGTCAACACAATTCTAGCAACACACATTTTTTCTTTTCACAATAGAATGTCTCTAAAGTTCTAATATGAAATTATTAAAGATTTTGTAAGTCTTGGATGCTGTTTTCGAATAAATACTACTAAACAAATTTCATTGTTATTTCTAAATTTTCCTTGATTTGTCTTACTTCTGAGTTTGTTGAGAATTCGAAAATCCTGGGATTTTGTATTAAAAGAACCTTAACTTAGAATTTTGCCTTAGAAAACGAGAAATATAACTGTAAAAAATAAATTAATTATTCAAATCATTAAATTGATAGACCTTTACTATTTTCAACTCGTTTTAAAATACTTTCTTTTGCTGTACAAACTGTTTATTATTAAAAATGTATTAACGTACTTTTGAAAAGATATTTTAAAATAAAATACGAAATAACTTACCCAATTTGTTTTCAGTTGAGTTTAAAGAGTTCTCGCATAAATCTTCTTCGACCTGCTGACTCCAGGGAATGGCATTGCATTCATCCATATGCTTTACTGTAATGGTTAAGCGTTAAAATGAATTATTTTCAAACAAATATTTTTAAACTAAAGATGTGTTTGAAACATTTTCTAATAAATTGCAAAATACTAGCCTGCTTCACTTTACTTTAATAATTTGTTAATAAAGTTAATTTAAGCAGATTTATTGATTCCTGCTAGAAAAAAATACAAAAAAAGCACTCATGCATGATGACAAACATCATCTTCAATATCCTATCAGACAATATTGGTAAACAACACTACTATTTTCACACTTTGAAAAATGCTCGAAAGTATGTTTTTTTATTGGAATAATGACTAGAAACACAAGTCGCAGTCAAAAGTGTGGTTTAGGGTCATGTTGCTCATGTTGGCCAATTAAATTCAAATGAAATTTGTTCGGGACACATTAACATATATCCCTATAAAAATGAAGTTCATGATAGGGAGTGACCGTAACTGATGAAAAATATCCTACTCAGCAATTTAATGCAATAACATTCATTCTTCAAATCAAAAAATAAAACACACATACAAACACCATATTAGATAAACAATTGATACATAATTTTGTTGTTTCCTTTGGTCAACAAATACAAATGCAAACTCATCGTTTTGGTGACGATTATGAGGGAAAAAACGTATTTTATTAAACTATGTTATGTTTTTGTTTTCTAGGTGGCGCAACAGTCCGTTCAGAACAAGGGTCTACAATACTTAATGCTAATGCGTTTCGGGCCTAAGATTTTTTTCTTCAATTCAATTTAATATATGTATAAAATTGATCTAAAATCTAAATAAGAAAATTAAACTCAAAACTTTTTGCTTTTGATGTCTTGAATTTTAATATTAGCTGTCCAGTTTTGTTTTAAATTGTTTGTATTTATGCGCCTTCTAGAAACTAGAAACTCATGACTGCGATTTTTTAATTGTCCTTACCACAGTACTAGCTATGCTAAGTATAATCCTATCCAAGAGCTTGTATGGATTTAAATGAATATGATTTTGCAATTGAATTTAATATTAATAGAAATGTTTTGACGCAAAAATTATAAAATATGTTATAATGCTTTAAGTAAATTATGTGTTTTATTTTTTTGTTATGTATAATTACTAGTCTTAATTGAGTGTGGCACTTTTAAGACGAATAAGTAAATATAATTTTGTATTTATTAAAAATTAAAAAAAAACTAATTTCAATATATGTTTTTAATTTTACTTAAAAACTACTTAAAATTACGTCCTTAAAATAAAACGTATAGCTAACTTAAACGAACCTAAGCGACCTATTCTACCTGTAAACTATTTAAACTTGAACAACCAAAGCAGCAAATTTAACTATCTATTTTTTGTTTGTTTTTAATTTCTTCTTTTCCTTTTTTTTATATATTTTTTTACATTTTTTTGAGCCACCCTGCCTATACGTCCACAGTTCGTCATCTGACGTGGTAGATTAGCGGAATTGTCAATCTATCCTGTATCAGACCGCATCTATCTAAAGGAAGGAATGCCCCTGGTGGAATGAAGCCGCTCAAGCGTGCACTTTCTAAACACTCGTCGTTTGGATGGAACGCCACGAAAATTTTATTATTGGTCGCAAACATAGCTGTTGCAATGTAAACTCGAACTAATTTTATCATGATATTGACAATTCTGTTGATTCGAGACCCCTTCTTCTTCGAAAGAAGATTTAGTAATCCGTACAGGGTCGAAAACAATGCTGCTCAAACACCCGAACCACACGGAACAATCATAGCAAATTACATTTACTCTAGGGTTAAGCCGACTGCTATAAAACAGCGGTTTCGTCAGAGCGAAGGCTTCACTGGCCCTGGTCAGATCAGCATTTACATGTCGGTCAAAATTTAAATACTGATCTAATCAGATACCAAGGTACTTCACTACACTTTTGCTCGTTAATCGCTGCCCGTGAAGATCAACAATGACCATCTTGCTCCAATTCTTGCACATATCCCGCGTGGCCCTAGCCAACGGAGTCCGAAACAGAATTGTCTCCGACTTCTGGACATTTATTTTCAGTTTCCAGTCCAGAGAATTCCAATAACCAAACCTATCAGATTGCTGGTGTAAATGCTGGAGCGAATTGCCGAATTCACCGCTCCCTGTTGAAGAACATTAATAATTTGGAATGTTGTGGTAGAAATTACTTTTACAACAAAATTTTAAGCTTAAAGTATATCAAAAAATATATACACAGTAATGGTTTGCTTATGTCAAGCCTGCTCAATTTTAGATAAAGTGTCAAAGGCCTTTTCAATCAACCAGAACAGCACCTACGCATTGTTGTTTTGATTTATTCCATTGGATATTAAAAAATACTTTAGACGCAGCATGAATTGTGTCATGACCATTGTGTCTTTTCATATTTAAGGTAAAAGTGATGAATTAGGGCTCTGCTTTCCAGGTCGTGTTGGGGGCGAATGCTAACTTTATATTGTACACTCGCGACAAAGCAGCTCTCACCGCCTAAACTTTTTCCTTTGGATCTTCAATTATAAAAAAGTCACCGTCAAAGATAGCTTCTTCTGGATCTATTTGCGCTGTCATGAGTACGTCCCTGTTCTCTTCAGTTGTTTGGAGTTTCAGACACGGAAGGTCATTATCGTTTTGTTTCCTGAATATCTTGTTGATTTTAGGGAATATACCAGGGTCACTGAAATCAATTGACCGGATCTTGCAATCCAAGTACTTGTTAGTTGATAACATGTAATTTAAATTAATCAACAGATTGATATTTTTATGGACGGCTTCAGTGTCCTTACCTTCAAGTCGTGTGGGTCTGTAAGTCGTCTGTATAAGTTTTTAAGTCTTGTCAGTAAAATACTTTTGTGTCTGCGTAGTGCGTCTATCGTAACGTTCCTGTACGTGTCCATTTGGTTACGTTCTTTGTTCTTTAGTATGGTCCGTTCCATCGTTTGGTTTATTGTTTTGTCTATCCGTTGTAAATGTTGGCAATTTCTGTATTTGTCAGGTTTCTGTTGTTTGGTGGTGGTATTTCACTCAGCGTTGGTGAAAAGAGGCCAGCCCATCTTAATTTAATTGTAAGAGTGCGTTGCAACGTTTTCCTCCAACTCCACGCGTTACAGTAGCCAGTCGGCAGTGATCCTTGTCGTACTCGACTGTGTGTAAACAGTTTTGTGGGTGAGTACCCACTTTGTCCGTAATTGTCAGTCTGTAAAGCTAAAGATCCAGAAAGGAGCCGCTTCTTGGATAAGATGGGTTTTCGGTAGCCAGTAGGGTAACGCCATATTCAACGCTGTAAAGATTCATCAAATTAAAAAGACGGTTACCTCTGGGGTTACTTTATTGATTTCTACAATCTTCATGTTTTGCGTTCAAGTTACCAGCCAAGATGTAATAGTTTTCTTACAAGCTCAGTTTTGGTGCCCTAAAAAAAATATCGACTTCTGAAGCAAAGTAAGGAACCTGCGGAGCTGTAGCCGCACAAGCCGCAATAATGTACTCGTACATCCGTCTCCTTTGAGTAAGAGAGATGCATACAACACAAACCTCTAGCGTCTTGGCCTTTCGCAATTCATTGTTGTATATGACTTTATAATTAATGCCCTTTTTTATGAAGAGAGTGACACCACACGTTGCATGGAACATGTTTACTTTTTGTTCAATCCTAATCAGTGAGTTTACATTTACAGCTAGGACGTTTCGGCGCGTCTCCGACCGTAAAGAGTAGATTTGATTTACCCTTTTGCCTTGCTAATTTATCTGACTTTGCATCCCTGTTAGTTGACCTTGTATGGTCCACAACAAGGCTACAATGTCAGGATGCATCTTTGGTGCCTTAGGCATGGGGGCATTTGGGACAACCGTTGGTGGAGCCTGCCCAGTGTTCCCATTCCCTGACTTCAAGGATCTATGAATTTTTGTGTTGGAGCCTGTCGAATAGTTCGATTTACTGACTTCCTTTTGACTGGCCTGTTTCTGTTTAATTTGTTGGACTTTAGTTAGCCCGGTGCCATTGGTTTGCTTACAGGACACACTTGTGATGTGTTAAATCCGCAACCAGCTCATTCCCCAGCTTACACTCTCCCTTAATGTTGCCAGCCTATAGCCCCCTCGCCTGTACTTCATCGTAGTAAAATGCTTGACTCCGATAAAATAGAGGTCGTCATTGGCTATTTGACGGATCTCAACTAAGATCGAGCACCTCCAGTTCCGTGCAAGAATGTATGCCCTTCAGTAGGAGCGTCTTAAATTTTCACTTCTAGGCGTGAAACTAAAGAACTCAGCTGTGGCCTTTGTTAACAACCCTTTAACTAAATTGTATTCGGACAGTGAAGAGAACTTTTCTTTTTCATTTCAAATTTGAATAACAAAATTTTCTTAAAAGGCCGACTTACATACCTGTTTTATATCGTCCAGGTCAACTCTGTGAGTCCTTATTGGTGGGATTTTTCTTGGTTATTTCTGGTGTTGCTGCTGCTGCCTTTGTTGTAGCTGTTGTTGTTACTGCTGCTTAGCTTTAGCCGAATTCGATGGGCCTTCAGCAATTGAGCCTGTCACTGCTGGTGAAGCCTTCAGTTTTTGGTCCGCTCCAGTGCTTTTGGCAGACATGCGTGATTGAGAGTTTACCTCTTCCGTTAGTTAACTGATGACTGGTCAGACAAATTACCTGATATTCCTGTTGTTGCTTTGGGTACCGCTGCAACATCACCTGTCGTATTTGCAAAGCTATCTTTCGATACCCCTGCTATACTCTGCCTCCATTTGCTTTTCTTCTCAATCAATAAAGTCTACTATTTCACGATTGTGGAAAAAAGCAAGAATGTTTTTCGTAGACTCAGCCCGGGACTCGAACCCACGACCTCTTGACTTGTCTCCGGAAGCCCGCCACCTCCACTGGGCTACCGATTAGGTTTTTTAAACAGTGCCACATAGCCTTCTTATTTTCAAATCACTACAAATGCACTTATTCTTTTTTTTATTTAAAATTAACTATTAATCACTTTTTCTCCTTTCGAAAGTCAAAGAACGACTTTCTCCAGACGCCACCTCTACTGGACCATCGATTACTTGTAAGACTGTGACACACTACCTTCTCAATTGCTAAAAACACTAAAAATGAACTTATATTTTAAACTAACTACTTAATACTTCTCTCTTCGAAAGTCAAAGAACGACTGACATTCGTCGACAAACACGTCACGGTTACTACATTATGTTATGTTAAAAGTTATAAAATCATTACAAATAATTTGTATATGGTAGAAGAAGAAAATAATGTTTGTATTTATGAGTGGGGATGGCATAAACAAAATAAATTTGTTTACCGGTTAGAGCTGATTTTACAAACAACAATGGCTGTAAGTTTGGTAAGTTTTTTTTTTTTGTATAATGGTTGGTGTATAAACAATGATTTTGTTTTCATGTTAAGGCATCATTAGATAATAATCATATAATCTCACGCCTATGAAGAAGATTGACCTATGAAACTAAAAAAACTATATTTGAAAAGTTGTAAACAAAGATCTCTCCTACAAAAAAGAAAGCTCTTTTTGAAATATTTTGTTTGTATAGTTTAATCCTTTAACCCTCCCATGTCTTTTTGTTTTAGTTTGTGTCAACAGCAATGGTCTCGAAAAAAAAAATTTGATGAAGTTGTTGTGGTTCTTTGCTATCGCTTTTGCATGAAATACCTATTTATTTATTCTGATGTCAATATTTGCTTTTCTTTTCTTAAACTCGCAGATAATATGCTTTTTGTGTGTTACGATTTAGGAAAGAATGATGATTTTGTCGTATTTTCATCTAGCTGCATTTGCGACTATAATTGTCAAGGTCGTCTCAGATGTGAGACGAAGAATACAAAAAACCCGTTTTTATGTCCGGTTGACCAATCTTCTGATATAGAATGTTTATAACATGTGAATTGGTAGTTTCTTTGTAAGAATGGAAAGATTCCTTCATTTCATTCTGGAGATAATAATTGCAAGATTTTTGTTCCTTGGAATTAATTTTTACATTTGAGGGTATAGACATGAAGAATATAAACTTTGTTTTCTTGTTATTGGGTAGGTTTTTAAAGGATAAGCAAGTAGCAGTAGGTAGCTTTATTAATTTTGAAAACTATTTAACTTATAGGTATGTACATATTTCACAGTATTGTTGAATGGCGCAACAGTCCGGGCGGACCTGGGCTTCAACCAACATGCGTCTCTAGCTAGCTCGGTCCCTAGCTAGCTGTTTCCAGTTTCGAACGCTAAGTTGGTTGGTCTTTACATACCTGACCTAGCCATCTAAGCCGTTGGACTTTAATTCTGTTAACTAGGTCAGGGTCGCTGTACAGACCTTACAATGCGTCGTTGTATCTCCTTCCTCCATTCTTCATCTATGGAAGTTAACACGTACACATTCTATTGAAAGCAATTGGAGTATGTTGACCAAAACATTATAATTAGCGAAAGAGCACGATCGTCTTGATCATAAAATGTCATATTATGTTACAATTCAAGATAATCACGTATTGATATGTTGTTCACCACAATTAGTGATTCATACATTAAACCATAAGTTAATCATATTGTAAGTTAAAATAGTATTTTTAACCCAGTCTTACGTTGGAATCTGACCAGATCAGATGATTAAATAGTTTTTTTTTTTTTAAACCAAATTCCAACAGACTAATTCAATTGGCAACCGTGACAGGACAGTTGTTCTGGATACCTGAAAAAAATAAAGTACCGTAGAATATCTGTCAACGCTTTTAAGTGCGTGTGTGAAAAAAAACTTAAGAAAAATTACGTTTCCTTCAAAAAAAAGGAGAAACAAAAATTAAAATGTATCTTTACTCAAAAAGGAGATACGGGGGCCAACAAGAATTTCATAAGCCCTAAAATCGACCAGCCCTCAATCTCGCTTCCAAAACCTTTTTGTGTGAAGTCTGCTGCTGGTAATGTTAAAATTTCTAATTAGGGAAGATTTTTGTATAAGGTTGGCAAATTCTTTGTACTGCCTGGACTTGATTCTTTCGATGGAATCAAAGAATTGAAGGCTGTCATTGATAGAAAAAACAACCTTCTAACAAAAAAACCCAATATAGAGATTTCGCTCAAGGCAAAGATATCACGACAAGTGAACGTTGTCCTTAATGAGGATCTCCCTCACGACATTAGACAGGGATTAGACAAATTAATTAAGAAACACGAATCGCTTTTTGGGCCAATCAATATTAACGAAGTAATCGATACTTCGATTCAAGCCGAAATAAGAACGAACACCGATGAGCCCGTAACGCACGATTGATGATGTGCTGAAGCAATTTATAGCAAAGACATGCTATGTTTATATCGACGATGTAATCGTCTTTAGTGAAAATGAAAAACAACACCTACAACATCTTGACATGATCCTTAAACGGCTTGATGAAGCACATTTAAAAGTGAATCTCGAAAAGAATCATTTTATGGACATTACTGTCTTCTCGGCTATGTCATAACAGCTAATGGTGTGTTACCAGACAAGAAAAAAATCGAGGCAATACAGAACATACAACCTCCGGTTAATTTAAAAGAACTCAATTCCTTTCTCGGACTAACCTCCTACTATAGGAAATTTATTCAAAATTACGCCAAAGTGGCTAAGCCTTTAACTTATCTTACAAGGGGTGAAAATGCCCAAGTAAAGCGAACCAGTGGAGAAAAAATCCAGTCCATTTGGATGAATGTGCCATGAAAGCTTTTAATGATTTGAAGGAACTTCTCACTTCTGCTGAGGTCCTGGCCTTTCCGGACTACAGCAAAACCTTTATTCTAAAAACCGACGCTTCAAACATAGCCATAGGTGCAGTCCTGTCACAAACAGATGGATGCAAAGAGAGACCTATTGCATTTATCTCAAGATCTCTGATAAGTAGTGAAGAGAACTATGCCACAAACGAAAAAGAAGTGTTGGCTGGGCTCTGATAATATCAGATCCAATCTGTACGGAGCAAAAAAAATAAAAATATTCACAGACTACCAACCTCTAACCTACGCCCTAGGCAACCGCAATTACAATGCGAAATTGAAACGTTGGAAGGCTAGGATAGAGGAATACAACTGTGAACTGATTTATAAACCGGGTAAATCGAAAGTTGTAGCAGGCGCGCTTTCAAGGCTTAAAATTGACAACGAACACTCTACCAATTCATTCAATGGAGGTTCCCTTAATGTGTTTAGAAACCAAATAATTATTAACGTAGCGAATGCTACTGCTGATTCTTGTGAGGAACCATATTCTAGTTATTCACGACACTTTTTTACAACATCATATTTAGACAAAATAGACAAAATAAAACAGATGCCCTGAAAGCGAAACGGCAACCTAACATTATCAACGTCATTTAAATTCTAGAGCTCTGCATGGAACTTCTGCAGAAAGTATATTTAAAGACCTTTTCAGGATACAAAATTAGACTGACGCAAAGATTGGTAAAAGATGTTACGGACGAAAATCAAATTTGGGAACTGATTAGCAATGACCACAAACAAGCTCATAGAAATGCTAGAGAGAACAAGGAACAGCATGAAAATGTTAGACATTAAAATGTCAACCGAAGCGGTGCAAACGGCCAAGTTGAGAGATTTCACTCAACAATTCTTGATGCTTGAGGGCTGAATCCAAGGAGTTGAAGCTTAGGGAATTATTGAGCATCTCTGTAGATCGTTACAACAATACCATGCATTCCGTGACAGAGCGGAAACCATCCGACATGTTTTTTAACAGAAGTAGCAGAGTCTACTTCCTAAACATGGCCAATTTTAGAATAAAAGTCAACCAAGACTTGAGGGAAAAAATACGAAAAAAGCAGAAAAACAAGAATGAATGGTTCAATAAAAAAATTTAAAAAAGGCGACATAGTTTTCACTTCCTTTACCCTTCCTTCAGGGTAAGCATAAACCATTGTATTGAAAGGAAGTTGTGGCCAAAGATAATAAGGTCACTATCATAACAGACACACGTCGCAAAATCCATAAGTCACACCTTAAAAATATATAGCACCAAAACGAGCACACACATACAAACATGCATGTAAAAAATAAAAAAATACTCATACAAACATGCATGTAAAAAATAAGAAATGCACATACAAACATATATGTGGGGAAGGAAAAAGATGCTAAATGAAAACGCCCATTTTTTATTAAGCTTTAATTAAAATTCTAATCCATTGTTTAATTTAATAAAGTACAATGATTAAGTTCAGTTAGGTTTTAACAAAATATAGGGATTTAAGCATTCAAGGTATGTTTAGTTGTAACTTAAGTAATTTAAGCAATTTAATTTATTGTTTAAGTAATTTAAGCAGTTTTATTTAGTTTTTTAGTAATTTAAGATAATATTAAGTTTGATAAAAAAAAGAACTCGTGATGATGTTGGTGTTCCTCTTTGCATAACAACCGTTGCGTTTTAATGTTAGGTTTGGGCCGTTGTTCACTCGATGGCAAGTTGAATGTTATTATGTTTTATAAGACGGACTTAGGGCATTAGTTTTAACATTCTAATCCCACATCCGATCGTTACGTTTGATTTTGACTACTTCAAAAGGTCCGAGATACTTTGGGTGAACTTTCAATCCTGGGCCAAATTGGGTGCGTTGTACTGCTACCAGATCCTTTATGGCGTACTTATGAGGTGATTTTCTTTTCTTGTCGAACGCCTTCTTGTTCTCTGCCTGTATTTTGTGGATTTGTAACAGAACCAAAAGCTTTCTGACTCGCATCCGCAAATATGTGCATTTCAATCGACGTAAACTCAGCTTTAATTCCAAGCCACCTGGGCACTGAAATTTCGGGAACCAACTGCAGGTCGTGTTATTCGTTTATATTTGTCAGTTACTGCTAATAATAATCCGCTCCAACTGGAACATTTAATTCATCTTCTTGTTCAAGTCCACACAAATTTGAGTCCGCCAAACAGAACCCGTCTAGCCGAAAACTATTACTCTTCGGAGCAACCAATACTTCCAAGCAGATTTCGGGATCAACAACTTCTACACACATTTCGCTAAATTGACTTTTTAAATTAATTTTTACTATTTTAATTTTTTCAGAGGACGAAATTTTATTTTGACCGAATGGGAATATGGATAAATTAACAAATCCCTCTGTTGGCAAATTGAGTTTGTTTACAACTGCATCTTTTATATATGCACGCTGGCCTCCATCATCGATGATAAGTCGAACAAATATATTAGGGGAATTCACGAACTAGTGCATTTAGTCTGGGAAGTGCATTTGACTGTAAATATATGTACAAGATAGTGAACGCCCCTAAAGCAAATAAAAAAGCAAGGTGTTCTTGCAACGATTTTTGACAGTTGTGACAACAGCTGATTATTGTTATTTTTATTTTTATGTGAAATTCAAAAGTTTATTTTGGTTTTAATATGCCGATGAAACTGACAAAAAAAAACAAGGTCAATTATTCTTATACATAATTTCGGCAATTGACCACTTTTTATTCGGTTTTTCTCTTTTCCTATTTATTTTAATTAGATTAGCCATGTTGGTTATTTAAATGTGTGTTTATTTTGTTTAAGGTGGCGCTACAGCCCTGTGTGAACTAGGGCCTCACCCAACAAACTTCTCCATCTAGCTCGGTCCCTAGCTTGATGTCTCCAGTTTCGCGCTCCAAGCTGATTTATTGCTGTCAAAACAGTGTTGCTCATGATTGTGCATTTGTATACTTTAGGGTTTCAGCGAAGTAAATTTGCAATGCTAAAGCATGTCCATATTCATATATTTTTTTAGTGTAGAGCATCTGTATACACAAAAAATGTGAACATGCACTGATGCAAGACCATTTACACCCGATCGTGAATTCCCCTATTGTTTGTCGCCGACCAAGAACTATTCGATGCTAGAAGAGACCGCGCAGTTTGCAAAAAAACATGTGATTTATTCTTAGGTATTGAATAATCTGTTCCGGACAAAATTAATGTGGGGTTAATCGCTGCAATGGAGTTTTCATTTTCTTTAGATTTTAATTGAAATTCACTGACAGATGATGTCATTTTACTGACAGATGATGTTTTATTCAGAGTTGCACAACAAAGAAGTGTGATTATGATTGCTTAACAAAATGTTGCCGGGTGTGAATTACTTGTCCATCGAAATCATCTGCGGTTTTTTTTTTTTTTAGCATATGCCTGTTATTAGCAATTGTTCTCGAATTCTTGCACTCTTTCCTTGAATGATCTGTAGATTTGCAAAACAAACAAGTTAGATTGGGCTGCGTGGACGCGAAAAGTCGGCAGCTATCGATGGATGCGTGTGCATGTGATGTGTGCTCGCTCGTGTTAAGGATTTGCTAACACCTGCTCACTCTACTTCTTGCTTTAGAAGTCTCAAAATGTTTCTACCTGCTTGTCTCCGTCGAAAGAATTCTTAAGTTGATTGCAAAAGCAATTTGACCGCTGAAGGCCAAAACAGCTGGCAAAAACAATCCCAAGAAAAGACTGAATGATCATTTGCGCCTCAAAAAAAAATATCCTTACAAGTTTTCAAAGGAAATTTAAAAAAAACTACAGCTTCCAATAACTTTTCTTGAAGACTTGTCGAAGCTTACTTGCTCAGAAGGAAGAAAAAACAAAATATAACAACGCGGTTTAAATTCGCCCACGATCATTGTGATTGGAGTGGGGTCAGGTGACAAAAAGTGGAGAAATTTTTTATGGATGGACGAAACAAAGATAAATTTGTTCGGAAGTGATGGCAGATAAACCATTAGAATGCTTCCTTTGAAAGAACTGGCAAGAGTACGATAACTCAGGGGACAAGATATTATAACTGATTTTTTAAGCACAGTTAAAAACAAGCATTTTTTTTTACTGTAAGAGGGGGGTCTATCCGTAACCGTTAAGGCAGGAGGGGAAACTTAATTACTTAAAATGAAAAAAAAAAATACTTAAAAAATAACGGTTATACTTACAATTAAGTATTATACATTTTTTTAAAGCCAACATTCTGTTCTATTAGTCAGTTTTTAAATCAAGTGAAAACTATGTATAGTTTTTAAAAAATTTAATTTTAAACTAAATTTGAGTAAAAAAAGGTTTGAAGTGTAATTTTTCAATATATTAAGATTATCTACTGTTGTTTCTATTTTAGAATTTATTGGACCAATTCATTTTATTGAGGGTAAAATGGATCAAAATATGAAGGCGAAAATCATGAAAGACACGATGCTGCTTTATGCGGACCAGAAAATGCCTCTCAAATGTGTTCTACAGCAGGATAAGCACACATTCAAATCTGCTCAAAATTATTTTAAGGACCAAAAAATCAGCGTATAAATTACAAAACACCTATCCATAGTAAGATTCTACTCTAACTTTTATCGTTGTTATTCATGCTGTGGATATTTTTGTTGTTATTCATGTAAAACCCTGTATACTATGGATAGATTTGCCAACAAAACACGGGTATTGAAATAATTTTTAAATCCAGAATAGCTTTGCATTTAATTTAATTTTTTTAAATATGTGTATCTATTTTCATGTCCACGAAATTTGTTCCTTTTTATGCATTTATGAATTTAAATGGTTAATTTTAGTTTGAAAGAAAAAAATAACAAAATGAAAAATCATTGATGTTCAAAAATATTGAGGTTTAAAGCTGGCCTGCGCAAAGTTCTCTATTCCGCAAATGTAGGAAATAAGTGGAGAGTTTAGTTTTACCTATTTTGAAAAATCGTGGCCGGCCCAAGAAGTATTAACTAGGTAAATAGAAAGAATTTCTAAACCTTTGATTTTTATTAGATCTGTATACAGTGTTGGTCAAAACTAAAGCACGAAATCGTTTCATTTTGAAAAAGGTCAAATAAAACTACAAATTAAGATATAAAATTATTTTTTTTTATTTATTTTAAATACTAATATTATTTTCTTAAATTAACAGTATTTAGATTTGCTATAATTATTTACATATTTAAAATATTCCAAAATATTTAGAATTCTTATGAAAAACGATAGGACAAAACTAAAGCACATTTCTGAAACACAATCTTCAAAACTATTTAAATTTCAATATTTATTGGCATATCCTTTATTTTTTATGACGGCAGCATATCGATGGAGTTGATAAGGTTTTCTATGTGCTGGCTGGGGATATTATTCCAAGCACTTTGAGCCTGTTGAAAAAGTGGTTTTTGCAATTGGAGCGATCAATCCACTGGTCTACAATCCCCTGATCAGGGGATTGTGCTGGCCATTGCATTACTTTAACATTATTTTATTTAAACAATCCTTCACAACTTTAGCAGTATGTTTAGGATCGTTGTCATGTTGAAATATCCATCTCAATGGCATGTTTTATTCTGTATAAGGATACATGACATTTTAAAGGATATCTCTATACATGAAACGATCCATTATACCTCTAATTCTGTGGATCGGTCCGACTCCTTCACTGAAAAAACATCCCCAGACCATTATACTACCCCCACCGTGTTTTATTTTTCCTTTTAAATAGTGAGGATTTAAACGTTTACCCTCTTGCCTGCGTATTGTATGAAATCCGTCGGATTCTTTCAAATTGAACTTCGATTCATCAGAGAAGAGGACCGTCATCCATTTCGCCGCATTCCAGTTCAAATGTGCTTTTGCAAATTCAAGTCTGGTACGTCTGTTCTTCGCAGAAATAAATGTTTTTTTGCTGTTCGATATGATCGGAGGCCAACATCAACCGCTCTTCTCCGGATAGTCCTGCTTGATATTTTTAAACCCAATTCATTTTTAATGATTTCCGAAAGGATCTTTTTTAATAACCGTGACGATTTTTCTGTCTTCGCGATTTGAATTTTTTCGCGGTCTACCACCACTGTGAATAGTTTGCACTGTTCCTTGAGAACGAAAAGGAGAAATTACTCGGGAAATCACAGAATGATTAATACCATATTTTTTGCTTATGAATGTAACTGATTCACCATTATTGAAATCAGACACAATTTTTTCTTTTTATTCGTCGGAGTACTTATCGCGAGCCATTTTAAAATCTCGATGCAATGCTTACAACAGATGACGCGGAATGGTGAACAATTCACTTTTCTTAGTCGCAATGAAAAAAAAACTAAAAGTTGTTAATTAACAAATAAACTATGCTGTTACAAAAAAAAGTATTGAGTGTGCTATTTGTCTGTCTGATATAAAAATGTTGAACGTGAAATTATTGCTTTGGTAAATATGGCTTAACTTTGCGTTGGAAATTAAATTGTGTAAAAAATTAAATTAATGATTTTCTACCAAAATTATCATTATACTTAATATACGTGCAAAGCTTTTGCTACGAAAAAAATTTATTTTTTGAAAGTTTTTTGTTCCAACTATAAGCTCAAGTATTTCAAAATGCCTAATTAAGATTTTCAAAAATTTCACAATTGTAATACACGAACATCCAGCTTTCGTTGAAAACACATAATTCATAATTTAATTATTAAGATCCGTGAATCCAATTCTTTTTCTTACTTTCTATTTAATATGAACAGTGATTCAAAAAACTTAAAATAATAGTATAAGAGGTTACCATTCAAGTCCATAATAAAAACATTACCAGCAGGTTGCCGTTTTGACTGAAAGAAAAAATGTACAAAAAACTTTTTAAATATTTAAGTTGATTACAAAAAATAGTTTAAATTACAGAGATGTGATAGAAGGTCATTTTGTAAGCAAATAGAGTCAAGAGTTTATTTTACGCTATAATAAAGCTTTTTGAATAAGCACTATCCTAAATTTAAGATAAGTCTAAAATAATTTACGAATTGAAGGAAATTAATACTAGATTTTCTAATTTCTTTAGAAGCATATAATGATTCACTTGATCAAAGTTGTGAAAATCAGTATTAACTACATCTCACTGAGAGCAAATGTTCTTAACAGTTAGCTGTATATATTTTTTAAGAACTAGAAAATGTATAATTTTTAAGAACTAGAAAATAATTTTTTGTATGTATAAGCAGTCAAGGGTTTATTAATACCCTTCATATGTTAACGATTAAAAACAGTGCGCATGTTAAGAAATTAGGGAAGGATTTTAGAGGAGATACCGGTGCACATTGGTTTTAAAATTTTGAATGGGACGGAAACACAGCGTTCGGTAAAGCATTCCACATTCTAGATGAGTGGTTATACTTAACAGTTTGTCCAAAATTAAGCTCAAGGATAAACTAATAAACATTTCAGGAAGTGCGAGTATTACAGCTGAATTGTTTGAGTGGGCAATACAACTGGCTAATTCGACAGAACATTGTTTGTAAAATATCTGTAAAACAACGAAAGGCATGAAACATTGCAGTGGTGTTCAAGAGATGTAATTGTTTCGGTTATAGTTTTATCGCCTATCATTTTCAAAGCTCTTTTTTGAATCATATCTAAGACTTAAACTTATTTTAGGGCACCTGCCCAAATATGTGAGTTATATTCAAATTTTGAACAGATGAAGGCCTTGTAAATTACAGCCAGATCAGAAGGGACAGACTGGACGAATGCTGTTTCCTACCTATTGAGTAGGAAAGATGAAAAGAGTTGTTGTGCAGTGCAATTCTGCAAATTACCAGACATTTTGGCAGGAGGCGCCTATCCATGGTCCTTCGTCTGACGTGGTAGATTAGCAGAACTGCCAATCTATCATGTATCAGACCGCATCTCTCTAAATAGAGGAATTCCTCTGGTGAAATGAAGCCGCTCAAGTGTCCACTTTCAAAATGCTCGTCGTTCGGGTAGAATTCCCCGAAAATTAAATTGTTGGTCAAAGAAATTGTCAACTCTGTTGAAATTATTTATGGTCCATTGAATCAAGGATCAAAGATGATTCTAAATCCTTTTGGAAATTTTAAAATGAAAAAACGAAATCGGTAGCAATTCCCTCAAACATGAATTACAATGGTAATATAAGTAGTGATATTAATGAAATATGTAATATGTTTGCAACTTTTTTTCAATCAAACTTTATGGTTGATACTACAATTAATGACATTTTGATTAATCACTCTGAAGTAATCGATATGGGTTCAATATTTATATCTGAAGAAGAGGTTTTTAATGAATTTTTAGGTTTAGTTAGCAAGCAAGATTTTTCAAAGGCATTCGGTAGGGTTAGACATCGAGTTTTTATTTAAAAAACTGTCATTCTTAGGTTTTCACTCAACACTCTTTAAATGGATGAATAATTACCTATGCAATCGATCACAGTTTGTTAAAATTGGATCTAAATTATCTGTCAAAATTAGAAATTTCTCTGGTGTGCCTCAAGGCAGTCACCTTGGACCCTTGTTGTTTCTAATTTTCATCAATGATTTACCCACGGTGCATTGCAAAAAGTTGTAAGTCAAAATAATTTGGGAGTTATCTTTGACTCACAACTTTCTTTTAATGTACAAATTGATTATGATATATAATTGATTATTATATCGAGAGCTAACCCTATGTCTGGATTTGTATTTAGGAACTCCCAAGAATTTAGGGATCCCTACACGTTGAAATCCCTTTTCGTAGCATTAGTTCGTCCAATTTTGGAATATTGTTCTATTGTATAGTGTCCTCTTTTTAAAAAAGATTTGACTCGTATTGAGAAAATTCAAAAAAGATTTACTAAATATGCGCGTAGAAGAATGAATTGGTCTGCTTGCTTGCCATCGTATAATAGTAGGTGCTTATAATTAGCATAAAGCCTTTATCTTGTATAAGAACTTACTTTTCGATAGCATTCGCAATAGATGTCATAATGGGTCATATAGACTGTTCCCCTCTTCTAGCTTTGTTCGGTATATATGCACCTTCTAGAACCTAAAGACCTAGAAGTAACGTTTTTTTGTATATTTCTCGACATGCAACTAACTATGGTCAAAATGAGCCAATCACTAATGCTTGCATACAATTTAATCAATATGCAAATGTTATCGAACTTGATCAAAATAGAAATATTTTTAAATTTATTATTATGGAAAACATTGTATAAAGCTATTTTGCATTATAGTAGTTTTTTAAGAAATATGTACTTAGTCTAAGAGAGTTATCATACTTATAGACGTTAATAAATAAATAAAGACAGCCGCTCGAATACCTGAAACTTCTCCATCTGGGAAGGGGCAACGTTGAACCACACAGGACAACCATAAACGATCATCGGCCGTATGAGGGCCATGAAGCAAATTACCTTCACTCTGGGGTCAAGCCGACTGCTGTAAAAGAGCCGTTTCGTCAGAACGAAGGCCCTGGTCAGAGCAACATTCATATGTCTGAATCACTGAATCCTTTCGAAATCGCGCTGCAGGAGAATTCTTATAACATGAACCAGCCATGTAGGAAATTACCTCCACTCTGGGGTCAAGCTGACTGCAGTCTACCGCAGTACCCATCATGCCACGGATACTAATAGTGTGATAATGGGCAACAATTCTTTGTTTGAAGTCGGACAAAGCATCAAATTCGTTAATAGCTGAATTTCTGTAAAGATTTAGACCTCGATATATTTTTAATTAAAGTTTGTGTTAGAGCACAAACCATATTGTGGCTGAAGTTGGTATGCAACATCATTTCTTATATATAAATTAATTATAAACAGTGCGAACATATGTGGCATACAAATTCTTACTAAGACCATGAATGTTGCTGTTATGCCTTAGTGAAAATCTCTTTACTGATCCGCCCTGGTTAACTAAATATCACATATAGTAATATATCCAAAAAAAAACCATCAACTTAATCGTTGAACGCACTGTATATGCATAAAAAAAAATGCACGCCATGTCTACAAAAATTAAGATGATATGACTGTTTTAAGTGAAGGGAAGAGAGAGGAGGCTTATGCATTTCATTGCATTTTTTTACCGTTTGTTGGTAGATATTTGTTTTTATAATTCGTACACTGACACAAAGTTCTTTGTTGACTTTTTTCGGCACAACACTGCATACGAACTTTAGTTAGAATTGGTTTTCACAAACATAGAATTTAATTATTTAGTTGAGGATGGACTATATATTTTTTTTTTGAGTCTATTATAAGGGTTTTGTTTTAAAAAACAAACAACAATATTGGCAAAAAAAATAAATAACTAGAACTTGGGGCGCGACTCTTCTACATTTAACGTCGAACTTGTCGAGTTGTAGAAGCTGAGTAAGGTCAATGATTCTCGAGAATTTTCTGCAGATGAGTCCTGAAACTAAAGGACATTCTTATCCCTTTCTTATTTTATTCCAGAATCATCACCCCTTCCCACATAAACAAGGAATACAAGCCAAAGTTTATGTCACCAACTCCCACGTTGTACTGGCGAAAAAGCTAGACAGCGCTGAGAGAATCCTAAAGGCCTCTGGTGCATCATTGGAGGCTGAAAGGACACCACAGCAAACCGCTCACGTTGAATGGACAAACAATGGTCTTGCTGCAACAAGGACCAGTAAAGACTCTACGTCTAAACGCAAAATGTCTCTTGAGGGAGCCATACCGACACCAAAACGGCATCGTGTGCACTACACCAGCACTCCCCTCAATCCCATCAGGAAACAAGCCAGTTTCAGTGACGTTGCGAAAGGAAAATCGTGGTTGCGGTCATTGAAAGGAGCGATGATTACGGCATAATATCGGCTGATCGTTGGCAGCTAGTCAAGGTTAAGCTCTCGGGTGGCCTTTTTTTAGCATTTTGAGAGAGCTTCCAGGACCACCTCCTTCCATAAGCGATGGGGGTTGGCATCAGGGTCATGTCAAACTCATGTCAAACTTCCTAGCAGACCTATAGCCCGCATTTGGATTCCAATCGAACCTGCTGGTATCGAGGACATTCTCGAGATGATCAAAGTTTATAATCTATCCTTTTCGACGCATAACTGGAAGATAGCCAAGCTAGAGGAAGTGAGGGGTCTTTATAGGAGTAAAATTGTGGTACTCAATAAAGAATCCTTTAATTCTCTAGCCTTGAACAATGGCTCTATAAACTATGGTTTCGAATCCATCAAATTTAGATGAGGTTATCGCAGATAGCAGGCCTCAGAGGGTGACGATGTACCTTTGCCCTCTCCAATCATGACTCCACCCTCTAATCCCATCAGGAATAAAGTCAAAGACAGTCCATTCTTAATGGAGACTGAGGACGAAGTAAACATGATTCTTCTGAGCGAAGACTCAGAGGATCAGAACAAAACCGATGAAGGTTGATCTGCCCAATTGTAGCCAAACTAATGCAGTTAGTACAGATTAATCTCCAACAATCCATAAAGGCCTCGGCCTCACTTCTTCTCCGGTTAGTAAGAAACGGGAAGACATTGTCCTGATGCAAGAACCATGGATTCGTTGAAATCCGTTGTTGGAGGATTTAGGACTGATGGGTACTACACACTGTGTGTGATAGATAAAGGTGAACCTAGATCTTGCATAGTAGTGAAACGTAACATTAATGAATTTTTACTCCATCATTTCAGTGACAAAGATACCACCATAGCTATGCTGTAAACAACCAAAGGAAGTTTCTGGGTAGTGTCGGCGTATTTGGCCATGACCACCTTGGCCCTATCCCTAAAAGAACCTTGAAAGAATCGTCGCTGAAGCGGAACGGCAAAGGATCCGCCTAATTATTGAGAGCGATGTTAACGCTCATTACACGGTATGGGTTTTGATTATATTCGACAAGAAGTCCTAGACATAACTCTTGTCTCAGATAACATACACCATATGATCTTGGACTGGAAAGTATCCAAAGAACACTCGTAGTCTGATCATAGATATATCCAGTTCAATATAAATGTGATGATAACCCCAGTCCATTAACTTTTCGAAATTATCGGAAAACAGACTCGGCTTCAAACAGGAACTTATTACAAAGGTTACTAAAACCTGGACTATCTAGTGACCTCAACTCAGCTATGAACAGATCGCTAGAAATTGCTTGTACTTATCTCATAAGAGGAAAGAGGAAACCACAATGGTGGGCCTCAGACTTGACTCGCACAAAAGAGAATGTAGGAAACTCTTTAACCTAGCCAAAGCCGCAAGACTAGTCTCTCACTGCGATTGTTGCAAAAAATCGCAAGGAATTTACAAAAAGGCATTACTTTCTATGGAAGTAGAGTCGAATGCCGGTAATGCCAAACTTTTTGCCAACAAATTTGCAAATTTCGAACGAGTCTCGCATTATGTTTGACATAAGTTAAGTAAAAAGTTAAAAAAAAAAAAACAAAAATATGTTAATTTGGCGACCAATATTTTCGGAAAATAATTAAATAAAGAATTACAAATTAAAGTGGACACTGTGGCAATTTGCTTGGAGTCGGAAGGAAATGGAGAAAAAGTTTTGTCAAATTGAAAAAAGGCGGATTTGGGATAAATCCAACATATTGGAGCTAAGCGACGAAAGGTTTCCCTTATTGAGTATTTATGTAGGCATTTTTTATCTAAAAAATTTCTTTATTTCAGCTTTGTTAAAAACTACCGCCTTTCAAAACAAGCCTTTATGTATTTATCAAACAATATAACAACAGAATTAAGTATTCGGAAAAAGCAAACTTCTGTTCCCAACATAATTAAGCTATCAGCTACCTTGAAATTTTTGGCAACAGGTGGTCACCAAAACCAGATCTGTGGAGACATGCATGCGAGGCTTAATCAAAAAAACTTTATCCAAAATTATCCAAATTTAGGTTTTAACATCCGTAGAAAAAGTAATTTGTCCTTAACTTATAAACTTCAGAATGTCAGATGAAGAAACAAGAAAGTCAAAGCGTCATTTTTGGGAAAAATCTGGAATTCCTGGTGTGATTGGTTTTGTCGATGGAACACACATTCAACTGATTCGGCCAGCTAAAAGTGAACAACTTTTTTGCCAGAAAGCTTAAGCATAGTATAAATGTGATGGTGGTAAGTTCAATTTATCATTATTCATACACCTACTTTATGCATACATACACACATTTTGTACATATGTAAATTCGAATCAAACAATACTTTTTTTGTAACTAGATATGTGACTACATTATGGCGATAAGATAGGGACGATATGAAGGAGCATCCCATGATTGCCATGTCTGGTATCTTAGTTCCGAAAGAGCTTACCTCAAACGTTGCTTTGAGAATGGAGATAAGTCGTCCAGGATCTTAGGCAAGTACATATCTATATATATATATATAAGGAGACTCAGGATATCCGTTAGGGCCTTGGATTATGACACCGTACAGAACGGCAGTTAAAGGATCTATGGAATCGAAGTTCATAGAAGTTTTTCAGTTTTAAGATCAATAATTAAACTATTTTTTGGTGTCCTAAAGGAAAGGTTCCGATGTCTTTTGGCGGCCAGGGAACTTCATTATCCACCCGAGAAGGTTACTCAAATTATGTGTTCCGCTCTCCACAATCTCTGTTTGAAGTTCAGAGTTAAACTCCCATTCAACACAAATATTATTGGAGGAAGACGACAACCATTTCTCTTTGGAAGAACAGCCTTTAGAAACCAAGGAACATTCTAATTTTGCGGAAAGAATTCGAAATAATATAAAAAACAAAACTTTCAGTCTTTTACAATGAACACGTAGAAAACTAACTATAACATAAATAAATATAAATTCAGTTCTTTACCTAACAAACATAAATAAACATACATTCATTCTATAACTAAAAAAACAAAAATGAGCATACATTCACTTTTAACAAACATAACAAACATTCTATAACTAACATAAATAAGCATAAATCCACTTTTATAACACGTTAGTTTTTGATTGAAATTGATTACTATGCATTCATTCGCTGGCGAAGTCTCAATATCTCTTTTTTTAATTCCAGTTTAGCACTGTATTTCTCTTCCTCGCAAACACATTTGATATAGAATGATTAATTTCGCATTCGCACGAATTTGACATTAACTTTAGCAGTAGTTAGTACCAATTTTGCGCTAAGAAAACATTCGAACATTTTCACTATAGAATAGAATTAGATAGTTGGGCCCCTGGGTCTTGTCTTACATACAAAACTAAATTGAAAACGCAACGTACAGGAAAGAGTCAACAAAGCTACTGTAGCTCTCTTTTCTTGCAAAAACGTTATTGGTAATAAATGGGGCTTACAATTCAGAATCACGCATTGGCTATACACAGTAATCAGACCGATTTTAATGTACGGTGTGGCAGTATGATGGACTGCTTTACAGAAAACTATAAACCGAGATAAATTAAATAAAGCAAAACGTTCAGCTTGCCTATGTATAAGCAGATCGATTCGCACGACCCCATCTGCGGCCCTGGACACCTTACTCTACCTAGCACCACTTGACATATTAAGCAAACAAATAGCTGCAAGCTCTGCTATTCGCCTCAAAGCTTCGTCACAGTGGACTAACAACAACATTAACCACTCCGTAATTCTTAGGTATTTAGAATCAATTACAAAGCACACAAAGTACACCATCCCCAACTGCAATGCGACAGAAATTTCCAGATTTAAATGCCTTCCAGATCTTTCTGGGAGGATAGGACATTCCTGGATGATGGGTCGATCCATTTTTATACAGATGGTTTAAAAAACAAAAGAAGGAGTTGGTGGAGGTGTCTACTCTGAAAGGCTAATTTAGTCTCTCATTCCGCCTTCCCAATCATTGTAGCGTGTTCCAGGCGGAACTTTTGGCGATAAAAGAAGATTTTGTCATGGCTTAAAGAAAACGTGATATCAACATTTGATATCCTTATATAGAAGACAACAAGAAAATGTCCATCATTTCATTGCTCTATGTCCTATTTTGCAGGAAATAAGAAGATTGTTTTTGAAGAGAGCATAATATCTGTGAAAAGATTGTATGGGTTATTAAATGGTACTGAGGGTTGGTCGAAAGTGTAAAAATTCTGTAAGCTTGCCATTTTAAGAATTTAAATTTAAACGAAGGAAACGCCAATAAATTAAAAAACGTTTTAAATTATTTAATTTCTAAAATGTAAATCATTGAAACAAATCAAGAAAAAACAATTAGTTTTGCGACTGGCTGGTTTGGTGGTTGCTAGAAAAGAGATAGATTCTATCATCCTTACATTGAAGCTAACCCGTAGGCATCACTTACTTAAACCAGTATTTTGCACACGATACCATTATCTAATGTATTACCTATGTACAATTGCAGTTTATCGTTTTTGTTAAATGCAACGGTCTTAGCGAGCAATGCATAAATTATGTAGGTATGTAATATGTTCGCAAAAATTATAAGTTAACAAAAAAAATATATCATAAAAGCTTCCATCATACCAAAACCAATACAGTAAATATAGTTTAGGGCAATTACAAAATGTTTGGCAATTTAGACAAAATTAAACAGAAAAATTGAAATTATGTAAGTTAAGCAAATAAATAATTAATTTAACATTAATAAATAATATAATGAATAAAAATAATAACAGCTTCGTTTCTCAACATGCCGCCCCCGCTGAAGGAATTTCAGGACATGGCAAGAGGCAAGTTTGTTATTTGGTGCGCAATGTAACCACCCATAGGTGTCCATCGTCACCTGGATGAACTGCGGTTATTCTTCCTAAGGACCATAGAGATGGTGGCATGATAGATTCCTTCAGAATAACCATGTCACCCACTTTAAAATCTCTTAGGTCTTCTCTCCATTTTGGTCGCTTCTGCAAAGATGTGAGGTAGTCAGTATGCCGTCAGAAACCTTGCATCATATTTTGTCGTAGCTGCCATCTTCCCAATCGATTAATGGATAGTTCCAAATAACTTGGCTCGGGAATCGTCGTGTAGGGTCTACCTATAAGAAAGTGAGCAGACGTTAATGGATCAAGATCTGAATCGGAAGAAGCAAAAAGGGGCTTAGAATTTAAAAGGGCTAGCAAGGTACACATTTTTTAAAGGTTAGGACACTATCACCAACTACTCGCCGAAGATGTTGTTTTACTAATTTAACCACCGCTTCCCTAAGCCCACCAAACTGGGGACTGTGAGGAGGAATAAATTGCAAATCTATGCTTTCTCCAGCCAACATTTCTGCAACCTTTTTGTTGTGATTTTGAGACTGTACCAGTATACATGTCTGAAAGCACACTAGCTGCTCCTTAAAAGTTCGTAGCATTATCGGATTACAAAACACTGCATCTACCACGCCTGGCTATAAATCTTTTCAGGACAGCCAAAAAGGCATCCGTGGTCAGGTCCGATACTAATTCGAGGTGCAGCGCCTTAGTTATCATACTGACAAATAATGAAATATACCCTTTCGACAACGTTGGTTTCCTTCCTCTAGATGAACGAAGAGTTATTGGGCCAGCGTAATCACATTCTGTATGGATTTACGCGAGACGAAGGCAAATTTCCCATAAGCTGCGTAGATGTAATTTTCCGTTGACGAAAACACGTATGACAGTTTTCGAATAATATTTCTGCTTCCGAGGATCCAAAACTCCTGGCGAATCACTGCAAAAAGTCCAGAAAAACCTATATGTAATTCCTGTCAGCATTATCAAAACGGCGCACTTCAGTGCTAATTGGATCTCAGGTTGCCTTGAGATCGCCATTTCTACCTACTTATCCTGTGAGCATCCAAGAGAATTAACAGAGTCATTGGATGATTTTTGGGCGAATAATAGGGTGTCTAATCGCGAAGGGAACGTTTTTAGCATTCGAAATTCTACCACCGACACGCAATAAACCGACGACATCAATGAAAGGTGAAAGCGAACACAATTTTGAGGCCTTGTCAACACAACGGTCAGTCTCAAGAGTTTTGATTTCACTAAGAAACTCTCTCTTGAGGCAGACTATTTTCCCAAGGCGTAGCTCTGAGAGTGAAAGATATCCATACCTTCTATCACCTTTAGGCAAACGGCAAAAATAGATGAAGCGACGAATATAGCAAACTATTTTCACAATTTTCCTACAACTAGAAATTTTAAGTGAAATTTTGTCAAGAAAATACTCCACCGGAACCGAAACGTGAACTGTATGGACTTTCTTCCTCTCTTAAGGAATATCTGCTATTTCATTTTCACAATGATTTGGCCACTCATCAATACTATGATCCAGCCATTCATTCCCGTTCCACCACCAGTTGTGTTCCATCAAATCCTTAGGCGAGAGATCCCGCGAAGCACAATCAGCAGGGTTTTCAGATGAACTGATATGACTCCAAGACGAGCGAGGTAAAGAAGACAATATTTCAGAGGCACGATTCGCTCCAAATACACTCCATTTTCGTGGGGAGTATGAAAGCCATGACAAAACAATCTGAGAGCCACAGAACGCAGATACTCTAACTGGTTTCACATCTAACGACGACCGAATAAGGTCTATTAAACGACACAAAAGAAGACTACCACAAAGTTCCAGGCGTGGACTAGACAACTGCTTTTCTGGAGCAACTCGAGTCTTAGCGGCGACTAACTTCACTTCAACAAAACTTTTCGAACAACTACGACAATAAACCACTGCAGAATAAGCCTTTTCCGAAGCATCCGAAAAACCTATTAACTCCAAGCTTTTAGAATTTTGGGTAAACCTTCGAGAAATCCTAAAGTTTTCAAAATAGGTCAAATTCTCCCGATACAGCTTACATTTTTCTGAGATTTCAAAGGGCAAAGGATCATTTCAATCAATTTTCGTCTTTGCGGTCCACAGCTCCTGAAACAGTATTTTCAACAAAATAGTGGAAGGAGCCAAAAACCCAAAAGGATCAAAAACCTTTGCAACCTCTAAAAGTAGTTTTTTTTTGTAGGCAACAAGTGTTCGGGTAAACTAATTTTGTACGTAAAGGTGTCGTGATACGGGTTCCAAACCAAACCGAGAACCTTGGTACACTCAGAAGAACTATCCAAATCCAGTGAAACAGCTTCTTTATTGTTGATGTCACGCAATATTTCCCAACAATTCTGACCTCCACACGACAACATCCCGACGATCTGCTTCTTCAGCTCCAAGGTCTCCGACAGCGAATCAGCCCCCTTCATTAGGTCACCAACATACATACATGTCATGCAAAACTGCATGTGATGATAAGGGAAATCGGTGTTTGTAAACAAACTCTATTTGACGGAGAACTTTCATGGACGAATATGGAGCAGGTGAAGTATCATATGTTACTGTAGCCAGAGGAAAATGCGATATTGGACTATCAGGGGATTCTCTCCAAACTATCCTTTGAAAATCCCGGTGCTTTGGATGCACCCAAATTTGCCGAAACATTTTAACAATGTCAGCACAAAACACGAAACGGTGAAGACGAAAGCGAATACAAACGTTAATTAAATTTCGTTGAAGAGGAGTTCCTATATGAACCATTTCATTAAGAGAACAGTTTTTGGTATCTTTATGAAACCCATCAAAACAACACGAATTTTGTTGTGATAACAGCGTGTTGCTGATGATGATGTAGTACCCGTGGAATGATGGTTAGTGCGTTGGATTGTTATGCAAGGAGCCTTGGGTTCAATCCTTGCCTGTGCCACCTTAATTTTAAAAAAAAATAATTTTCGCGGGTACTGCCTCTTGCGAGGAATGGACAAATCCTTCAAGAGTAATTCTTGTCGTGAAAAAGTGCTTTCTCAAATTACACGTTCGGATTCGGCCTAAAATTGTAGGTCCCTTCCATTCCTGAAAACAGTACTCGCACACAGGAATAGTTGAGAGTTGTAAGTCACTAGGCCCTGGTTCACAACGGACTGTTGCGCCACCCAATTTATTTATTTATTTATAACAGCGTGATGCGGCGAGGTTCTATTTTCTCATCTGGGATACGTTCCATGTGTAATAAGTCTGCAGTATTCCACTATCAGGTCTTTATCACGAAAACCGGCGTTTCATTGCGAGAAGTCTAGACAAAGCTCCAGCTATGGAGTTGGCAAACTTAACAGGGTCTTGTCGTAAAGGAAGTTCTACCATATGTTTATTATCAGGTGTACGAGTAAGAGTTTTTCAAAAGTTTTCATCTACCTCATCTTCAATTACTCTAAACGAATAACTATGAGGTATCTTTTCAATTTCCCATAAGGATTTCAAAATAACATCAAGGTCAACACATGCGTGCAATGAAACTAACGAATTTCCTGGCAAACAACCCGTTACAACCCATCCAAACATAACAAAATCATGAGCAACTACCTTTCTCTCTGGATCTGAGCGATGATCACTTAGCAGAATCCTCCAAGCCTTGTCAGCCCCAACAAAACATCAATGGGACTGGGTTTTTGAATCCTACGTCCGCTAACAAAAGATCGTCAAGAAAAGTTAAATTGCTGGCTTCGAACTAAAGCGATGGTGTTTGGAAAGGTATTTGGTTCAGAATATATGCCTCAACTTGCGTAGTATGTGAGGTAATGCGGGATTTTAATTTTAACTCAGCAGCACCTTGAGTCACACCAGCTTCAACACACGAAATTTCGAATATTGGTAAACGAGCATGAGAACGACGTAAACCAAGCCTTTCCACCAAACTATCAGTTACGCACGAAACCTGAGAACCACTATCCAACAAAACGCGAGCGAGATGGGTCTTTCCAGAAACGTCATACACTTTTACAACAGCGATTGGTAATATAACCGAAGAACGTGAACCATTTTGCATATGGTTGCTTACGAAGGAAGCTGAGCCTTGCGTAGGATCAACCGCATTAGCTGGGCTTGGATTATCTAAGTGTACAAAGCTATGGTGTCGAGAATTACATGACGTACTACGTGCTTTCGATCGACATCGATTCGACGAATGTTTAGTACCGAGGCAGTTATAGCATAATCGTTGATCTCGAGCGAAATTAACCGACATTTAAATGAAATTTGGACATTGTGGAAGATAATGTTCACCTTTACATTTTGGACATGAGGTATTTACTACGGCGAGGCTTTTTATATTCGACGAATTTGACGTACGAGAGTTCTTGACGCGAGAAGTTTTGGAATCGCTAGCTTCTAAGGCATTAGAACGCTTTTCGAGAAAATTAAGAAGGTCTTAAATCGTCGACACTTTCGACATTTTGTTTTCTAAAGCCCAAGCTTTTTTAATTTCAGAGTCTGTTTTATTTATCAATAAATAAACAAGCCATGGATCCCTACCTTCCGACTTAACCGCTTCAAGACCACAAATAACTTCATCAGCTTTATCCACTAGCTTACGCAATTAAGAGCCATCACACGACACGACGCGACGTTTGGAAATTTTAAGAATTGACCACGAATAACTTCATCAGCTTTATCCACTAGCTTAAGCAATTGAGAGCCATCACACGACATGACGTTTGGAAATTTTAAGAATTGTGCGATAAGAGCATTAATTATAAAAAGTGGTTTATCATAACGATTTTCTAATTTCTCCCAAGCGAGCTGGTAATTGAAATCCGAAATGCTAACACCGTTCTAAAGATTAATAGCGTCCTCGCGCAAATCCGATTTCAAATAACTTTTGGGCATTCGAATGTTTTCTGTTGCAGTCCACCGTTTGCAAGAACAGATCGCGAAAACCTGGCCATTACCCATAATCACCGGAAAACGGTGTAATGTGCATAGCTTGCAGCTTTGTATTAGTCGGTACCTGGCCTAACCGATTTACGGATTCGGCTTGGGAAGAAACTAATTCCTTCAACGAAACGCCCGTTTCCTCATTGCTTTCCACTGAAGTAATGTCTTTTAAGCGTTTTAAAAGATCACACTGGGCTACTATATAATTCGATTCTAAAATCTCACACAATTCTGTTATTATGGTTCCAGCAACAGTAAAAAAAATCATCCAAGAAAGTGCAGTGGAGCAAAAATCAGATTTCTACGATATACTAATACAGGAATCCTGAGTCTAGAAACCTCAAACCAAAAAAAACGATTCCAAATATCCAGGAACGAAGGACCAATTTTGTTTAAGAATTAAAATTTAAGTTAAGGAAACGCCAATAAATTAAAAAATTTTATAAATTATTAAATTTCCAAAATGTAAATCATTAAAACAAATCAAGAAAAAACAATTAATTTTTGGATAGGTGCTTGCTAGAAAATAGAAAGATTCTATCATCCTTACATTGAAGCTAACCCATATGCTAAAACCAGTTTTTTGCACACGATACCAATATCTAATGTATTACCTATGTACAATTGCGGTTTATCGTTTTTGTTAAATGCAACGGTCTTAGCAAGCAATGCACAAATTATGTAGGTATGTAGTATGTTTACAAAAATTATAAGTTAACAAAAAAAATATACCAAAACCAATTAAGTAAATATAGTATGGGGCAATTTCAAAATGTTTGGCAATTTAGACAAAATTAAACAGAAAAATTGAAATTATTTGAGTTAAGAAAATAAATAATTAATTAAACATTAATAAATAATATAATGAATACAAATAATAACAGCTTCGTTTCTCAACACTTGCCCTTTCATATAGAAATAGTTTTTGACATCATTCTCACTTTGTGTTTCAGATCACTCAAAAATTATATATTTATAGAATTTATGAAAATTAACATTAAGCTTAAATTCAAGTTCAAAAAATAAAAATAAAATTGTACTTCTTTTCATATTACATTAATATCTTACATATGTGTTTCAAATCACGTCAAAATTGAATTCATACAAAATTGTAATTTAAAAACTAATTTATTATATAACAAATTTATAACTTAATTAATATATCATATTGATTCATATATTTTTAACTTAATTTACATTTATTTATATAATGTCATTTCCGGCAGACGGCAAATATGCCAAGTCCGTAGTCTTACTACAAATTGTACATACATACATTATTTTAAAGATAAGATGATAATAAAGAATAATAATAGTAATAACAATAATAATAATAATAATAATAATAATAATAATAATAATAATAATAATAATAATAATAATAATAATAATAATAATAATAATAATAATAATAATAATAATAATAATAATAATAATAATAATAATAATAATAATAATAATAATAATAATAATAATAATAATAATAATAATAATAATAAATTATTAAAAATAATAATAATAATAATAATAACAAAAATACTGGCATACCAAACTGTTGCGAATGCAAGACGCTATAAAGAAGGGAAACCACCAGGTGGAACAACATCACCACGTGTCAGGTCACACAAACATCTGAAAAACATCTGGCCAACACTAGATTTAAAACGATCAAGGTGCTTGCTATCTCTAAGCAGATTGCATATAAGCTCGATAATAGGTGTCATAACCGGATACTGTCTAATAGGAACGCACGCCACGCGACTAGGCGTATTCTTAAATGAATTTGGTGACAGAATTCTTCATCTTCTCTGTACATGCCCTGTTCTGGCTCAAAAACGCAAGAATTACCTAGAAGAATTCTTCTTTAAGGATCTAAATCATATGAGCCTCTCACGTTTCGTAAGGGACTCAAACTGGTTCCATTGAGCTAAGGAGGAAGCCTCAAGATTCATGTGGTATCACAATGGGCCATTAAACTGGCCTAAGTGTGTCCGTTTCCATCTTGGACAGCCACTATAACCTAACCTGGGGGCGCAACTATTACGACAACACGAGTGCACTGCGGATGAGATGCAGATCAGCCAAAACTCACTTAATTTAATTCCTACTCATATTTCATACATAAAACAAATTTATAATATATTTCCAAGAAAAATAATTTTACATTTAATATTTTCATAAAATAAGTAATCTTTACTTTACAATAAAAATAATATATTTTTCTAGTGTAACGACAAATAACTAGCTGTACTCTACCTTGAAAACATAGCGTTCATAGAAAGAGGTAGCGTTCATAAAAGGAAAGAGGAAACCACAATGGTGTGCCTCAGAGCTTAACTTGCTAAGAAGAGAATGTAGGAAACTCTTCAACCTAGCCAAAGCCACAAGACCAGTCTCTCACTGCGATTCTTGCAAAAAATCCCCAGCAATTTAGAAGAAGAAGAATTCACTAAGGACATCCAAGCGACTTGCCTGGCGATCCTTCTGTGGCACGATAGAAGAAACTTCTGAAGCTTCCAGGTTACGTACAATTCTAACAACTAACCCAGCAATGATAAGCTAATTGAAAAATGCAGACGGCTTCTGGACAAATTCAAGTAATGAATGGCTGGACACTCACTGATAGTTCTCTTACCGAAACTTGCAAAAGTTATCTACGTTCAAGTCCAAATACAATATATCCAAAAGATATGATCACAAGGGACAAGCTACAATGGGCTCTCAACAGCTTCAAACCATTTAAATCTGCAGGACCAGATGGAATAATACCATCCGAGCTACAAAACACTCCTGACATAATTGCACCAGTCCTTGAGGCAATTTTTATCAGCTGTTTTTACCTGGTCCATGTTCCCTTGGCATAGAGAGAAGTTAAAGTTGTTTTTATACCCAAAGCAGGTAAATGCTCGCAAGTCAATCCTAAATATCTTCGACCTATAAGTCTATCATCAATTCTTCTTAAGACATTGGAAAGATTAATTGATATCAATTTAAGGGCAAGTATTGATAAAAGACTTCTGTTTTCGTCTCAATATGCCTACATGGTGGAAATAGCGTTACACACCTTATCACGCATCGTCGAATATTCCCTTCATCATAAAGAGTTCACTATGGTTGCTTTCCTTGACATCGAAGGTGCCTTTAACAACGTGGACACATATGCACTAATATCTGTAAATGTAGAGAGTTCGCTTCGGGGGTTAATTCATTTAAAGAATAACTTACTAAAAACTGGGCAACTCTTCTGGCAGACGATTCGTTAGTAGAGGGACACCGCAAGGTTTTGCTCTACTCTGAAACCTAGTGGTAAATGAAATAATAACTAGTCTGGATGCGGACAGTTTTAGAGGCCTATGCGGACAACGTTGCTATAGCAGTTTCACGAAAGCATCTTAACACCTTAAAAGAACTCTTACAAAATGCGTTAGATCGGTGAGGACTGGGTGTTAACCCATACAAAACCAATTTAGTCTTATTTTCGATTCGATACAAAATTCCATGTGTCAAATCTCCTTATATTATAGGAATCCAATTAAAATTCTCAGTCGAGTCCAAATACCTGGGGCCCTACTATGTAATTCGATTCAAACTTTTTGCCATGACCACCTTGGCCCTATCCCTAAAAAAACCTTGAGAGAATCGTCGCTGAAGCGGAACGGCAAAGGATCCGGTATGGGTTTTGATTATATTCGACAAGAAGTCCTAGACATAACTCTTGTCTCAGATAACGTACACCATATGATCTTGGACTGGAAAGTATCCAAAGAACACTCGTAGTCTGATCATAGATATATCCAGTTCAATATAAATGTGGATGAATACCCCAGTCCATTAACTTTTCGAAATTATCGGAAAACAGACTGGGCTTCAAACAGGAACTTATTACAAAGTTTACTAAAACCTGAACTATCTAGTGACCTCAACTCAGCTATGAACAGATCGCTAGAAATTGCTTGTACTTATATCATAAGAGGAAAGAGGAAACCACAATGGTGGGCTTCAGACGTGACTCGCCCAAAAGAGAATGTAGGAAACTCTTTAACCTAGCCAAAGCCGCAAGACTAGTCTCTCACTGCGATTGTTGCAAAAAATCCCAAGGAATTTACAAAAAGGCATTACTATCTATTGAAGTAGAGTCGAATGCCGGTAATGCCAAACTTTTTGCCAACAAATTTGCAAATTTCGAACGAGTCTCGCATTATGTTTGACATAAGTTAAGTTAAAAAAAAAAAAAAAACAAACATATGTTAATTTGGCGACCAATATTTTCGGAAAATAATTAAATAAGTACTTATTGAGTATTTATGTAGGCATTTTTTATCTAAAAAATTACTTTATTTCAGCTTTGTTAAAAACTACCGCCTTTCAAAACAAGCCTTTATGTATTTATCAAACAATATAACAACAAAATTAAGTATTCGGAAAAAGCAAATTTCTGTTCCCAACATAATTAAGCTATCAGCTACCTTGAAATTTTTGGCAACAGGTGGTCACCAAAACCAGATCGGTGGAGACATGCATGCGGGGCTTACTCAACAAACTTTATCCAAAATTATAAAAGAGGTTTTAACATCAGTAGAAAAAGTAATTTGTCCTCAACTCATAAACTTCAAAATGTCAGATGAAGAAAAAAGAAAGTCCAAGCGTCATTTTTGGGAAAAATCTGGAATTCCTGGTGTGATTGGTTTTGTCGATGGAACACACATTCGACTAAAAGTGAAAAGTGAACAACTTTTTTTATCATTATTCATACACCTACTTTATGCATACATACATACATTTTTTACATATGTAAATTGGAATCAAACAATACTTTTTTATGTAACTACACTATGGCGATAAGATAAGGACGATATGAAGGAGCATCCCATGATTGCCATGTCTGGTATCTTAGTTCCGAAAGAGCTTACCTCCAACGTTGCTTTGAGAATGGAGATAAGTCGTCCAGGATCTTAGGCAAGTACATATCTATATATATACAGTGGACGTCCAGTATAACGAATGATATAATGTTCGAGGTCATTCTCTATATCGAGAGCGTTCGTTATATCGATCGACTTTTCCATTCAAAAAAATTTAAGTAAGTGGTTGATTTATTAATTTTGGCACACGGAATTTTATTGAAATTTCCTTAAGTGAAACGCCTTTGTTGCACTCATCAATAATTTTGACTTTGTCCTTTAATGAAAGCCGAGTACGTTGAGATTTTGTATTCATTTTAATATTTTGTACACAAAACTAAATCTACAAAATTATTACGGAGCGTTTCAACCAGACGAGACTTTAAACAACAAAAACATTATTTAACTGCTAACATTATCTTGAGGTCGTGTCATTGAATATGTGTGTGTAAGACCGTACATAAAATTCAAAACTGCATAGCGATAGACAAACCAAAAAATAAGAATTCTAACAAAAATGTTTTAGTAGGCGATGCGAAGACTAAACGAAAAACAGAAAGCTTGTTATAGTTTTGAACCTCTTTGGCGCACACACATACATATGTACGAGAATAAACTTATGTGTTGACATACAAATAAATGCACAGATCACAATGGCAAGAAAAAAATCATTTTAAGGCAATATATATTACGCGTTCGTTATATCGGATAGCAAATTTTTATCATCGTTCGTTATTTAGAGATGTTAATGTAAATTTCAAAAGCGTTCGTTATATCGCAAATTCGCTATATCGGGCATTCGTTATATTGGACGTCCACTGTAGTTTTAAAGCAAAATAATATTAAAAAATTATTTAAGGAGACTCAGGATATCCGTTAGGGCCTTGGATTATGACACCGTACAGAACGGCAGTTAAAGTATCTATGGAATCGAAGTTCAACGAAGTTTTTCAGTTTTAAGATCAATAATTGAGCGATTTTTTGGTGTCCTAAAGGAAAGGTTCCGATGTCTTTTGGCGGCCAGGAAACTTCATTATCCACCCGAGAAGGTTACTCAAATTATGAACATGTGTTCCGCTCTCCACAATCTCTGTTTGAAGTTCAGAGTTAAACTCCCTAATTCAACACAAGTATTATTGGAAGAAGACGACAACCATTTCTCTTTGGAAGAACAGCCTTTAGAAACCAAGGAACATTCTAATTTTTGGGAAAGAATTCGAAATAATATAAAAAAATGATTTATGCATTCTATGAATACGTACTTACAAACATTTATTTTAAAAACATAAAAAGCACAAAAGAAAAACAAATATTTCAGTCTTTTACACTGAACACGTAGAAAACTAACTATAACATAAATAAATATAAATTCAGTTCTTTCACTAACAAACATAAATAAACATACATTCTTACTTTTAACAAACATAAATGAACATTCATTCACTTCTATAAATAACTAACATAAATAAGCATAAATCCACTTTTATAACACGTTATTTTTTGCTTCAAAGTGATTATTGTGCATTCACAATATTACATTAACTTTAGCAGTAGATAGTACCAATTTTAAAAGAAAACAAACAAAGTAGTTGGCACTACTAGAGCTGTTCGATTTTCGGTTTTAGAACTTGCTTATAGAATTACGGAGTAGTAATTTTTCGAATTCGAACATTTTTACTATAGAATCGAATTAGATAGTAGGGCCCCTGGGTCTTGTCTTACATACAAAACTAAATTGAAAACGCAACGTACAGGAAAGAGTCAACAAAGCTACTGTAGCTCTCTTTTCTTGCAAAAACGTTGTTGGTAATAAATGGGGCTTACAATCCAGAATCACGCATTGGCTATACACAGTAATCAGACCGATTTTAATGCACGGTGTGGCAGTATGATGGACTGCTTTACAGAAAACTATAAACCGAGATAAATTAAATAAAGCAAAACGTTCAGCTTGCCTATGTATAAGCAGATCGATTCGCACGACCCCATCTGCGGCCCTGGACACCTTTTTCTACCTAGCACCTATTGAAATATTAAGCAAACAAATAGCTGCAAGCTCTGCTATTCGCCTCAAAGCTTCGTCACAGTGGACTAACAACAACATTGACCACTCCGTAATTCTTAGGTATTTAGAATCAATTACAAAGCACACAGACTACATCATCCCCCAACTGCAATTCGACAGAAATTTAAAGATTTCAATACCTTCCAGATGTTTCTGGGAGGATAGGACATTACTGGATGATGGGTCGATCCATTTTTATACAGATGGTTTAAAAAACAAAAGAAGGAGTTGGTGGAGGTGTCTACTCTGAAAGGCTATTTAAGTCTCTCATTCCGCCTTCCCAATCATTGGAGCGTGTTCCAGGCGGAACTTTTGGCGATAAAAGAAGTCTCGTACTGGCTTAAAGAAAACGTAATATCAACATCTGATATCCTGATATAGAAGACAACTAGAAAATGTCCATCATTTCATTGCACTATGTCCTATTTTGCAGGAAATAGGAAGATTATTTTTTGAAGAGAGGATAATATCTGTGGAAAGATTGTATGGGTTATTAAATGGTGCTGAGGGTTGGTCGAAAGTGTACAAATTCTGTAAGCTTGCCATTTCATATAAAAATAGTTTTTGACAGCATTCGCACTTCGTGTTTCAAATCACTCGAAAATTGTATATTTATAGAATTTATGAAAATTAATATTAAGCTTAAATTCAAGTTGAAAAAATAAAAATTAAATTGTACTTCTTTTCATATTACATTAGGGTTATTATACAAAAGTGGGGTAACTAAATGTCATCAACCAACAAAGTCTTATTGTATTTTATTGAGATTACAATTTATTTTAAAAAAAAGGAAAGACCTTTACTTGGTCACTCAATTGCAGTTATTCATTTTGAATACAAATTATTAAAAAAAAAAACAAATAGTTCTTAAAACATCAGTCCTTTGACATGTCACAACCCTGAAAACCAACAATTAAATAGCTGTCTAGTTAAAATTATCATTGATTTGACAAAACTTATTATAGATGAAACAGCATCATTATGTACTTATTTTGTTAGAAAAAATGAGTCTTAAAGCTTTACGTTAATCTCCCACGGTAGTTAGACTCAATGTATTCATAAAAACAACCATTTTTGGTTCATCTGAATAGGTTCAATAGCAAAAATTGCAGTTTGTGTTAAGTTGCGTGTTAATTGTAATCGAAATTTTATCTGTCAATAAGGTTAGTGTGTTTTTCCTATTAACGGTGAAAAAGGGTAGCGGAAAATTTTCAAGCGAGGAAGAAAAAGGCAAAATGAAAGCATTTCGGGAATCAGGCCTAAGCCAACGACTTATAGCGAAGAAATTCAAAAGAAGTCAAAATTTGGTATGCAGTTACTTGCGATATATCCAAAATTATGGAAAAAAAACGAAAGGAGGAACTTATATGGCCTTATCAATGACTGATAGACGTGCTATTATTAGAATAGCTTCTAATTCTTATGATTCCGCGTCAAAAATAAAAATAAAAACCGGTGTCAATTGCACTTTAGCTACGTTAAAACGCGTTGTTAAACGTGATTCTTATTTGAAAAGAAAAAAAAAATAAAAAAAAACACCATTTAACGAATCTATAAAGAAAATCGTCTCCAATTCTGTAAGAAATTCATGTCGTGGAAGCCAGAGTGGAAAAAGTGATTTTTTCAAATGAGAAAAAGTTAAATTTAGAGGGCCCTGACGGCTGTAATTATTTTCTTCTACGGTGTGTTAGAAAAGGCCTTCCTACAGATTTCTCATCTCTTTGGACCAATATCGTGGGCATTCCAACATGATAATGCCCCTAGCCATACAGCGAGGACAGTAAGCACTGGATAATGAACCCCTGACATTAACATAATAGAGAATTTGTGGGGACTTCTCTTAGGTAAAGTATAAGAGTCAGGAAGGCAGTTCAAAGTCATTAATCGCAGCCATTAAAAAAGCCAGGTCAAAAATTTGGCTTCAATACCTTGAAAAATTGTATAGTTCCATTCCGAATCGAATTTACGAGAATTTATATTTAAAAGAGGTGGCAACACTCATTATTAACTATTGCTAAATAATCATACAATGCAAAAGGGTAAAATAATTCATGGAGTTCAAATAATTTTCATTGTTTAATTCCATTTCATCTGTTGAACCTATTCAGATGAGTAAAAGAAAATGCTTATCTTTATGATTACATTTAGTCTAGCTACCGTCAGTCTAGGTAAGATTTAAGACAAATTTATTTCTCCCAAAATAAGCTCATAATGATGCTCTTTCATTATATGTATAAAAAAGATTTGTCATTGCAATACATATGAAGGGAGGTGTGGTGAAAATATTTGGGAACCTATTCAGATGAGCGGCAGTGTATACTACATCTTTGATAATGCAGTGTTCTCCACTTTATTTTTAAAAAATATGAAATTTTGTGTTCAGTTTTATTCGTCAGTCCGTTGTGTGTTATTTAAATTTAAAATTCGTGCGAATTATTGCCGACTCAACGTCAAATCTCACTTTAAATTTTAATGTTGGTAGTAAAGTTAGTTGCGGGTCACTGTACCAGAGTTTAGGTTATTTTTGTTATCTTTACCCTTGCTAAGTCAAATAACATGTTAGTCCTATGGCGAGTCTTTATTTTGTTTGTTAATCTAAAATGTATTCTTATTTATTTATACTTAAAATTTGTTAAAATGTAGTTTTTTGATATTCGAAATTACAAAAAGCAAAATTAGTTTTGATTATAATCTCAAATTTCGACTTTTTCGTCAGCCCTGTGTCAGGTACATATGTATATAGTTATTGTTCTTCATTTAATGATCATTAGTACTTTTAAGATGAATATTTTTAGATGTTGTTCATATTGTTTGTTGATTACTTAGAAATATTTGGTAAAACTATGTGAAAGTTGTAAAAGATAGTTAAATAACGTTACGTTAAATGTCAAAAGTTTGTTTTGAAAACTGATATAGTATTTTTTTAGTATTACATATTAATAATTATTTTTGATTGTTACTAAGTTATTTTAAGTTATCATTAATAAATCATAAGAGATTTTTACTAATTTGTATAAAATTTCAATATAAAACTTTTAAAACTGTGTATACTCGTCATTCCCCTGGCACTCATATTCTGAAATTATCAAATATCATACAATGTACTCAAAAAAGTGACTGGCCCGATTGGGAGCATTATATTAATAAGATTAGCTACCATATACACCCGAATTTGCAGAAGTTGGTTTTATTAACTATCGTAATCAAAATATCCTCAAAAGTTACCCAACTTTTGTATAATCACCCATTAATATCTTTTGTGTTTCAAATCACGTCAAAATTGAATTCATACAAAATTGTAATTTAAAAACTAATTTATTATGTACCGAATTTATAACTTAATTAATATACCATATTGATTCATATATTTTTAAATTAATTTACATTTATTTATATAATGTCATATCCTGCAGACGCCAAATATGCCAAGTCCGTAATCTTACTACAGATTGTATATTATTTTAAAGATAAGATGAAAATAAAGAATAATAATAGTAATCATAATAATACTAATAATAATAATAAATAATAATAATTAAAATACTGACATTCCAATCGCTACTTGTAAACTGTTGCTAATGCAAGACGCTATAAAGAAGGCAAACACCAGGTGGAACAACATCACCACGTGTCAGGTCACAAAAAACATCTAGCCAAAACTAGATTTAAAACGTTTAAGGTGCTTGCTATCTCCAAGCAGATCGCATATAAGCTCGATAATAGGTGTCATAACTGGATACTGTCTAATAGGAAAGCACTCCACGAGACTAGGCGCATTCTCAAATGACTTTTGCAGAAGCTGTATGGACCAGCAAGAGGAAGAAACGGTTATTAATCTTCTCTGCATATGCCCTGCTCTAGCTCGAAAACGCAAGAATTGCCTAAGAGAATTCTTCTTTAACGATCTAAACGCTCTAAATCATATCGGTATAACCAGCCTCTCCATTTCGTAAGGGACTCAAGCTGCATCCGTTGAGCTTAGGAGGAAGCCTCACGACTCATGTGGTATCACAATGGCCAATGGACAGCCAAGAGGATGAAAGAATTCTTCATCTTCTGTGTACATGCCCTGCTCTGGCTCAAAACGCAAGAATTACCTAGGAGAATTCTTATTTAACGATCTAAATCATATCAGCCTCTCACGTTTCGTAAGGGACTCAAACTGGTTCCATTGAGCTCAGGAGGAAGCCTCACGACTCATGTGGTATCACAATGGCCAATGGACAGCCACTTTAACCTAAGCTGGGGGCGCGACTAATTCAAAAAAACGCGTGCGCTGCGAATGGGATGCAGATCAGCCAAAACTCACTTAATTTAATTCCTACCCATATTTCATACATAAAACAAATTTGTAATTAATATTAATTTTAGATTTAATATTTGAATAAAATAAGCAATCTTAACTTTACAATAAAAATAATATATTTTTCTAATGAAACGACAAATAACTAGCAGTACTCACCCTGGATCTAAGGTGTTATACGACCCGTGCCGATGATCAGCCAGGCTGAGAGCCCAATTTCTAAAAAATAGCTCAGTCGTTAACGGAGTATCCGGAACATGCGGAATCTAATTATCGGTTGTGATGCCAATGCGCACCATACTAAATTGGGTAGTACCGATATAAATAACAGAGGTGAGTTTCTTTTTGATTATATTCTAACAAGTAAGTAATGTAGGTAGTGAACCAACCTTACCGTCACTACAAATCGACAAGAAGTTTTAGATTTGATTTTTGTCTCGTTAAATCTCTTAAATAAAATATTGAATTAAAGAGTATCAAAGGAGAACTCGTTCTCCGATCATAGATACATCCAATTGACACTTATTGAAGAGTCCCCAAAACCGATCCAGTTCCGGAATTATAGGAAAACAGATTGGCCAAAATATAGGGCGAATCCGAAAAATTTGATTAAACCAGAACTTTCTGATCCGTCCTTGTGCGCTCTTGAACTCGATCAAAAAGTCGATGAGCCCTCAATAAAGCCATGGAAACTGCCTGCCCCCTCACTATAGTGCGGGGAAAGAAGACACCATATTGGTGGGCTGCTGAACTAGAAACACTCAGAAAAGATTTTAGAAGGCTTTTTAATCGTGCAAAAAATACTAGATATCCCCAAGACTGGAACTCCTATAAGGAATCCCTCAAAAAGTATAAACAAGAACTGAGAATAGCCAAAAGATCCTCATGGAGATCCTTCTGTAGCTCAATAGAAGAATCCTCGGAGGATAAGGAAGATTCTCTCGACAAATCCAACCATGCCTACTTGTTTAAAAACTTGGATGGTACATGCATTAAGTCTTGCGAAGAAACGCTAAACCTGCTAATGGACACCCACTTCCCAGATAGCTCCATATCCGTTAATACAACAAACCGTCCTGGGGTATTTACTTAACTTTTCCTCAAGGTCTTGTTTCAAAAGAAAATTGAGATGGGCTCTGAATAGCTTCGTACCGTATAAATCCCCAGGTCCAGATCAAATCATACCAGCTGAGCTACAACTTACAATTGACATACCTGTGCCCATCATTGAAATGATCTTTAAAAGTTAAAAATTTGGTCTATATGTATACCTTAGCGATGGAGAGAAGTAAAAGTAGTTTTCATTTCCAAGGCGGGCAAATGTTCGCATGTCAACCCTAAAGATCTAAGACCTATTAGCATAACATAATTCATTCTCAAAACTCTGGACCGATTGATTGATATCCATGTACTTAAAAGCATTGATAAGACACCATCGTTGTCTCAGCATGCTTACTGTAAAGGGAAATCGGTAGAAACAGCCTTGCACACTCTATTAAGAACTATCGAATACTCCCTAGAGCAAAAGGAATATACTATGGTGGCTTTCCTGGATATTGAGGGCGCTTTCAACAACGTTGACCCATCCGCTTTCACTTCTGCTATGACGACCCTAAACGTTGAATACTCAATCTGTGAGTTGATTAATCTAATGGTAAAAAGCAGGACATCAACTCTAGTTTGGGAGATTTTTGCAAAAAAAGGTCTGCTAGTAGAGGCACCCCGCAAGGTGGTGTTCTTTCCCCTCTCCTGTGGAACACATAGTGGTTAACGAACTAGTAGTATCCCTTGAGAGGGAAGGCTACAGAGTGGTTGCGTATGCCGATGATGTTGCTATCGCCGTCACAGGGGAACATCCTAATACACTGAGAGACCTCCTCCAAAATGCACTCAATATGCTCACTAGATGGGCTGATCACTGCGGACTTAGTATTAATCCTCAAAAAATAGACCTCGTCCTTTTCACACGGAAATATAAGACCCCAGTAATTATACCTCCTTCAATAAAAGGTGTACCACTAATTTTTACCAATGAAGCCAAATATCTTGGTTTGATATTGGACAAAAAATTAAGTTGGAAATCTAATATACAGGAAAAAGTTTAAAAAGCTACAGCAACTCTTATCCGTTGCAAGAAAACCATAGGAAGCAAATAGGGTTTTCAACTTCGCATAACCTACTGGCTATACACATCGGTCATCCGACCAATACTTATGGACGGGGTTGCAGTATAGTGGAATGCACTGGAGAAAGTCACATACTACGACAATCTCAGCAGAGTCCAACGCACTGCATGTCTCTGCATAAGCGGGGCATTGAGAACCACACCCTCAGCAGTGTTAGACACTCTCCTCCATCTGACACCCCTCGACATCTTCAGTAAACAAGTGGCAGCGAGTACAGCGATAAGATTCGACGCCTCATCTCAATGGACCAACAACTATGTCGGGCACTCCATCATTTTGAACCTCTTTGGTTATATACCAAAGTACATAGACTACACTATTCTTAAACCCCTATTTGGAAAAAAATTCTAGGTATCCATTTCACCCAGAGATGAATGGGAAGACATAAAAACTGCTGGGTAACAAAAGTATTTATTTTTATACAGTTGGATCCAAGACAAATGAGGGAGTTGGTAGTGGTCTGTACTTAGAAAAGCTTAATCTAAGCATCTCATTCCGCCTACCTAATCGTTGTAGCGTCTTTCAAGCGGAAATTTTAGGGATCAAAGAGGTTCTCTCCTGGCTAAGAGAAAAAGTGATATCAACTTTTGATATCCACATCTTCTCTGACAGTCAGCCTGCTATTAAATCTCTTGATGGTGTCTCAACCAAATCTCAAACGGCCCTCGATTGTCGATCGTCTCTTATGGAGATGGCTCAGCAATTTAACATTCACCTATGTTGGGTGCCACAAAACTCATATGGAATTCACTGGACCTAAAGCGCTCTAAGGACTTGTTATCTCAAAGCAGACTTCATATTAGCTCCCTAATAGGTGTCCTTACGGGACACTGTCTTATAGGCAGACACGCAATACGACTTGGTGTAGCCTCAAATGACTTCTGTAGGAGCTGTATGGACGAAGAAACAATCTCTCACCTCCTCCTCTGCACTTGCCCTACTCTTTCACTCGCACGCAAAATTCATCTGGGGGACTACTTTTTGATAATCCCAGTGAACTAGCTAAAAAGGATGAGGTTCGACTAGTAAGAAGTAAATCTCTAGATTTATGTGGTATCACAATGGGCCTTTCTTTTGGCCTAAGTGTGTGGATTCTAATCCGTAGCCACGTTTAACTAACCTAACCTCCCTTGAAAACATAGTGTTCATAGAAAGAGGTACTCTAGCCACCATTAGCGTTAAAACGTGTTTTGGTTTTTCCTTTTCTTTTGATTCTTCGAACGTGAAGGTCATTAAAGCCAAATAATACCAGCATACATATAAGCTTTGCGTTGTGATTATAAAGGGTAGTTCAATTAAGGGCCGATGTTTAATGTGAACACACCTAGACCCAAGTTTTTTCTGGATTTCATTTGATATTTCAACTTCAAACTAACTGAATCTAAACCATGGGTAAATACACTATCCAGAAATTGAAAATTGAGTGTTACGTTACATGAGGAGCGTACGAGAGGGTTTAGTTTTTTAAGAAGATGTTCGTGTGTGATTGAAGTGTGTCCAAGTTTTAGGCAAACAAAATTAGTTATTTGTGTTTTTGGGATCTTTGGGTATCGAGGATGAGATGTATCGCTGTTGATTTATTTATAATGGTGATGTTATTGGCTCCAATCGTTTAGCTGTTTCGTCTTCATTAAATTTCGTATGAAATTGGTTATGTCACGTTTAGTAAAGATATTGAAAGTGTATACGGGTGAATCTTTCGTTGATCTAGCTGAACGTTCTGCTTCTTCGTTGCCACATATACCAGTATGTCAGGGAACCCACATTTATTTTATGGTTGGTAGCTTAATGATGTGGACCCGTATTTCAGATATAAGGTCATCGTTGTTATTTGGATTGGATATGGCTTGCAAAACGGATATACTGTCGGAGCAGATCATAATATTTCCGCGAACCTTTGTCGCTGTTGTGATGGCCTGCAGGATACTAAATGATTCAGCCGTAAAAACAGATGAGAAACTTGTTAAGATCCCTTTATCTTCAAGTTTTGATTTAATTTCAGTCAAGAGTTCTCAGTAAACGGATTAATTGGTGTTGTTTTTTCTGTATATCAATCGATTTGGGTTTAATATGCCAAGGAGGATATGTGGGTTTGAAATGATAACCCCGTTTTGTCGGAAGTTGTAGTTGACTAGTTTTGGCCAGTACTACGAGTAGTTTAAGAGTGGATGGAATTCGTTTCATGTATTTTTGATTTATTGTCTGTGCAATATCGGCATCAATTACTTAGTTACTTTAAAATACTAGTTTTGGGGCTAACTTCAATGTTAGTTCATCAACTCGATGTTCTATGGTTGGGAGTCCAGTTTCGGCAAGCAAGTTTTGTATCGGTGTTGTTGGGAAGGCGTTGAGGCATCGTCTTACAGCTTTATGGTATGGTGGCTTGCTAATATTTAGTGTAGATTTGGGGCTTTTACCATAAATATATATTCCAAAATCTATTTTGCTTAATACTAACATTTTTGTAAGTTGAGAAAGAGTATTTATGTGTATGTTGCTTTTGTTATTACTTAAATATTTAATTATATTGATTCTCGAAGCTAGGTTTTTTTTTAGTGATAAACAGTGTTCTTTCCAATAATTTATTATAAAAAAATAATCCTAGAATACTTAAATTATTTACATTAGGAATTGATACATTATTTACTTTTAATTAATATTAGGACAGGTTTTCGGCAGATGTGAAGTAGTTAACATTTTTCTATTAATAATTTTGATAGCCGGATATTACAGACAACGTATGGATATCGTTTTCATTAAGAAATAGGTTCTTGCATCTGGTCAAATCTGACATTTTGCTTAAAATATGAACATCGTCAGCATAGAGACAGTGCTCTAATAATTTATGTTTTTCAAGTATATTGCTTATGTCGTTGAATGCTATAATGAATAACATTACCGATAAAGGAAATCCCTGCGGTATACCATTTTCTAAAGGGTATTTTCTAAGACCTTTGACAGGCATGGAATTAGTGATATGGGTCGATAGCTTTCAACCAAAATTTTGTCTGTGTTTGGTTTTGGGATAGGCAGTGAAAAAGCTGTTTTCCAGAGTTGGGGTAACGTTAAGGTATCAAGAAAGAAAAACCAAAGGCAAATTTTTAATCATCGGATAGGAAATTCTATCCCTTCCTGGAGTTTTGCCTTAGTTTTTTTCACGTTTCAAATTCTACAAATGAAATATGTTTTTCGATAGAACGAGCAAAATTGGTTTTTGTTTTGTTCTGAGGTGAAATTGATAGCTTAATTTTTTTCCTCAGAAGTTTGGATGAAAATTTATATCTGTGGAATAGTAGGACCATGTTTTAACAAAGCAATCAGCTATTTTTTTGTACTTGAAATAATAAAATTTTGTGACTGAATACTAATTATTTGACTATTAAATTTTGACTTTGATTTTTTATAATGGATAAGGTTGGTTTGTGTAGGATGTTTTTAGAAAGTTTTAAAGCAGAAATTTTCACTTTACGAAGTTTTGTGAGGATTGTAGACAGAACTGGTTTGAGTTGTTGTTAAGACTAGGTGATTTGTCTGATAGATACTCTTGACTTTTGTTTTGGAAATGAGACCAATCCACTTTATAAGTTTTCAATTTTGGGTTTGGGGTGTAATTTAGCACAGGATTACCAATTGTGATGGACACTGTAATTGGGAAGTGGTCGCTGTTATGAAGATCGGGAAGTGTTTGCCATGAGATTGCGGGAAAGAGCTCAGTGGAGCAGCAAGATATAGCTATGTGGGAAAATGTACCATGGGTTGAGAGGTGGGTAGGTGAGCCATCATTCAAAAGTATTAAATTCGAATTTATTAAAAACTCTTCAATCGCTCGGCCTTTCTTGTTAGTAGTAGGTGAACCCCAAAGCGTACTCCACGCGACATCACCACCTATTATAACAAGACAAATTCCTTAAAAATTTCATGGTGAGTGGTAGTTCGGGGTTTTGGTGTTTAAAACGAACTGTCGAGTAGTGTATGGTAAACTATATTTTAAGCAACATTTTGGTAAATACTGGGGTGGAATCCTCAAATTTTCCTACAAACATGTCGTTTCTGAGTAGAGCTACCAGACGGTTACAAACAACGAATGGGAAAATTTTGTCAGTTACCTTTTTAAGGTACAAAAACACATTATTTTGACCAACAAAGTAATTCGAAATAACACAGGAAAATTAAGAATGTTATTTAAACACAGCAATTTCATACTTTTATTTAGATATTTTATAGAAATCATTTTAAAATTTCACCATAGCAACAATGAATTATGACAATTATATTCTAAAATTGTTCAATCAAATTGAATTGAATTGAATCAGCTTACACAGACGGGATACTCGGTGATAGTCGATTTGACTATCAAAAATTTGATTGTCAATTATCACCTTAGCCGATTCCTCCCCTGATCTCTAAATGTTTTAACTTAATAGGATTTTAGTTTCCTTTGTTCGAACAGTTTTAGTATTTTCGTTTATGAACAAACTTATTTACTTATATTAAATTTTAAAGCTATGTAAGATGAAATGAAAAGGAGATATCAAAGTTATATTGAAGTCTCTTTATCAAGTGCATTAAGAAAAATTTGTGAAGATTTGATATTTTAAATGATGCTAATCGGATTTCCAATGGACACGAAACTTCTTTTAGTTTGGCTTCAAAGGCCGGAAAAGTTATAGTTATATACTACAACATTAAGTTCTCGACTAAAAAAGAAAATTTGACTGTTCTTTAAGTATATAGTGCCAATGGAGTTACTTTACCTCCTGAAATTGTATTCCCATAACATCTTAACCCAGCATTGAAACTTGCTATATTCAGGAATATTGAAAAGTGATCCGAATATGTTATATCACCAACAGCAAAATCTTTTACAAAAGAGCGCCAACCCATAATCAATTACCGAGCTTCCCATCTTTGAAACAAACGTGAATTCACCTTTTGTGTCGCTCTTTGTGCTACCGTTCAAAATACACAAACCGAACTCGTTACAGAGATCATTCATTATCTATTTTAAAATATTTGCTTTTTCGATTTTGACATCAAAAAGTGTTTTCTGCTCCCAGGTCTCCAGTTCTTGCGTTTAAGTCCCTAATAATCATTATATTATGCGATTTAAGCGAACATAAAAAATCGTAAGATACTTCATATTCATGTTGCGAGTTTTTGCAATTTATATAAATTGGTATTTAGACAGAGTTTTGTTCATAAGTGCCATTACTATGCAACCAATGTTTTCCTTTATTTTCATTTCAGCCATCGACAGAATGCTGTTTTTTATTGCCATATTTTATTACTTGCCCGTCCTCTCATTGCTGTTTTTTTTTGGCAGGAATATGATGGGAAATATTTGTCAAAGTTTTTATTCATACCTTGTAATACATGAGTTTCGAATAAAAAAAAAATCAAATCAAATTCTAACAAATATTTAATGAATTCCGGGTAAAACATTTTGTTATTAAGTTCGCCAATATTGTAGGCTGAGATCATAAGTATTTTGTATTACTAGAATCTCGTTCCTAGATGCCATCCCTGCGCTATTGGCCGGTGCTATTTGGCAATACTAAAACATTCTGAACACTGTTGACATCTATTGTCTCCTTGGTTTTATGTAAACACGATTTAAAATAATCCTGAGGAAGTTGTAAATAGTCGCATAGTTTTGATAAACCACAATTTGTTCCACTTTTCAGGCCGACAGAATCGTCCCGAGTGTAAGAACATCCATCTACCCACAACGTATCCTCTTTAAGGACAACTTTAGTATTCGTTTTCAAGCCTTTAATTAGTTTTCTGACGTGCAGAAGATGACGACTTTTAGCTCTGATGTTCCGCGATAATCTTTTTGAACTGAGATATTTATGTTTTTAAGTTTTTAATATAGTGTGTTTTTAAATTTTGTATTCCATGATTTTAATTCTTTTATTTCGTTTATGATATTATTAGCCTGATGATTTGACAGATGAGAACAAACTTCTTCCACTTCACTTTTTGATCAGCCTGTTCTTTGGATTCAAGACGGAAAATCAATTTTTTTTCATTGGATTGCATTTTTATTCTTTCCATTTCTTTTTCTAATACATGTAGCTTCGCCTGGAAAGAAAGCACTACTACTCTTAGCACTTCATTTTCATATACTCTGTAGAGATAGTGAGAAATTGTTATTGAAACAAATAATAAATAAGTTTTACTTTTATTTTGTCTATAGAGTAGTTCTGTTCATTAATTATTGTTTAAAAAAAAAAACAGGTTATTACAAATTAACTGATTTATTTACGTTTGTATGTTTCTTTTAATTATTTGTATGTTTCTATGTGTACTAGTTTCAATCAGATTGAATTAAATTAAAATTTAATTATTATTTAGACAGTTTATGCCAAAAACTGAACAAATGCGTTTCTTATTATTGATGAAAGATTTTTCTTAATCACCAGAAAAATCTTCTGTTCGAATTCAGGAAACCTTTCGTTCGACTTCAAGAACTGAGTGTTTGATTACTCGGAAGTTGACTTATTTTTCAGTTTCTATTTTATGTAACCTTTTTGGGTTTTAAGAGCTATTTCAATTAACAAAATGTTGATATGTTCAACGGGTTTCTAAGAACTCAAGATTGCTTTACAGCGCACTACTAAGTTTTCGATTACTAAATAGACGATTACGTTGAATAGACGTCTCTTACAGGGCAAATGTTTTTGTTACTTTGGTTTCTTCAGGAAGATTGTATTCAAGTAAATTTAGTCAAATACCAGAAGGAAAACAATTTTCGAGTTTGAAAGAATGAGTAACTTTTAAACAAAAATAAAAAAGTATCCATATGACCCAATATTTTGATTTTAACGGGTACACTACAGCAATAATAACTTCATTAATAATCAAATCAAATGGGGTGGCGCAACAGTCCGTTGTGAACCAGGGCCTAGTGACTTACAACTCTCAACCATTCCTGTGTGCGAGTACTGTTGTCAGGAATGGAAGGGACCTACAATCATAGGCCGAATCCGAACGGCTAGTTTGAGAAAGCACTTTTCCATGACAAGAATTACTCTTGAAGGATTTGTCAATTCCTCGCAAGAGGCAGTACCCGCGAAAATTATTTTTTTTTTTTAAATTAAGGTGGCACAGGCAGGGATTGAACCCAAGACCCCTTGCATGACAATCCAACGCACTAACCATCATGCCACGGGTACTGCTTCATTAATAAGCCTAACTATAAAAAAGAAAAATTGACAGGCTTTGATATTCCATATCAAGGTTCTTATTCCTAAAGCACTTCCTATAGCAATTTGGATTTATGTAGGCTAGATTCATTCATTTTGTAAGGAATTATTTAAAAATAAGTAAATATTGTTTTTGTATAGACTCGTTTGTCGTTCTTATGTCGAAACAGGTACTTGGTCTTTTTTGGAGTTTATTGTATTCTGCAACACTATTATCGAAAAGAACAAGTGACAATCTAAGACAATTTTGTAAAAATAAACGAACTTCAAGCTTTCTACAAAATATTCATGTATTTAAAAAAAAAAGTAAAAATAAACGAATTTCAAGCTTTTTACAAAATATTCATATATTTTAAATATCAATAAATTGGCTAAAATTTGACTGTTCTTTAAATATTTAGTGCCAATGGAGTTACTTTACCTCCCGAAATCGTGTTATCATACCTTCTAAGTCCACCATTAAAACTTGTGGCAAATATGCCAAAAGACTGAATAATTGGACGGTCAGAGACAGGATGGATGAGATCGGAGACTTTCTACGAATATGTAGCTAATGATTTCATCGGATGGTTTAATCAAAACTTGTTGTTCTTTAAGTTGACGGTCATAAATCACATTTGTCAATGGCCATAAGTGACTTTTATTCCAATAACCACATAATACTTTATTCACTTCCTCCTAACACAACCACATCATGCAGCCCATAGATGATGGAGCGTTTAAATGTCTTAAAAATGACTACAAATTATCAGTGCGGGAATGGCAGAGTAGAACTGAAAACTTAAATAGGTCTAACACTAAAACTAATTTTTGCCAAGTACTCAAAATGGTTCTGGATAAAAAAAATCGTTCAGAAATTGTGCGAAACTCTTTCAGAAAATGTGGATTTTACCCATTCAATCCAAATGCCGTAGACTACAGAAAATACATACAAAATAAATTAGAAAGCATTGAACATGTCACTGCAGATACCCTGATCGACAAAGAGAATGCTGAGACTATTCAAAAGTATGACACATCAGTTGAAGTATTGTCTTCTCTGAAGACTGAACTGCTAAAAAATAATTTTAAATCTGAAATATTCTGAAAATTGAATTAGATACTAAAAAGAGAGTAAATTAGTACCCGTGGCATGATGGTTAGTGCGTTGGACGGTCATGCCAGAGGTCTTGGGTTCGATCCCTGCCTATGCCATCTTAAGTCTTTTCACGGGTACTGCCTCTTGCGAGGAATTGACAAATTCTCCAAGAGTAACTCTTGTCATGAAAAAGTGCTTTCTCAATTTAGCCGTTCGGATTCGGCATATAAACTGTAGGTCCCCTCCATTCCTGACAACATTACTCGCACACAGGAATGGTTGAGAGTTGTAAGTCACTAGGCCCTGGTTCTCAAAGGACTGTTGCGCCACCCAATTTATTTATTTACTAAAAAGAGCAGTGAATCCTCCGAAACTTTTGAACCGGAATTATCCTTAATAAATCAATCGTCGAGAAACAACCATTTGACTCATTCCAAGGTCTTGAAGATCATATAGTTTTAGGCTTGAAGCTGAAGATACACTGTATCATATCGATTAAGATTGCAAAGCATTTACTAAATAAATATACTCTGTAGTCAAGTGAGAGATTGTTATTGAAACAAATAATAAATAAAATTTAGTTTTATTTTGTCTATTGAGTAGTTCTGTTCATTGATTATTGTTTAAAAAAACAGGTTATTACAAATTAACTGATTTATTTATGTTGGCATGTTTTTTTTTTAATTATATGTATGTTTCTATGTGTACTAGTTTCAATCAGATTGAATTGAACTAACATTTAATTATTATTTAGACAGTTTATGCCAAAAGGTAAAAAATGCGTTTCTTATTATTGTTGAAAGATTTTTCTTAATCACCAAAAAAATCTTGTGTTTGAATTCAGGAAAACCTCTCGTTCGACTTCAAGATCTGAGTGTTCGATTACTGGGAAATTGACTTACTTTTTATATTTTATGAAGTTATTGACAAAAATCTTTTATTTTATGTAACCTTTTCTGGTTTAAAGAGCTATTTCAATTACCACAATGTTGATATGTTCAACGGTTCTCTTAGAATTCATGATTGCTTTACAACGAACCACTAAGTTTTCGATTACTGGGGACATTACCTATATAGTTGTGGTTAAACGACGTTGAATAGACGTCTCTTACAAGGCAAATGTTTTCTTTACTGTGGGTTTTTCAGGAAGATTGTATTCAAGTAAATTTAGTTAAATACCTGAAGGAAAACAATTTTCGAGTTTCCCCGATCCCGATGACCCAATATTTTGATTTACACTACAGCAATAATAATTTCATTAAAAGCCTAACTATAAAAAAGTAAAATTGTCAGGCTTTGATATTCCATATCAAGGCTCTTATTCCTTTAGCCCTACTTATAGCAATTTGGATTTTTGTAGGATAAATTAATTCATTTTGTAAGGAATTATTTAAAAATAAGTAGATATTATCGAAATATAATTAAATATTAGGAGGAAATAGGTACTTGGTCTTTTTTGGAGTTTATTGTATTCTGCAACATTATTATCGACAAGAACAAGTGACAATCTTAGACAACTTTGTAAAAATAAACGAACTTCAAGCTTTTTACAAAATATTCATGTATTTTAAATTTAAAAAATGAAAAAATAAACGAATTTCAAGCTTTTTACAAAATATTCAAGTAGGTAGGTACCTATTTTAAATATAAATAAATTGGCCCAACGCTTCATTAAAAGAGATACACATGACTACTTGGGGTGATATAGGATTATCATATAGACCCAACAAGAGTATGTGAAAACAGAACAGTAAAGTTGTGACATTTTTTTAAAGAAAAAGTCGAAAATTTAGTTTCTTCGCCACCGAGGCGATCTCAGTATGTTTGGTTGCTCTACGAATTATTGATGTTTTGTAATGAACAAAAAAGAGATAAATAAGAATGCAAATTCATATTTCGTATGTAAACATTTGTTAATTTTTTTTTTTAAGTTTTTGGCTGAAGTTTCACATTAATAAAGATGTTGTTTTTTGAAATGTCACAAAAATAGATTGTCTAAACCTTACGACATCATTAAGGGCCATTTGCTGGAAGGAAACTTAAGTAGCTTAAATATGCCTTGAGCTCTTATGTGACCGTTTACGTAGAGGAAAAAGTAGAACATAAGCGTTTATATCGAACATTAAAATTTAAGTTTCATTTCAGGATTACATTTATTTCAGTGAACAAACTGCAAAAAAAATTGTCGAATGTAGAATCTTGTCGACCACTGTATTTCGGTATTTATGGAGGAAGCAAAATTATTTTTTAATCAAGATTTAACAGCTTTATTCATGTTAGATTTTATTACTTCCAAGGAACCAGATTTTTGCAAAACAAACACATATTTATATTACTGCAAGTCAATAAAATGAATTTTCTATGAAATATATTAATTTATCGTACCCTATCTAAAACGCCTGTTGAAATCATATATGGTTGTTTTTAAAATTAGTTTGTTTTGTTACTAAGACACACTGATAAGAAAACACAAAATTTTAAAATAAAGTTGGTGAGTTATTTTCTTCTTAAACCGTATACTAATAATTTAAAACAAATTATAAACTTTATTGACCAAAAACTTTTTATATGACGATACAATTCTTTCGTACGTATCACCCTCCAAAACCTTATCGAACACTTTTTTGTATTTGTTATGTCCATGAAATAAACCAAAAATACTCCATTTAAATGGAGTATTTTTGATATAAAATGAATTCCAATACACATTTATGACTTCTTATCACGCATACATAGACTTAATTGAAGAGTTCTGCGTTCCAACTTCCAATATCAAGCACCTATTGGATCAACTCTGACATCTAATGTTCGCTCTGACTTGGGGTCGTATATATATACTATATAAAGAAAGGAAACCATTCTGTCATTCTGGTTTGCCTACAAGTTATTATCAATTCCCCACTGCTATAGTCAATTCAACACGATTTGATGAGAAAATACGAAGAAAATTGTATAGTGCTTTCCGACCCATAGAGAAATATATCTACCAAGAGAACCGACTTGTTATGGGCTTTTGGGGCTCAGTATGCACAGTTCAGCCTAGTACATACTTCCTCGTGAAGTGAACGTTCGTCAGTGGAGAAAGTGAACTTTTGACATTGCGTTGTGAACATCGTCAACTTCATCAGTTGAATCTTCAAATAGGTATTCTATTTCATATGATACCATTTTAACTTTTGTTTTAGAACAACGCGCAAGCAGCCACAAACTTTAAAATGCGGAAACCAAATGTCAAAGCTTCACCAACAGTTCCCGTATATTTTGCACGTGAATTGCCCGTGAACGAAAACTCTCCACTTTGTTCTCCACTCAGCTTCACGAGCAAGTTCACGGGTGAACCAAAAACTGAAATTTGTATGGGTTCACGAGATGGTTCACAAGTATGTACTAGGCTTTAGGTTGAAAACAATGTGAGGTGAACTCAGCCGTTCAAAAAAGAGATCCGTTAAATTGAAAAATGAATTCAATATTTCAAGAAAAATGAATTGTGATACTTCTTTTCAATGAAAACTTTGCTAAAAATAACATTTGAATACTTTTGGTATACAAATTGTGTTATTTGTAAGGAAAGTTTCGCTAAAAAAAAATTAGGCGCCCCCTAGAACTCTAATGAGAACCTGGCCCAATTTGAATTCAGCTAACTTTTGACACATTAACAACGAGGTGAGAATTGTAAACAAAACAAAATTCATTCCAAGTAAAGCAAATGAAGGTAAAACAAATTGAGCCCAAAATATTAGTTTGTTATTTAAATAAAATACATAATGAATTTGCTCCTCATATGAAGAAGAAATCATGGAGAATGTTGAAATAAAGAAAAGGAATTCCCAAAGTAAGTTACGACGCCATTATGAGGACGAGATAGGTTTGCGTCCAACATGTGAAGTGATTGTTCAAAAAGTTAAACTCTCAGGTCATGGTGGTGAATGGAATGATCCTTAGATGTATTCCAAGTTCCCTGGTGGTCATGCGCTTTCGGATCGTGAGAGAAGCGGTTGAGGTGAGATATTTTTTTTTTTAATTTATCTCAATTTTTCTCAGAGAGAAACAAAAACTAAACGAGAGACCCGAATTCGACGGTTGCTCTCTTTTTGCTTACAAGCTGGGATTTGCACATAATCCTGCATATGTATTAACTCCATATAAAAAAAAATGTGAGGAACAAAACAGCTGTTCAGAGGTGTTCAATGAAAATTCAAAATTGTGGTATTCTCGTTGTCTTCGTTTGGGAGTAATATCATTCGAATATTAAGTGAAATTAATTTCTCTTGTTAGGTGCCAGAAAAACGAAGATTTAGAAATAGTTCTAAATAATGTATATAGAGAAATTTATTTATTTATTAGTTAGTTATTTGAAGCCAGTTTTAATAATTAAGTAAGTAAAATGTTCAAATGGTAGACATGTGCATTCAAGAGGACACAAGCGTCCACAGGTTTTTCTCAAAACCCACCTCTGTCTATGAACTTCTACTCTCACCTCCCGCGGTGAACATCGGGTGCCTAGTACCTCAACTGGAAATTGGGTTCCAACCCCAGTGGAAAGTTGTTGGGGACAGCAAACGAGAGAGGGGGGGAGAGGTGTTTCCACTAAGGCACCTCTCCTTATCCAATCGGCAGCGGACAAATTCTCGAGATAGAATCAACGGTGGCGTCTACAGTTCCAGTAAGGTCGAATTACTTAGTGAACACCTTATAGGGCTTCTTCGACATATTCGAAGCCCAGGCCTATAAGGAGCGGTTTATCCGGCTCCCCTTCCTTGGAGTTATACTTAGGATCTGGCCCTCCAGGTTGGGGGTTGTGCCGTCGGGGTGACTTCCTGGCCACGTAAAAACATCATAGTTTCGAAGCAACAACAAGCCTCGGATACGGACGGATTCACTGTTGACAACCCCCCACGCAAACGAAATAAGGACAACGAACTTCGGATATGTACGTGGAATGTTAGGTCCTTTAACAGACCACGTGCAGCCGAACAATTAGCGGAAGCCCTAAACTGCTGCAAGGCAGATATTACAGCCATCCAAGAAGTGCGATGGGATGGACCGGGCAAACGCAAACTAAAAGACTGCGATATCTACTACGGCGACTGCTACCGAGAACAAAGACAGCATCTATTTGGGTGTGGATTTGTTGTTGGAACTAGGCTCAGGCAAAAAGTCTTGAGTTTCAACAGTGTGAACGAGCGCATCACGACAATCCGCATCAAGGCTAAATTCGCCAACATAAGCCTAATATGCGCGCATGCCCCAACAGAGGAGAAAGATGAAGACACCAAAGACATATTCTTCGAGCTCTTAGACAAGACATATGAGCAGTGCCCTGGCTATGACATTAAAATTGTCTTAGGAGATTTTAATGCCAAGCTAGGAAGAGAAGACATCTTTGGTGGCATAATCGGGAGATACAGGCTGCGCGACACCACCTCCGACAACGGATTCAGGCTGGTCGATTTCGCTGAGGGGCGAGACGTTGTGGTAGCTAGTACGCAGTTCACGCATCTCAATATCCACAAGGGGACATGGAAATCTCCTGATCAATCAACCGTCAACCAGATTGACCACATTGCGATCGACGCACGGCACTTCTCCAGTATCCAGGATATCCGAACATTCCGAGAGACCAACATTGACTCGGACCACTACCTCGTTGTAGCCAAGGTACGTCTACGGATATCCCGATCCAAGCCAAAACAAGGAAGTACTGTGAGAAGATTTGACGTTAGACGGCTACAATCGCAAGAGACTGCCATGTCCTTTTCCGATCGAGTCTCTAATAACCTCTTAAGGAGTCTTATGCCTCCTGCGTTAAGCATTGAAAACCAGTGGCAACATTACCTTGCAGCCATCAGAGATGCCGCCTCTGAAGTGCTAGGTTTCACACGGCCACCACAGCGAAACCCCTGGTTTGACTACGAATGCCGGCAAGCGCACGCAGCGAAACAAGAGGCATACAAAACGGCGCTGCACAAAAGGACTAGAGCTACTCGCGAGCTCTACGAGCAGAAGAGGAGAGAGGAACACCGGCTTCTTAGATGGAAAAAAAGAGAGCATGAGAAGCGCGCGATCGAGGAGATAGAGGGCTGTCACAACAGAAATGAGGTTCGTAAGTTTTACCAAAAGGTAAAAAAAAACCTCCCAAAGGTACCAGCCACGAACCGAAGCCTGTAAAGACGATCAGGGAAACATCGTAGTAGAACCGCAGTCCATGCTGAGAATATGGAAAGATCACTTCTCCAAATTATATAACGGCTATGACAAACCGAATTCCGCTGTAAGGGAGATAGAACCACTCAACCTTGGCGACGGAGATCAACAATTCCGCCTACCCACCTTGACGAAGTGAAGATAGCTATATCTAAACTTAAGTCAAAAAAAGCTGCTGGAGCTGACGGCATCGCTGCCGAACTATTCAAAGCAGCAGGCGATGACTTGGTACGGAGCATGCACCAACTCATCTGCAAAATATGGTCCGAAGAAAGCATGCCCGATGAGTGGAATCTCAGCATAGTGTGCCCGATACATAAGAAAGGAGACCCTCTAAACTGCGCCAACTACAGAGGCATCAGTCTCCTTAACATTTCGTATAAGATCCTCTCTGCCGTATTATGTGAACGTCTGAAGCCATTCGTCAACAACCTGATTGGTCCTTATCAGTGTGGCTTCAGACCAGGAAAGTCCACTATCGACGAAATAATCACACTACGGCAGATCTTGGAAAAAACCCAGGAGCTTTAAATCGATACCCACCATCTCTTTATCGATTTTAAAGCCGCGTATGACAGCATCTATAGGGAAGAGCTCTACCGAGCAATGTCTAGTTTTGGCATCCCTGTCAAACTTATCCGTTTGTGCAGAATGACGATGGAGAATGCACGCTGCTCTATCAAGGTCGGAAAAGATCTTACCGATGCATTTGATGTCAAAAAAGGTTTTAGACAAGGCGATGCACTGTCATGCGACTTCTTCAACATCGTTCTGGAAAGAATTGTGCAAAACTCAACCGTCAACACTAGAGGCGCAATCTTCCAAAGATCCATCCAATTACTCGGATACGCAGATGATATTGACATAATTGGAAGATCAAAGCGTGATGTCAGTGGAGCGTTTTTGAGCATTGCGACGGAAGAGAAGAAGATGGGTTTAGTGGTCAATGAGGGCAAGACCAAGCATATGCTGTCATCAAAAAAGGACACTGAACGACGACGTATTGGACAAAACGTCACCATGGACAGCTATAACTTTGAGGTAGTTAAGGACTTTGTCTACCTAGGCACCGCTATTAATGCAGACAACGACACCAGCGCTGAAATCAAACGAAGAATAACTCTTGCAAATCGCTGCTTCTTTGGACTTAGAAGGCAATTTAGAAGTAAAGTCCTCTCTCGAGCATGTAAAATCACCATCTATAAGACACTAATCATACCGGTTCTCATTTATGGCGCTGAGGCCTGGACCCTGTCAAAGAAAGATGAGAGTGTCTTAGGATGCTTCGAGAGAAAAATTCTTCGGGTGATTTTTGGTCCCGTACGCATAGATGGAGAATGGAGGAGAAGATATAACGACGAACTGTACGGGCTGTACAGCGACACTGACCTAGTTAACAGAATTAAAGTCCAACGGCTTAGATGGCTAGGTCATGTAGAGCGGATGGAGGAAGACCGCGACTCAGGTGGCGCACCCAGGTGGGAGAGGACCTCAACCAACTTGGCGTGCGAAACTGGAGACAGCTAGCTAGGGACCGAGCTGGCTGGAGACGCATGTTGGTTGAGGCCCAGGTCCGCCCCGGACTGTAGCGCCACCTTAAGTAAGTAAGTAAAATAAATTAGGTGGTGCAACAGTCCAATGAGAACTAGGACCTAGAAACATAAAACTCTGAAAGCACTTCAACCATTATTTTTTCTATTATTTGCTGCGTTTAAGCGTTTAATTTTCGCTTAGACCGTTGACAAATGCAAAAACAACTCAGATTTGTTTCAATTTTCAGAGTTTATCGACTTAAATTTTTGTCGATGCGAGAGTTGCATTGAAAACGAGAGTTACAGAATGTAAACATGGATTATGAAAATCAAGCAACGCAGGAACATTGAAAACATACTCATCTCTTTTTGCTATTCCTTTTTTATTTGTGTGTACTCCTTGTTTATTTTCTTTACAATATTAACGACATTTCCAAAATACTGAAAATAAGTGATTTAAGTAGACACTAAATAAAAAGACCATCAACTTGTTACTTATGTTCCCAATTTTCATTGCATACGATTTGTAAATTGGTGAGAAGCTGTTCTTACTGCTTTCCACTAAGCTAGTGTGTTGCTTTTAAAAGCTTAACTACATAAGCCGAAAAGTAGTTATGTACAAAAGTAAAAATATTAGTATTCTCGCTAGGTCAGTGGTTTCTTGAAAAGAGTATACAAATTTGTTCTTTAACCAAAATTTGAGTCTTATGCATCATTTTTCTAAGATTCCCGGTTCTAATTATTTTTATCTTATCCTTCAGTTATATCATAGAGAAATATATCTACCAAGAGAACCGACTTATGGGGTTTGCTCTCTTTCGACCTACAAGCTCTACTGCGCACAATTTTCCTGTTAGCATAAGCATGTGTTAGTTGTCCCGTGCATATCTTATGGAAAAATCCAGATTCGATGTAGTTGTTATGGGCTTTCGGGACTCAGTGTGCACAGAAAGGGGGAAAACAATGTGAGGTGAACTCAGCCGTTTAAAAAAGAGATCCGTTGAATTTAAGAATTGAAAAATTATTGCAATATTTTGAGAAAAATGAATTGTTCAACTTCTTTTAAGTGTAAACTGCGCTAAAAATACAATTTGTCTGCTTTTGGCATACAAATTCTGTGATTTTTAAGAAAAGTTTCGCTAAAACAGAAAAAATCATGCAGAAAGTATAGGCGCACCATAGAACTGCAATGCGAACGTGGCCTTATTTGAGTTTATCCCAGTTTTGACAGATTAACAGCGAGGTGAGTATTTTGACAATTTTATGAAAATAAGAAAAAAATATAAATGTTTTTGATTTCAAACAAGAAAACGTCTAGACTCCTAAAAATAAATATACATTGATTAATCAGAATTACATTTTTTTTTAAATACTTTTTAATAATCTTTTTGAAGCGTTTTTTTCCCTCTTTACAGGTAAGTTGAATTTTTAATATATCTAAACACAATCTTGCTTTTTTATAGATATACAAATTATGTTTCTGTTCTGGTCAATTATTAGGTATTCTCGTGAAAAAAGTTTCCAGTTTTAGTTGGGTTGCGCACTGGCAGTGGGAAGAGTGATGTTTTGTGAGCCACAGTAGCTGCTTCGTCGGCATATTCGTTTCCTTGAACTCCTGTGTCACCGGGGGTCCACATTACTTTAAATACAAAACAGCATACATACATTTATACAAATATATAAAAGATTTGTTTTATTTATATGAAGTCTTTATTTTTAAATATGAGTAAGCGAATAGATTATTGAAAGATCTAATAGAAAATATAAGGAAAACATTTGGAAAAAATTAAGTTTCAATGGATGCTATAAGTGCTATAAGTGGATAAATATTTATAAGAAATTGCTTTATGATTATAATAATTCTTACTAATGAACCATTAAATGTGATCTCTTTACAAAAATAAGAAAGAAGTGTTTAGTTAAATAAAATTTAAAAGTGGTGATAACGTAAGAATTTACAAGTATAAACATGTATTTGAAAAAGGTTATGCACCCAACTGGACTACTGAGGTTTTTAAAATAAGAAAAAGTCAAGCAACAAAACCTATAACATATCTTCTCAAAGGCTTTCAAGGAATAGTTGAAAAAATTCTACAACCGAGAGGAAATAAAGTTTTTGTTAAATGGTTGTTATTGCAATCAGAACATAACTCTTGGATCGATAAAAACAAAATTCTGCAAAATTAATAAAAGAAAGAAATTTGATTTTTAAAAATTTTAATTTTGTTTCTTTTTGTATATATATATATGCTTATAAATTATATTAACATTAAATTAATTTTTTTTTTGTAAATTTCAGCTCAAACGTTAATTCACGTTGATATGTTTTCTCTAATTAATAATATGTTTTCTGTGGACAACTTTGCGTATCTTATCGGTAAAAAGACCTATAAAGAAAAAAAATATTTTCATTTATTTTGTATAAAGGAAGCAGAATGAGAAAAATTATATCTTACAGTATATTCGCCCACATCCGCTACGATTCCATCAGCACACCGTGTCGTAACCTTTCGCCAACTATAAATGTTATATTTTAGACCCATTTTCAACTCCGATAGCTTCTTTGTTGGCTTGAATCCACTGGCTAGGGTTAATGAATTTGCTTCAAAAGCAGCGAAATCATCCAGAGTAAAAACGGAGCATTCTGCTTCATCGGAATTATTCATTTTGTATAATACTAGTAATTATGTTGACTGTGTAGCTTCTTGAAATCGACTTTTCTTATTATCACAAAATCATTTCTTATTTATAGAAGTATCCCCACCCAATCTTCTTACACACACACACACACACAAACAGGTTTGAATGATAGGGGTATTTGAGGGTGATAACGATGACAGTTAATCTCCTCCACACAAACATTTTTTTTCAAATTTTCATAGGATGAGAATGATCCTTTCACCTCGCCCATACAAATATTTTTACAATTTTCATGTTAAAACACGTAAGGTGTGTGGTAAGGAGTTCAAGCCCTTGTTTTTATTTTATAGAATCTCAATCGCAGAACTATAGCAAAAAAAAATCTCGGTACGACTTATGTTTTATAGATAGTATGCGGGTGACTTGATTGAATTCGTATTTCTATCGTAATATAAAAGAAGAAATTTTATGCTAACTAATTAACAATCTTATTCCATATCGTGAGTAAAGAACATTGCTTACCATATCAGTTTTTCAATAATTTTATAAAAGATATTTGTAGAATATTCATATCTAAAAAAAGTTATCCAAAAAGTGTGTGTTTTGCAATCGGTATAAACTGTAAAGTTAATATAATACAATGTCGAATTTTGTTTGTAACGGATGCAGTAGCAAATTTATACAAATGTGTACTCTTAACAGGCATATACATGGTTATAAGATAAAATGTCCTCAATGTGAAAAAACGTATACTCGAACGGTTTCAATGAAGGAACACTTCCGTAAGAAACATATGAACATCCTCTCCGATAATCTGGCAATTAATAATGAGTTCGAAAATTCTAATAATAAAGAAAACTTCTTGATAATGATGACCCTCCATCTTTGCCAAACGCACCGAAAAAACGTAGATGCGTTACTTGTGAAATAGACGTGAGTACTTCTGAATGGACAAACCATAGTAGAACCAATGATCATAAGAGAAAAAGTAGAGTTCTAGTTATTAATACACGGTTTAACAGAATAAGCCATTGTTTAAAAGGTAAAGTGGAAACGTACTCATTAGAAAATACCGATGAGGGTGTTTTAGATATTAATATATTTTTGAAAAGTTGTAAGACAGATATTATACAACTAATTACAAAATCGTTTGAAACAAAAGGAAGTGTTAAGTTCAGCATTGAGCTGCTTGCAGAGTTTATAAAATATATAACAGTGCATGAAGAATCAGAAAAAACTGAGATAAGTATAAAATCTTTCAAATGTCCAATGCAGATAGCTTTTCAAAATGATAACTTAGAAGATATGCTTAAAAATATGAGTAAGATCATTGAGACTAAAAGTGTAGAGTTTGAGGAAGGAGATTCTGGATGGACACGATTTTGTTTAAAAAATATTGAAGTCAATATTAACGAATATTAGCCCTTAAGGGGTTCAAGTTACTTAAAACTCCCGAGAAGTATTGAATTAAAACAAGCCTGTGTTAATAATAATCAGCTCATTCCCCCATAGATGAACATTCGCATAGAGCTAGTATATATCTGATTGAAAACATTCAAAGCGGAGTGAAAAGTTTAATGAATGGAACTCTAGTTAACTTTACAAATTAATTTTTCCCTTTTAAACTTTAAGATATTTCGATTTTTGAAACTTTAATCCCTGCAATAAGTGTAAATGTGTTCGGAGTAGAAAAAAATGAAACTGGAGACTATAGAGTTTTAGGTCCATATTATAATTCTAACCATAAGAGAGGCCTGCACATAACTTGTTACTTATACAAGAATGCGAATACAATCACTATGTGTGGATAAAGAACATGTTCAGATTAATAGGAGCTTAAATAATTCATGGTAAACGATCAGTTAGAATGTGTAATTCATGCCTGCTGATATTCAACCGTATAAAGGATTCGAGAAGCATGAAACTGAATGCAACAAAATTGTGACAGCCCTACCAAATGAGACAAGTAATATACTACAGTTTGAGCATCAATCGAGGCCACTCGAAGTGCCATTTGCCATCTATGCAGATTTTGAATGCATGCTGGTGAATATTGATAGCTGCCAACCTGATCCCCAAAATCATTTATTTATCTTTATGCAATAATAATATACAATTTTTTTTTCTTTAGGTGAAGACTCTATACGAGTTTTTGTTACGAACTTGATTGAAGACTCCAAACATATTCATCGACATCATTTGAGTAAGAAGATCAAAATCAACATGACACCCTAGGATGAAATCAAATTTCAACAGGCAACAAGATGTCATATTTGTAAGAAGGCAGTATGGGGCTACGTAAAGGTACGAGATCATGATCACTTCACTAGTAAATTCAAAGGAGCAGCGCATTCAAATTGTAACTGTAACTATAAGATACCTAAATCCATTCCAATTTTTTTTTTCCATAATTTGACCGGTTATGATTCTCATTTATTTATAAAAGAGCTGGGTAATATCAAAGGGTTTATCAGTATTATTCCTCTCAACAAAAAGAAATATATATCCGCATCAACAAAACTATTAATAAATAGTGAGCAGAGCGAGCTTTTAGAATTAAATAATAAATATATGGTTGATTATGATTCAAGTAAATCATCTGATTATTTAATGTACTTGGATGCTAATAACCTATACGGTTGGACCATGTCTGATTACCTCCCTTATTCAGACTTTAAATGGGTTGAACCTCCAACTAATTTAGATGAGATTAAAGGCTGGTTAAACAATGAACTAAAAAAAAAAGCCACCACAAAGTTTGAAAAGGATCAGCGTAAACTTTGCAATAATGCTGTATTCGGAAAAACTATTTAAAATGTAGAAAAACGAAAAGATGTTCGAATTGTCGATTCAATAGAAAGCAAAAGTACCCATCTCGGTAGTCACGGTCTTATAGGTTTTTGTGTTTTGGAGATTTCAAAGTATAAAAAGTACTGCGAAAACTACATGGACACCGATTCTTCACACTATCCACCCCAAAACCGCTACGGTATTGCTCAGCTCAATGTGAAAAAGTTAGGATTTATGAAGGATGAAAATAATGGTAGAATAATAAGAGAATTTAAAGGATTGAGAGCTAACATGTTTAAGTTCTTCTGATGACAAAAAATTTATATGTACCAATAATGTAAATACACTAGCTTGGGGTTATTATCGAATAGAACTTGAAAATGAAATATGTAACTGATCTTGTTGCAGTGTCCCACCAGCTATATTTTTTAAAAATAAAAGCTTATAAAGAAGGGTTTGATGTAAGCTCCCTACCAGCAGTACTAACTATTTTTTAAATATTAAAATTTGATTAAAAATTAAAATAATATTAAAAAACATTAACATGTCTTTTTACTTAACGATTCTTTTCTTTCTTCACTCATATGGACCACTTTTTCTAAAAAACTTAACTCTTAAACATCGTTCTTTTCATGATTTTGTTCAGTTTCCTATGGTGATTTTTGCGTTTCGAACGTGAATTGCACGTTTTTGCGTTTTAACGCAAACGTTAATTTAACGTTTTCGCGTTTTAACGTTAACGTTCTAAAGTTTGCTGCGCATGGTATAGAACCCAAAACCGATATCTTACATTTGCTAAGCATGGCCTATAACCCAAAATAATACCAGTAATTAGTATAGATCAGAACCCCGGTGATACCGATGGCCTCGTACCCTCTAGTATAACTACTCAAGTGACATCATGTGAGGAAAGATTGAAACTATCATGATTTCTCTGTGTATAAATACTCTTTTAAACTTACTTTTTAAACGGGATGGGAAATTATCAGGGGGGTCACATCTCAGCCCATTTTTTTGTAATATACAGGGTGTCCCATAAGTAACGGTATAAACTGTATATGATGAATGGTCAGGTCATGACCTACCAGAATTTGGTAACTTGTCTATACCGCATCTCAACGGTTTTCGAGTAACGGTTGTTTTAATGAAATTTTCAAAAACACCTAGTTTTATGGCCCATTGTGATACTGCATGAATCTTGAGGCTTCCTCCTAAGCTCAACGGATGCAGCTTAAGTCCCTTACGAAATGGAGAGGCTGGTTATACCGATATGATTTAGAGCGTTTAGATCGTTAAAGAAGAATTCTCTTAGGCAATTCTTGCGTTTTCGAGCTAGAGCAGGGCATATGCAGAGAAGATTAATAACCGTTTCTTCCTCTTGCTGGTCCATACAGCTTCTGCAAAAGTCATTTGAGAATGCGCCTAGTCTCGTGGAGTGCTTTCCTATTAGACAGTGTCCAGTTATGACACTCATTATCTAGCTTATATGCCATCTGCTTAGAGAGAGCAAGCACCTTGAACGTTTTAAATTCAGTGTTGGGAAGATGTTTTTTGTGACTTGACACGTGGTGATGTTGTTCCACCTAGTGCCTTCCCTCTACACAGCGTCTTGCATTAGCAGCAGTTTACAAGTAGCGATTGGTATGCCAGTACTTGCCAAACGTGGTGAGATGGGCTGCACTGTACCGTTCCTGGCGAGTTCATCTGCCTTACAGTTACCTAGAATGTGGCGCGGCACTCAGAGAAGGTAATTATTAAACTGTTTGCGCCATCTCTATTAGAGATAATCGACAGTTATTGGCTGTTATAGAGTTTGTAGAGACAAAGTCCAAAGATTTGATAGCGGCCTGGCTATCAGAGAAAATACGGACATCAGATGTTGATATCACGTTTTCTTTGAGCCTGGACAAGACTTCCTTTATCGCCAAAAGTTCCGCCTGGAACACGCTACAATGATTGGAAAGGCGGAATGAGAGACTTAAGTTCAGTCGTTCACAGTACACACCTCCACCAAACCACTTCTTTTGTTTTTTACCCATCTGTGTAAAAATGGATTGACTCATCCTCCAAGAATATCCTATCCTCTAAAAAAGTTCTGGGAGGTATAGAAGTCTGGAAATTTTTGTCAAATTGCAGTGTGTAGTCTGTGTGGAATTGATTCTAAATAACTTAGAATTACGGAGTGGCCAATGTTGTTGTTAGTCCACTGCGACGAATTTTTGAGGCGAATAGCAGAGCTTGCAGCTATTTGTTTGCTTATTATGTCTAGAAGTGTAAGGGGGAGCAAGGTGTCCAGTGTCGCAGACGGAGTCGTGCGAAGCGATCCGCCTGAACGTTGGACTTTATTTTGCTTATCCCTGTTTATACCTTTCTCTAAAGCAGTCCATCAAATTGCCTCACCAGACGTTAAAATCGGTCTGATTACCGATGTGTATAGCCAATGCGTGTTTCTGGGTTGTAAGCCCCATTTATTAAAAATATCGTTTTGCAGGAAAAGAGAGCTACAGTAGCTTTTTTGACTCTTTCCTTTACGTTGCGTTTCCAATTTAGTTTTTATCTAAGACAAGACCCAAGTATTTAGCCTCGTTTGAGAATTTTAATTGGATTCCTTTAATATAGGGAGGGTTGACAAATGGATTTTTGTGTCTGCTCGAAAATAAGACCAGATCGGTTTTGTGTGGGTTAACACCTAGTCCACACCGATCAGCCCAAAGTATTGGTCTGTCCAAGGCATTTTGTAAGAGTTCCTTTAAGATTTTAAGATGCTTCTTGAAAATGCTATAGCAACGTCGTCCACATAGGCTATCACTCTGAAACCCTCCGCACCCAGAATAGTTAGGATTTCATTCACCACTAGGTTCCAGAGGAGAGGGGATAGAACACCACCTTGCGGTGTCACCCTACAAACGAATCGCCTACTAAAAGAGTTGCCCAGTTTTGAGTTAATTATTCTGCTGGTAAGCATTAAATGAATTAACTCCCGAAGCGAACTGTCTATATTTAGAGATGTCAGTGCAGATGTGATTGCAGATGTATCCACGTTGTTAGAGGCAACTTTGATGTCAAGGAAAGCAACCATAATGAACTCTTTATGATGGAGGGAATATTCGACGGTGCGAAGTTAAGTGTGTAACGCTGTTTACCATTACAGTAGGCATGTTGAGACGAAGAAAGAAGTCTTGTATCGATACTTGCCCTTAAATGGATATCAATCAATCTTTCCAAGCTCTTAAGAAGAAATGATGAAAGACTTATAGGTCGTAGATCTTAAGGATTGACTTGCGAGCATTTACCTGTTTTGGGTATAAAAACAACTTTAACTTCTCTCTATGCCAAGGGAACATGGACCAGGTAAAGACAACTGGTTAAAATTGCCTCAAGGATTGGTATCAGAAGTCTTTTGTAGCTCGGCTGGTATTATTCCATCTGGTCCTCCAGATTTAAATGGTTTGAAGCTATTGAGAGCCCATTGAAGCTTGTCCCTTGTGATCAGACCTTCTTTGTATGTTGTATTTGAACTTGATCGTACATAATTGTTGGAAGTTTCGGTAAGAGAACTACCAGGAAAGTCAGTGTCCAATACTAAGTTAAGCGATTCATTACTTCAATTTTTCCAGGAGCCGTTTGCATTTTTCAAACAGCTTGGCATAGCTGAACTAGATAAAAGAATTTTCGTAACCTTAAGTCTTCAGAAGTTTCTTCCATCGTGCCACAAAAGAATCGCCAAGAAGATCGCCTGGATGTCCTTAGTGCCTTCTTGTAGATTCTTAGGGATTTTTTTGTAAGAATCCCAGTGAGATGCTAGTCTTGCGCCTTTGGCCTGGTTGAAAAGTTTCCTGCATTTTTTCCAAAGCGAGTCAAGCTCTGAGGCCCACTATTGTGGTTTCCTCTTTCTTCTTATGTGTATAAGTTGACAAGTCATTTCTAGCGATCTGTTCATAGCTGAGGTAAGGTTATTGACTTTGTTGTCAGGTTCATTAGCGTTAGAGGAAGGACTAGATAGTCCAGGTTCTAGTAAACTCTGTAATGAGTTCCTGTTTAAAGCCCAGTCAAATTTCCAATAGTTTTGGAAAGTGGAAGGACTCGGGTTATCATCCACATTTATAATGAACTGGATATATCCATGATCAGAGAACGAGTGTTCTTTGGATACTTTCCAGTCGAAGATCATATAGTGTATAGTATCTGAAACAAAAGTTATGTATAAGACTTCTTGTCGAGTTGAATATTGGTTCATTTCCATTATTACTAACTAAGAGGTTGGTACCAAGAATATAATCAAAAAGAGACTCACCTATGTAGTTGATATTCGTGCTACCCCATACAGTATGATGAGCGTTAGCATCGCTCCCAATAATTAGGCGGATCCTTTGCCTTCCTGCTTCAGCGACGACTTTCTCTAGGGTTTTTCCAGGAAGAGGGCCAAGGGGGTCATAGCCAAGATACGCCGACACCAGCCAGAAACTTTCTTTGGTTGTTTCCAGCCAACCACTGAAGTGATGCAGTAAAAATACATAAATGCTACTATCCACTAGTATGCAAGATCTAGGTACACCTTTATCTGTCACACACAGTATGTAGTACCCAGGTGTCTTGAGTCCTTGAACAACGGATCCCACAATCCATGGCTCTTGGATCAGGACAATGTCTTCCCCCTTTCTTGCCAGACGGAGAAGAAGTGAAGCCGAGGCCTTAATGGAATTTTGGAGTTTAATCTGTACTGTATCATTTTGATTCCAATAAGGCAGATCAACCTCCACCACGGTTTTGTTCTGATCCTCTGAGTCCGAGGATGAAACCAAGAGTTCGTCCTCGCTCAGAAGGATCATCTTAAGGTCTTCCTCAGTCTTCATTAAGGATGGACTGTCTTCGACTTTTGTAGAGGGTGGAGTCCCGATTTTAGAGGGCATGGGTGCATCGTCACATTCTGTTAGAAGAGAAGACATCTAAGGCCCACCAACCACTTGTTCACCTTAGGTTATTTTTGGAGGCTCGCTTTAAATGGATTTGAAGCCATAGTTTATAGAGCCCTCGTTTAGGGCAAGAGGAGCCAAGGATTCTTTATTGAGTACCACAATGGCACTCCTATAAAGACCCTTCACTTCCTCTAGCTTGGCTATCTTCTTGTTATGCGCCGATTGGTATCCAAATGCGGGCTCTAATTCTTCTAGGAATATCTTCCATAGCGACAACCTCGAGCTACAAACCTGGTCAAACTTCACCTAACCGACTGACACCAAGCTTGTATAGGACTCTGGTCGCCACAAACCATGAGTTTGACATGGCCTTGATGCCAACCCCCATCGCTTATGGAAGGAAGTGGTCCTGGAAGCTCTCCAAAATGCTTAAAAGCCACTCGAGAGCTTAACCTTGACCAACTGCCAACGATCAGCTGATATTGTGCCATCATCAACGCTCCTGTCAATGACCGCAACCACGACTTTGCCCTTTGCGACGTCACTGAAACTGAATTATTTCTTGATGAGATTGAGGAGTGCTGGTGTTGTGCAACCGAGGCCGTTTTGGTGTCGGTACGGCCACCTCAAGAGACCTTTCTCTTTTAGACGTAGAGTCCTTACTGGTCCTTGTTGTAGCAAGTACGATTTTAGCCCATTCGGCCCAAGAGGTTTGCTGCGGTGTCTTTTCAGTCCCCGAGAGATACTGAGATACTGGTCTCATTGTCTTTTTTATTTTTGTTTTTAGTTTTGGTTTTGTACATCGTGGTCCCACGAGATGCGATGAAAAAAGGTCCATCTGCACAGAGATTCGCATGTACAGATGAGAGTAGTCAATCCGCAGGTCTACAGGTATCCGGATACTCCGTTATCTGGAGACTATGCTATTTTTGAATTGGGCACCCAGCTAGGCTGATCATCAGCACGGGACGTTTAACACCTTAGATTCAGCCCAATAAAGATGAGAGGTAGTTGGGGAGAAAGTTAAAGGGTGAGGAGTCAGTTGATGTTGAATCATCATTCTGATATGTAAGGAAAAGATTGGTATTCGGTAACATCAACTCAGCTAGGTTACCTAGAGTGAGAAGGAGCATAGGAGACAGGAGCGCTGCTAGCTTTTTCGCCAGTACAACGTGGGAGGTGGGATGGGAGTTGGTGACATAAACGTAGGCTGATGCTTCTGGGAAGGTAGGGGGATAATAACGTCCTTTAGGTTCAGGACTCATCTGGAGAAAATTCTCGAGAATCATTGACCTTATTCAGCTTCTACATATCCACAAGTTCGACGTTCATAGTAGAAGTGTTAATTGATACCTAGATTGAATTGAATTGAAAGCTGTTCAGCTAAGAATACTTATGATTTCGTGGAAAAAAGCAAAAACATCTTCATAAAACAACATGAAATCATGATTTCATTCGATGTCGAAGCCTTGTTTCCGAGTATTCCGATCCCCGACGCCTTAACTGCTTTTCAAAAACACCTGGATAAGTTTGAGATCGACGAAATAAAGAAAAATACATACTTAAAAACAGCTAAGGTATGTATGGCACAAAACTTTTTTCAGTTTAGAAATGTGTTCTACAAAATCGAAACTGGAACAAGTATGGGAAACCCTTTATCCCCACTAATAGCAGAAGTGTTCATGTCTTCGTTCGAAACAAATTTAAGAGAAAGAGGATTACTCCCAAGAATTTGGTTTCGCTATGTAGATGACGTCTTTGCTGTGATTGGAAAAAACGAAATAGATTCGGTTTTAAGAACACTGAATTCAGAGTTTGACACCATAAAGTTTACGTATGAAACAGAAGAGAATCAAAAGTTGAATTTTTTGGACCTAACACTTTCAAGAAGGAAAGAAGGAAACATTGAATTTTCCATATATAGAAAACCAATAACAACACACCGGTACATAACAAACGACTCATTCAGCCAATTCAACACAAACTAGCCGCTTTTCACTCTATGGTTCATCGCCTGTGCAAGCTTCCACTTTCAATAGCTAACTATACTGCTGAGTATAACCTTTTAAAAGACATCACTACCATTAACGGCTACAACCCATCTATAATAGATAAACTTATCCGAAAACACAACACAAAAATTAAAACATCAGATTTAACAACTTTATACAGACAAAACAAACATCTTCATGACAACATCAACCCAGAAAGAGCTTCTATGACGTATTTCCCATCAATCACAAACAAAATGCACACAAAATTAAAACAACAAAATATAGAGTGTGTTTACTCAAACAACGGAAAACTAAAAAAATTCCTAAGTTCAACAAAAGACAAATGCTTAAGCCTAGTACATACTTGTGAACCATCTCGTGAACCCATACAAATTTCAGTTTTTAGTTCACCCGTGAACTTTCTCGTGAAGCTGAGTGGAGAACAAAGTGGAGAGTTTTCGTTCACGGGCAATTCACGTGCAAAATGTACGGGAACTGTTGGTGAAGCTGAAGTCAAATGTTCACAACGTGTACTCACAAGTGTGTACCAGTGAGCAATGTCAAAAGTTCACTTTCTCCACTGGTGAACGTTCACTTCACGAGGAAGTATGTACTAGGCTTTAATGACTAATAAATCTGGAGTATATGAAATTAAATGTGGAGACTGTAACGCTGTTTACATCGGCCAGACAAAGCGAAGCATAGGCGTCCGCTTTAACGAACACTCGAGCCACATCAAGTTCAACCGACCCGAAAAATCTGCCGTCGCTGAACACGTCCTCACCAACAAACACTTCAATGTAAGCTTAGAAGATGTTAAGCTTAAAAAACATGTAACAAACCATCGACGACTGGATGCATATGTAAGTGTTTATATCCACAGAAGCAACAACACTATCAACAATGACAATGGCAATATAACGTCACCTTTGTTTAACATAATTTAATATCTCTTTTTAACTCTAATTGTTATTGTTATAATCAAGAGCTTTTTTCAATTTCTTTTAAATGTTTTTATGTACTCTTTTCTTTCTCTTTTTCTGCCAAATCAGTGTATTGCTGAAGATGAACCACATTAGGTTCGAAATGCATTCAATTTTGACAAAATAAAATTAAAAGCTTACATCGAAAAGTTTCTTGTGTTTGGTTTTTTAATTTTGCTTTGTATTTGTTTGTGGTCAATAAGGTGTATGTTGTTTTTCCTTTTTAAAAGACTTCGAATGAAGATTGAAAAAACACAAACCCAAACCAAATACCAAATTCACATATGCACTTCATTTAAAAGAGAACAACCATAATTATACAAGAAAAAATATTAAATGACAAATTAACTATCAAACCAAACGCACTATATGAAACGGCAATGAAATTCAAATACAAGTAATAAATTAAAGGAAAAAAAAACAAACAATAAGACCAACAACAAAAATAGTAAAAGAAAAAAGAAAGAAAACACCACATCACTAATAAAAAAACAACTGAAGAAGAAAATACCAACTAACAATAACATAGAAGACCAAAGCTAAAGCCAACTTGCTACAACAACCACCATCAACACTAGCAATAAAAGTATTCAACCCTATGATGGAGAAACATCTCCGAAACGCGTCGTGAATATTTTGAGCATAAATAAGTTGTAACATTCAAATTTAAATAATAAATAAAACTAAATAACTCATATTTATTTCTTTATTCTCATAAATCCTGCAACGTCCTCATAAACTTGGAACAGTTATATACGTTCAAGTCCCAATACAACATATCTAAAAGGTCTGATCACAAGAGACAAGCTACAATGAGCTCTCAACAGCTTCAAACTATTTAAATCTGCAGGACCAGATGAAATAATACCTGCCGAGCTACAAAAGAGTTCTGACATAATTCAACCAATCCTTTAGGCAATTTTTATAAGCTGTCTTTACCTGGTCCATGTTCCCTTGGCATAGAGAGAAGTTAAAGTTGTTTTTATAATCAAAGCAGGTAAGTGCTTGAAAGCCAATCCCAAAGATCTACGACCTAAAAGTCCATCATCATTCCTCCTTAAGACCTTGTATTATTGCAAGTATTGATGAAACACTTCTGTTTTCGTCTCAGCAAGCCTACCGTAAAAATAAATTGGTGGAAATAGCATTACACACCTAAGTAGGCACCGTCAATTATTCCCTTCATCATAAAGAGCTCACTATGGTTGCTTTTCTTGACATCGAAGGTGCCTCTAACAACGTGGACACATCTGCACTAACATCACTAAATGTAGAGAGTTGGCTTCGGGAGTTAATTCATTTAATCCTTACTAGCAGAATAATTAACTCAAAACTGGGCAACTCTTCTGGCAGACGATTCGTTATAAGAGGGAAAACGCAAGGTGGTGTTCTATCCCCTCTACACTGGAACCTGGTGGTAAATGAAATAATAACTAGTCTGGATGTGGAAAATTTTAGATTGTTAGCCTATGCGGACGACGCACGTTGCTATAGCAGTTTCAGGAAAGCATCTTAACACCTTAAAATAACTTACAAACATCCCTATATTAAAGAAATCCAATTAAAATTCTGAGACGAGGCCAAATACCTGGGTTTTTTTCTTAAAAACAAAACTAAAAAAAAAGAGTCGAAAAAGCTATTGTTAATAAATGGGCTTACAACTAAGAATCACTCATTGGCTATACACATCAGTAATCAGACCGATTTGAATGTACGGTGTGGCAGTATGGTGGACTGCTTTAGAAAAAGGAATAAGCCGGGATATATTAAATGAAGTCCAACGTTCAGCCTGCCTATGTATAAGCGGATCGCTGCACACGACCCCATCTGTGGCACTGGACATCTTACTCCTTCTAACACCTCTTGACATATTAAGCAAAAAAATAGCTTCGTCACAGTGGATTAACAACAAAATTGACCACTCCGTAATTCTATAAAGATAAATTCCAAAGCACACAAACTACACCATCCCACTAGACCTGTGTCAATCGTGATTGATTCGGTCTTTATGACCCGTTCATCAAAAAGATTGAGTGATTGCAATTGTAGTAAACCAAATCAATCGTTCTCAATGTCAATCGTTTCATCATGCTGTCATTCGTTTTAAAGGAAAAGAAATATGTTTCGTTCATCCAACTTATTCTCATTCAAATGAAATGATATAAAATGGGAATTAAACATAGCTTTGAAACAATCAATCAATTATTTCAATACTAATCGTTTAAAAGACCGAAACTGAATGAAAATGAAGTACCTTAACCTTACCTACTCTACTGCAAAAAGTTCCATAAGGTTCCACTCGCTTATTTTCCATTAAAAACCAAAATGAAACAGAAACCTAAATGATTGAAAAAGTGAACGATTGGAATAGAATGAAATTTGCCCATTTTATTCGCATCCAAATGAAACAGATACCAAAATGATTGAAAAAATAAACGATTGAAAAGAACGAATCATTGAACTGAACGACATATGAACGATTGAATCTTTTAAAGTGAACGATTGACACACCTCTACATCACACAACTGCAACTCGACAGAAATTTCCTTATTTATATACCTCAAGGACTTTTCTGGATAGTATTTTCCTGGATCAATCCATTTTTATACAGACGAGACGGTTAAAAACAAAAGAAGGGGTTGGTGGAGGTGTGTACTCTGAACGACTGAAATTAAGTCACTCATTCCGCCTTTCCAATCATTGAAGCGTGTTCCATGCGAAACTTTTGGCGATAAAAGAAGCCTTGTCCTGGCTTAAGGAAAACGTGATACCAACATCTGGTATCCGTATTTTCTCAGATAGTCAGGCTGCTATCAAATCACTAGACTGTCTCCCATCCTACCACGTTTGAGGCATACCTACTGGCATACCATTCGCTACTTGTAAACTGTTGCTAATGGCAGACGCTGTGAGGAGTGCAGGCACCAGGTGGAACAACATCACCAAGTGTCAGGTCACAAAAAACATCTGGATAAGACTGAATTCAATCAAAACGTTCAAGGTGCTTGCTATCTCTTAGCAGATCGCATAGAAACTATCTAAATCATATCAGCAAAATCAGCCTCTCACGGTTTGTAAGGGACTCAAACTGGTTCCATTGCGCTTAGAAGGAAGCCTCATGTCGTATCACAATGGGCCATTTTGGACAGCCACTTTAACCTAACATAACCTTACCATGTAGGTATTTATGAAAAGAAGGACCTTCCTATCTACAATTTTAAGTGATCAAAGGTATAAGCAAATGTGTACTTTTAATAAGGTAAAAGACTCTCTTGGATCGTTATTTTTAGAGAAGTATTAGTCTTTGTAATTTCAATTACATAAATTTGATGCCCTTTTCTCAGTCTTAACATATCTAAATTCAAACAAATGCAATTTTTTCTGTCAGAGCAAAATTTTTAAAGTTGGGGTAATTTTTCTACAAATGTGAAATAAACATAAAGTTTTACTAGTGTCTTATAAAAATCCAACAATAATTAGTAGTACAAAAATTAATTTCCAACCGGAATTTGTGAAAAAAAATATATAATGATGCTGGAAATATTGAAAAATGAGTTTTAAGCTTTAAGTGTCGAACACTATAAACAGAATGGGAGAATACGATAGCTTTGTCGAGAAGATTAGGTCAAAAGCGTATACTTTTGAGTATCGCAATGGGGTTTTATTTCTCTTCGTGTAGTAGGTAGAGGTAATTTCAGAAGGAATGAGTTAAAATGAAAAAATCCTATAGCGAGTCTATTTAAAAATATTTCCTATATTTTCAGATTTTAAAATATACCTGTTAAAAAATGTTGATTTCAAAAACATTAATGGCATTTAATTTCTCAAAAAAAGTTTGTTGGTTTTCGTGTTTTGTTAAAAAAGTTATTAATTGAATTATACTTAAAATTTTTAAATTCTCAACAATATTTTGCATATGATGAGATAATTTGATTTTAAAATCTATTTTAAAGAGATTTTTAGTCAAAACCCAAGTGTAAGCAATGTTAGTAGCACTTCTTAAAAGTTTTTATTTCTTATATAAACCATTACAAATTAGACGAAAGAAATTAATTTGGATACAATATCAATATCAATATAACGCTATACTTGTTGCACACAATTATTTTGGAGATAAATCATTTTTTGTACGTAAAATATTCGAGGTGACAAATATTTTGATCCAGTTTTTTTTATTTATAAGAAACCGTTAATTGGATTTTTTCCAAAAATATATTGGTATCACGTTATTATTAACTTCCCATAGGAAGTTATTGTAATGGGTCCGATTTGTCAAATTGAAAATTTTGACATTTCTCGACGTTTCAAGGTCAATAGAGTCGAAATAAAATATTTTTAGAAAGATGTCTGTGCGTGCGTGCGTACGTACGTTCGTACGTCCGTACGTCCGTACGTCTGTACGTCCGTACGTCCGTACGTTCGCGACGTTTTTTTCGTTGTCCATAGCTCAAGAACCAGAAGAGATATCGACTCCAAATAAATTTTGTTATACAGATAATAAGGCAGAAAGATGCAGAAAGGGCGCTCAAGAAAATTGCGTGGGTGGTTTTTTTTACCATAGCAGTTTAAATAAAAGGTGAAAATTTTGGTTAACCGTAAATATCTTACGAACCAAAAACGCTAGAGACTTGAAATTAATTTTATATAATAAATTGTAACGTGATCTCAAAAAAGTATATTTTTTGAAAAAAATCTATCTAACGGTTTTTTTTATAAATCAAAAAAACAGAAAAAAAAAAATTGTCACCTCCAAAATTTAACGACTTAAATATAATTTCATCTCCAAAACAATTTTGAGCAACGGAGAACAATGTTTTTGAAATTTGACAAAATTTTGAGAAAAATCGAATTGACAGTTTTTTTTATAAAAAATAAAAATCTAAAAAAAACATTACTCAAAGTTGGTAAAAATTGAATATCGATTCAAATATCTTTTCGAAAACTTGAAATTTAGGCTTAAAACTTATTTTATCTTATAACAAATATTGTTTTCAATATTCGATAAAATTTTTAAAAAAATCGAATTTACAGTTTTTTTACAAAAAATAAAAACCTAAAAAAAAAATAATAAAAGTTGGTAAACATTGATTTTCGACTCAATTATCTTTTCAAAACTTTGAGATATTGGCTTACATTCACTTTTATCTTTCAAAAACTATTGTTTTCAACGTGCAGTTAAATTTTGAAAAAAAACGAATTGATAGTTTTTGTACAAAAAATTAAAAACCTAAAAAAAATTAACAAAAGTTGGTAAAAATTGATTTTCGATACAAATATCTTTTCAAAAATATTGTTTTCAATATTCAATGATTTTTATATAAAAATCCAACAGTCCATTTTTTCATAAAAAATAAAATCTACAAAAAAGAGTACGCAAATTTGGTAAAATTGATACTAGTACATATAGACAAACATTTAAGCAAGACAAATTGACAAACGGGATGGGAAGTTATCAGTGTGGGTCGCATCCCAGCCTCTTTTTTAAATTTTAATTCAAGTCTTTAGCGTTATTGAATCGTGAGATACTTTGGGTTACCAAAACAAACCCACTCAATTTTTGTGAGAGTCAACCTTGTATCGTAGCTAAATATCAAATTCTACAAATGGGACCAATTGGTCCGTCCTATGGAAAATTAAAAATATCTACTTCTACACTACAGTTACGAAACTATACCTACTAATATTTAATAAATAAAAAAAAATAATTGAATTTTTCTTAAAGTCACAAATAATAAAATAGACTAGCTGACGAAATCTTGTTAAAAGTTATTTCGACTCTAGGGACCTTGTATCGTAGCGAAATATCAAATTTTTCAATTCAAGAAATAGGACCCATTGGTCCGTCCTATGGAAAATTAAAAATACCTTCTTCTACACTACATTTACGAAACTATACCTAGTAATATTTAATAAATAAAAAAAAAATTTGATTTTTCTTAAAGTCACAGACCATAAAATAGACGAGCTGACGAAATCTTGTTAAAGGTTATTACAACAGCAAATAACATAATACCTACCTATCTAAATATAAACTACATTTTTAGGTTTTTTATGCCCTCTAACTACTTTACTTAGGTCCGCAGACCTGTAAAGTCCGTTTTGAACCCCTTAAGGGGCATAGGGCCTCTACTACGCCTGCACGCCATTGTGTACGGTTTGTTACGGTACATTTTATGTCAACAAAAACCAGCCTTTGTCTGTTTTGTTTTTCTTGGTTGTTGCTGCAAAATATCGCTTAAGTTGAGGGCAACCATAGCCTCATCAGCCACAGGTGTACTTAGCCTTTATTTTGCAAAAGCAACAAAATCGGTTATCAACATCGAGAACGAGTTCTTTCGACAAGACAGGCGGACCTTACTTAAACAGCAACAACAATAACAATAACAACATATCTATCTTAATTAAACTTTTGTAATTCTTAACGTAGATTCACTTAATCGCTTATGTAAAAAATGGGTTTTTCAATGCCGCGTTTTTAAAGTAGCTTAATGTAATGTTTGGTACAAAATTCACACCTCGAATCTCGCCCGTAAAATTAGTAGTAATAGGAAAATGGCTAGTTGAGACTTCTTCTCGAGTTTTGTTTAAAGCTTTCTCGAAGGGGTCGTAACTCGTCCATTATGTTTCAGCAAGTTTTGGAAACTCATCCAACAACTTGTCAAAACCGTGTTTGTGTGTGTGAAAGTAAAGGTTCGCTGAGAGTCAATAACGGTGGCTTTCCTGATGAACGTAAAGCTTCTAGGAAACCGTGATGCCGGGACCGATAATCACGCAAACGAATGTCGTGTTATATGGATGTGTGTGTGACTGGAATGGTCGAGGGAGCATTGATATAGATGGGAATTATCTTGAAAGGCACTCTTGAAAGCACTCGCCAAGCAAGCGAAAAGTTAAACAAATAAAAAGTTCGAGGAATTGTTTTAAGAAGAAAAATTGAGTAGAAGGATAGGAAATCGGAATGTCAAGAAAATTAAAAAGAAAATTGGAGATTCGTGGATCGAGCATCGAGGTGTGAGGATCGAGGTTAAAAGAGGAAAATAGGAAGGGAGACAAAGGAAAAAATAAGTAGTTCATTTCTTTTGTTTATTTGTCTTGTTCGTATATACATATATATATACATCGATCGCGTCCGGTGTCAAAAACCTATGGTTTCTTGCCGTTTCCTTTTTTTTGTTTTTCTTTATTATTTTAATTCTTTGTAATTTGTTCACTTTTATTTCGATAACATTTTGAGTTTTAGTCCAAGGATCTTCAATCTCACGGTTTCCGGAAGAATAAATTTTACATTCAAAAATCAAACGTTCGTTATGTCTTTTTTTGTTACAATTTATAAACAAATTTTTTCAAAAGAACCCAGCCCAGCTGAGCAGCTGCGATTACAGTTTCGTCAACAAGCTGTATTCTTACACTTTTTTGTTCTCTATTTTGTGTCGAGTTCTTAATCATTTGAGTTTCATTTCGTGCGTCGTCGTCGCTACGCAGCCGTCGTCGGTTAGTTTGGTTTATTGATTTATTTTGATAACCAATAATAATAAATAATTTTGAAAAAACCTCCCCTCGCGGAAAACAACATAGTCCAGTAAAAAGTGTAACTGGTTTCTGGAGATGTATTTCAGCTCCCTCTTACTTTTGCCTAGTGATGCTGATTTCGCCTTGACTGTCCTGCACCATGTGCTTCTGGGTCATCTAGCTCTTCTTCCTTCTTGTGAGAGTGGATTCTACTACATTGCTTGGCCTGCAATCCATCGTTAACTTTTTGAAGCGTATGTCTAATCCATTGCCACTAACGCAACTTTCTTGTAATGGCTGAAGTAACCTTCCAAGTGCTGCATCCATAAAGAAGCACAGATTCGACATTTGTGCGAGTCCGATAGAGTTATTCCTCCAAATTTTCGACAACATACCGAACGCCACTTTTGCTTTGCGGATGCGGCAGATGACGTCTTGTTGGGTTCCGCCTTCGATGAAGACGATACTTCCAAGGCACTGAAAGCTCTTCACTTTTTCCACCGGTTGCGAGGAAATATTTATTTGAGAGGATGGTCAGGTTCTGAGGCTGATCATACTTGTTTTGCAGGAATTAATTGTAAGCCCCACAACCTCTGCTTCTCTACCCACACTTGTCGTCATTTGATGGAGATCCATGATCTTATGAGAGAGTAGGCAAAGTGCTTTAAATACAATGGCAAAGTCCATTGGATCCCTCTGCTACCAGACAAAGCTGAACGCAGTACATCGCTTATGATTATGACCAACAAAAACAATATTGGTGGCAAATACAACCCTGTCTGATTGCTCTATGGATTTCAAAATCATCTGCCAACCATTGTGTAGAACGTGACACTTGGATCCATCTTATATTGCTTTAGTAATAGCAATTAGTTTTTCTGTAATGCCTCTTCTCCGCAAAACTAACCAGATATACTTCCTGTTAACGCTATCAAAAGATTTCTCGAAATCTATGAACAGCAGGTGCATAGTTTTTTTTATCGCTTTTGGTTGTTGTTTGTTTTGTTCCATTAAAAGAAAATTGACGAAAGTGACGCCAAATATAGTGAAGCTAATTCCTCAACGAAGAAGCCTGCCAGGTCCGTTTCTTCCTCTGCATCTGAACTTCCTTCTCAACATCTTCAATCAACTCTAACCTAATCAACATCTTCTGTCCCAATCAAAACAAAAGCAACTTCACCATCATCAATAGAGCCATTACTCGCAAATGCAAACCCATCATCATCAACATTAGCAAACTCATTGTTATTTTCTTTTCTTTCAAACAAAGCCTTTGACAAATTGTGTCACAAGGCTTTAGTCCATAAACTTAAGGCCTTAGGGTTTAACGACAAATTCTTGACATGGATCTCGTCTTATCTTAAAAACATAAGTTACAGCGTTATATTCAGAAATGAACTCTCCGACCAATTATACGTCAACTTTGGTGTTCCTCAGGGTAGCCATTAAGGTCCTTTATTATTAATCTTATATATAAATGACATAACATCCGTTATAAAAAACTCCTCCGTTTAATATACGCTGATGACATTAAAATTTTCAAATCTATTCAATTAATGACTGCTCACAGCTTCAAGAAGATCTTCATAGTTTTAGGGAATGGTGCAATACAAACCGATTTTTATTGAATATTGGCAAATGTAAAACTATGTGTTTTACACGCAAAAAAAATAATTATGGATTATAACTATTTATTAGATTCTCCCTTCCTTTGTAAGCTTTCCGTTTTCTCTGATTTAGGTGTTATTCTTGACAGTAAATTAACGTTCTGTGACCATTATAACTTTATAGTTAAAAAAGCTCACAAGATTCTAGGTTATATTAAACGTTTTTCTCGTGACATTCGTAACCCGTACGTCTTAAAACTTCTTTATGTATGATTTGTCAGGCCAATACTTGAATACGGCTGTGTTATATGGGCACCATACTATTCAGTCCAAATTGACAGACTTGAAAGTATCCAAAAAAGATTTATGCGTTTTTGTCTTCGTTTTCTTTTTGGTCAAACTAGCATTAGAAGACAGGTACCTTTATGTCCGATCTTTAACAGAACTAACTTTGGTATGAATAGCCCTTTAAATCAATTAAATCTGTTAATGACAATGTTAAAAGTATACAATTAAAAGAAAGCTTTTTTAATATGTTATAGAATTTATTTATTTCTATGTTAATTAAAATTTTAAATTAAAAATTATGTAAATAGCTGTAAGTTTATATTAACGTTAGGTAATTAACGGATTAAATAAATAAATAAATAAGGTGTAGTCATGATCGATATTCAACGCACTGTTCAATAATGATCCACACTCGGTTTAAAACTGAATGAAAGTGTTATTTCCACCTTCTCATCCACCGAACTTATACTTAAATATAACATTCGTTCAGTGACAACACTTTGTTATTATCACTCTATATAAAATATTAATTTATAATCACTTGATCAGTTTATTGAAAATCTGAAAATTTCCTCTTAGTTTTTCTGTTTGAATAAAATATCGTTACCTAAAAAACGTTGTTTTACTTATAAATCTAACAAATGGCCGAATCTCTAAAGACTTCAATAACAAAATTGGGTCAAAATAATTACCACATTTGGAAGTACAAGGTAGAGCTTTTGTAGAGAAAGGATTGCCTTTGAACCACCAACAGCAGAATGGAGCAAAAAGGAAAGCAATGCGAAAGTTCCCATCGGCTTGTCTGTGGAGAATAACCAACTTTACAATGTCAGGAAGACTGACACAGCAAAGGCTGCGTGGGAAAAGCTTAGACATCATAATGAAAAATCGACAATAAGGAATAAGGTACAAAGATTAATCACTACTTGGGGATTAAAGTCTCCAAATACGGCAATATGAATTACAGAACAAGACTTACAAATGCAAAGGACTCAAAAGTTAATATTGAATAATAATAGCAGCCAGTGTATCAATTTTGGCAAAAAGTCATCGTCACCAAATCAAGCTGATTTTATCGAACTTAAACGAGTTCTTACGGGTTCTTAAGGTAGATCTAATTTACAAATAGATCTCAGTAAAGACAATGCAACTAAAAATAATTTAATCGAATAGCTGGTGTTGTAGAAAACAAACTTGCGTATCTTAATCCAAAACTAAAGCAGAGTTTAAAGCTTTATCGGAAACATGCAAAGAAGCAGTTTGGCTCATAATGCTCTTAAACGATCTCGACATTAAGCAACGGATCCAAGCATATTGACACCAAATTTTATTTTGTAAAGAATTACGTGAACAAGAATTTTGTTAAGTGTCAGTACTGTCCAACAAAAGATATGCTTGCAGATATGTTGACCAAACCTCTCGAAACGAATGAGAAAGAGTGTTAAATATAACATTTGTTAAGTGACAACACTTCGTTATTATGACTTGATGAGTTTATTGAAAATCAGAAAATGTCGCACCTGTTTGTAGCATCTTCTTCTTCTTGCGCCTATGCGTTGATGTAGTTACGTTTGTCAACTACGTTGAATCTCTTCCTTTTTCATGTGGTACGAGGACTCCAGGTCATTTCTTTCTTCCCCTTGTGCAGCAGTTGTTCGAGCCTTTAACTGCTTGCGTTCGTTGATCCTTGCCAATATTCTTCTGACAGCATCTGAAATGAAAACATTTTTCACAGTATTCCAATGGAGTTCTATGTCGTCATGTACTGTGCTGCTGTTTGTTCTCATTTCGTGAGACAGGTGGTCCCTGAATTGTTGACGGGTCGTGGGATCCTTTAGTCTAGCTATGTTGAATTCCGTCGACACCCAGCTAATTTTGTGGCACAGTTTGTGTCCAAACATAGTGCCACCAATCGCAAGGCTATTGACGTTGCAAAAGTCAATGAACCTCTCACAATTATCACTGCAATTCCCGACACCATGAACACCCATCACATGCCTTAACCCGTTAGCATTGAGGTATAACCAAAATAATATCTCCGCGGTTAATGTTGTTGTATTCGTTCTCTTCATCAGATGCGGGCCCCCTCGGGGCGTAATACTGTATAATATTGACGGGTCTTCCTTTACTCTGAAACCTAGCTTTGATAAGTCTTTCGCCATGGAGCTCTCACGAAATAAGGCTTCTGATTGCAGTTTTAGTAAGGAGTGACCCTACTTCCAGGGACAGCCCCAGCCAAACTTGTGCCTTTTGCAAGGTAAGTAGAAATCACCCCTTCCCTTTCAGATATTACCCAGGAGGTAGACTAAACCCTAAACCATAAACTAAAACGCAGCGATAAAATGAGCAGAGGGGCATCTGCAATTTCAGAAATGAGATCATCAAAGTCTAAAAAATTCAATAATTCCTTTTCATTGGACATTTTGGATAAGCCCACCAATCTCTCTTAAGTCATGGTTGTCGCATGATAATTTTAAATAATTTTAAGTTTAGAAAAACTACGTTCTCCTGAATCTACCGTGACCGGGATTGTATTTAGGATTTGGAGAGCAATACTAAATTCGGAGCAAAATCTTCAAAGTTTGTACTAAAAATAAAATTTAACACATCTAAACTTGAGCTTTGTGGTGTAACAAGCGGGGATATTACGGTTAACTCTTGAAACAATTCTTCTCCATCTAAATCTTTAAAACTACTTAATGTTATAACATTCTACAAATTAAGGCATGAACCATGTACATTTTTACTTTTTAAACATTGGCTTATGTTACTTAAATATGATAAATTTATGTTATATGTATCAAGCTGTTCAAATCTTTCTGTAATTGATTGAATGGCTTGATTAAGTATTTTGAAAAAAAATCTACTTTAAATCTTTATTTCGGGTCTAATATAGTTTCAGGACATTTATCAGCATAAAGTCTTTTTCTCCGTTGAGATCGAAATGATGAATAATATAATTTATATAAAAATAATTCTTCCAAAAGAACCCAGCCCAGCTGAGCAGACTCGGTTACAGCTTCGTCAACGAGCTGTATTGTTGCACTCGGTTGAGTGCGAGCTTCTTAAATCGTTGCGAGCGTCATCATCGTTGCTACGCAGCCATCGTCCGTTTAGTTTGTTTTGTTTAGTTGTGTTATAATTATTTGTTTCCAAATAATTGATAATAATAATAAAAAAAAGTGTAACAAAACTGTTGATAACATTTCTTAAAATTTTTAGAAAAAGTCAACCTACAATTTGTTCTATATATGTACCTACCTAGAATACTTTATAACTATGCTTACAATAGCATACCAAATACGAATAACCTATGATACAAATGAAGCTATACCTATACCTACATGAGCATAGGTACAAATTTGTAAACACTATCTAATAAGTGTTTTCAAATCTGTACCAACATACATTTCCAACTTACGAGTAACAAAAATTGTATCTACCTTCCTACATGCATAACTGACTCACAATTGAATTTTCCTAAATAACGTATTGTTTCTTTCCAAAAAGTGAAAAAAAAAGATAACAAAAAAAAAATATATTGCCTATATATGATGTTCAAATGGTAGACATGTGCATTCAAGAAGACACAAGTGTCCACAGGTTTTTCTTAAAACCAACCTCTGTCTATCAACTCCTACTCTCACCTCCCCGCGGTGAACATCGGGTGCCTAGTACCTCAACTGGAGATTGGGTTCTAACCCCAGTGGAAAGTTGTTGGGGGCAGCAAACGAGAGAGGTTTCCACTAAGGCACCTCTCCTTATCCAGACGGCAGCGGAGGAATTCCCGAGATGGAATCAACGGTGGCGTCTACAGTTCCAGTAAGGTTGAACTACTTAGTAAACTCCTTATAGGGCTTCTTCGACTTATTCAGAGCCCATATTCCTTGGAGTTATACTTAGGATCAGGCCCTCCAGGTTGGGGGTTGTGCTTCGGGGTGACTTCCTGGCCACGTAAAAGCTTTCATAGTTGCGAAGCACCAACAAGCCTCGGATACGGACGGATTAACTGTTGACAACCAACGCTAACGAATTAAGGACAACGAACTTCGGATATGCACGTGGAATGTTAGGTCCCTTAACAGACCACTTGCGGTCGAAGAATTAGCGGAGGCCCTAGACCGCTATAAAGCAGACATCACCTCCATCCAGGAAATACGATGGGATGGGCCGGGCAAAAAGAGGATGAAAAACTGCGATATTTACTATGGTGACTGCTACCACGAAAACCAACAGCGCTTATTTGGATGCGGATTTGTCATCGGAGCCAGACTTAGGCAAGAAGTCTTGCAAAACATATGAGCAGTGCCCTAGCTACGATATTAAAATAGTCCTGGCAGGATGATACATTCAATATAGACGACGAAAGCCAACAATCCCGTCCTCCCGACTAAGACGAAGTAAAGATTGCCATATCTAAGTTGAAGTCTAATAAAGCCGCTGGAGCAGATGGCTTGAATGCCGAGCTCTTTAAAGCAGCTGGAGATAAGTTGGTTAGGAGCATGCACCAACTTATCTGTAAGATATGGTCGGAAGAAAGCATGCCCGATGAATGGAACCTCAGTATTGTTTGCCCGATCCTGAAAAAAGGAGACCCTCTAAACTGCACCAAATATAGAGGAATAAGTCTACTTAACATCGCCTATAAAATCTTCTCTGCCGTAATATGTGAACGTCTAAAGCCTATCGTCAACAACCTGATAGGTCCTTATCAGAGTGGTTTTAGACCAGGAAAGTTCACAGTTGATCAAATATTGACATTACGGCAGATCCTGGAAAAAACTCAAAAAAACCAAAGCGACACCCACCATCTTTTCATCGATTTCAAGGCCGCATATGACAGCATCTACAGGAAGGAGCTGTCTTGCCATGTCTTGTTTTGGCATCCCTGCCAAGATAGTCTGTTTGTGCAGGATTAACATGGAGAATTCACGCTGCTCCATAAAGGTTGGAAACATTTTAACAGAACCTTTCGATGTCAAAACACGTTTTAGACAAGGTGATGCGCTGTCATGCGATTTTTTTAACATCGTGCTTAAAAGAATAGTGCAGAGCTCACACGTCAACTCTAGAGGCATTATCTTTCAAAATTCTGTCGATTAACTAGCATATGCTGATGACATTGACATAATAGGAAGAATTCAGCGTGATGTCAATGAAGCTTTTGTGAGGCAGAGGCGGCAAAAATGGGTTTAACGGTTAATGAGGGTAAAACAAAGTTCATGCTGTTGTTAAGAAAGGACGTGCAACACCGAAATCTTGTTCGAAACGTCACCATCGACAGACGTAACTTTGAGGTAGTCAAGGACTTCGTCTACCTAGGCTCCGCTGTAAACGCAGAAAACAACACCAGCGCTAAGATCAAACGCATAATAACTCTTTCTAACCGCTGGCTGTTTCTTTGGGATAAGAAAACAATTGAGTGGTAAGGTCCTCTCTCGAGGAAAGAAAGTGTTGATATATAAGACCCAGCATGGACTATGACAAAAGCGGATGAATGCACCTTGGGTCGCTTCGAAAAAAAAGGTCTTCGTGTGATCTAGGGTCCCGTATGCATCGAAGGGGAGTGGATGAGAAAATGGAACGACGAGCTGTACGGGCTGTACAGCGACGTAGGCTTAGCCAGAAGTGTAAAACTCCAACGACTAAGATGGATGGGTCACGTAGAACGCATGGAAACCAATGCTCCGGCCCGGAAAGTCTCCCAATCCACAACCACAGGACAGCGCAGTATAGGAAGACTACGGTTCAGATGGAGCGCAGAAGTGGAAGGTGACCTCACCCTACTTGGAGCGTGAAACTGGAGACATCTAGCTAGGGACCGTGCTAGATGGAGAAGTTTGTTGGGTGAGGCCCTAGTTCACACAGGACTATAGCGCCACCTTAAGTAAGTAAATATATTGCCTATATTTAAATATGCAACTATGTACAATATTTAAAATTTGACAACATTGTAGGTATTGATAAAATAAATTTGAATTATTTTAGATTTCAAAAATTTGAAAATTTGAAATCAAATCCAACAAAAACAAAACTTACATAGTTCAATACAAGTGAATATCTTCATGACAACGCACAAAAAAAACCGACACCCAATAAATTATTTTGTTGTTTCCCTTACTCTCTAGATTTCTTACGAGAGTAAAAATAATACAACCAACTCTTTTCATCAACTTTCTTTTCGCTTTAGCTTCTGTATTCTCCAAACAAATTTTCAGTGATCTAAAAATTCATGTTCCATAAGAGCACTACCGTTTATATATACAAAGCTTTTAGCACATACCATGGCAGAACATAGAGAAATATATTTTCCAAGAGAACCGACCGGTACCCGTCTTGCCTGTAACACCATCCAATTTTATTTGAAGTGAACTCTATCAAATTCGAGGTGAACTCTCAAATCTGGTATCGGTGAGTACATGTGACTGCTGCAAAAAAAATCAAAATGGGGGATTGTGCTAAAAAGATACTTATAGAATTTTTGTTTTTTTTTTCTAATTCATTTTTATTTTTTCATTCTTAAACCTATCTTAGAGCTAGAATAAGTTTATAAAACTAGTTTAGTTATCCATTACTTACAACTAACTTAATGGTCCCATACGGACACTCTAAGTTAGACTATAACACTAACTTTATTATTTATATATTTATTTATTAGAAAATTAAAAAAAAAAACTAATATCAATTTAATTTTTTATTTTTACTTAAAAAACTACTTAAAATAAGGTCCTTAATATAAAACTTCAAACTAACTTTAACTACCTATTCTACCTATAAACTACTTTAAACTTAAAACTAGAACAACCACAGCAGCAAATCTAACTATCTAACATTTTTGTTTTTCATATTTTGCTGCCTGTTTTTATTTTTTTTATGTTTTTGTTTTTTTTTGTATATTATTTTTTTTTCTATTTCTTTTTGTGCCACCATGCCTATTCTACTTAAAACTAAACCATAAAACTATAAAACAAGTATGTAGGCCGGCCAAGTCTTAAAACCCCATCCCGACTACTCACTACCAAGTTCCGATTGAAGCCACCAAAACTGGTTCTCCTGCTACACCCTATCAGTTCTGTCCCGATCGGACACAGCCCTACTGAACCGAAGGAGCTCTGCTCCGCCCTGTGCCATGACGTCCCGACTGTACAGGAGTCGCCTATCCACGGTTCGTCGTCTGACGTGGAAGATTAACGGAACTTCCAATCTATCCTGTATCAGACCGCATCTATCTTAAAAGAGGAATGCCTCTGGTGGAATGAAGCTGCTCAAGCGTGCACTTTCAAAATATTCAAAATACTCGTCTCATATAGAACGCCCCGAAAATTAAATTGTTGGTCGAAGACATAGCTCTTGCAATGTGACCTCGAACGAGTTTTATCACGAAATTGTCAATTCTGTTGATTCGAGATCCATTGTGAAGGACCTCGTTGGAATATTAATGCACATAAGAACATTCGGCTGTTTGATATAAGCCGGTACAGTGCACGCTTCGTAAACACTGAAGCTCGAACACCCGAAACTTCTCCATCTGGGAAGGGGCAACGTTGAACCACACAGGACACCCATAAAAGGCCATGTAGCAAATCACCTTTACTCTGGGTTCAAGCCTAGCCAACGGAGTCCGGAACACAATTGTCTATGACTTCTGGAAATTTATTTTCAGTTTCCAGCCGTCGCAATATCGTTGAATCTTGTCGAAATCACAGTGCAAGAGAATTCTAATAACCTCAACTTTTCGGGCCGTTCTGTACGCAATTTTTAAGACTACCTATCAGATCGCTGGTGTAAATACTGTATTAGGTAAAGACCCTCTAACCATACGGTGACAGAGGCCCTTTCCAAATCAACCAGAACAGCACCTGTGCAATGTTGTTTTGATTTATTCCATTGGATATCAGAAACGAATTTAGACGCAGCATGAATTGTGTCATGACCCGCCTTGAACCCGAACTGTTTATCCGGAATTATTTTGTTGTCCGCAGCCCACTAAGTCAGAGCCCTATTAATGATTTTTTCGAAAACTTTGCTGATGCTCAGAAGAAGACGGGTTGAAGTCGTCCTTTTTCTTTTTCGGGAAAGGATGAACCACAGCGATCCTCCAGTGTACTGGAAAATATGCATTTTTCAGAGCATTATTGAAGAGTGTGATGTAAATATCAATTGCCTCCATCGGTAAATGCCTTAGTACAACGTTGGATATACCATCGACACCTGCTGACTTTTCATATTTTATTGAATTGAAGATGATCTGAAGCTCAACCTTCGTCACTAACAAGGGACTTTGACGGGTTGAAGTCGTCCTTTTTCTTTTTCGGGAAAGGATGAACCACAGCGATCCTCCAGTGTACTGGAAAATATGCATTTTTCAGAGCATTATTGAAGAGTGTGATGTAAATATCAATTGCCTCCATCGGTAAATGCCTTAGTACAACGTTGGATATACCATCGACACCTGCTGACTTTTCATATTTTATTGAATTGAAGATGATCTGAAGCTCAACCTTCGTCACTAACAAGGGACTTGGTCCCGTTTGCTCGGCGATTATGGCATTTGCCAAGGAATCTTCATTGAACCGCATGAAACCTTGGTTCTCAGATCGCCATTGTGTCATGTCATTTCGAAGGTAAAAGTTATTAAGTAGGGCTCTATTTTCCAGGTCGTGGTTGGGGCGAATGCTAACATTCACCTTGTACACTTGCTGGAAAGCAGCTTCCATCGCCTCCACTTTATCCTTCTGATCTTCACTTATGTAGAAGTAATCGTCAAAGATGGCTTCTTCTGGATCTATTTGCGCTGTCCTGAGTACAGAAGGTCATTGTCGTTCCTTTTCATGAATATTTTGTTGAGTTTAGGGAACATAATTGGGTCACTGGAATTAACTGACCGGGTCTGGCGGTCCCAGTACTTGTTAATTGATAGCCTTTAGTTCTCCTTAATCAACAGATTGACATTTTTTATTGACGACTTCAGTGTCCTTACCTCCAAGTCGTGTGGGTCTGTGAGTCGTCTGTACAAGTTTTTGAGTCTTGTCAGTTGGCCACTGTTGTGCCTAGTGCGTCAATAGTCGCGTTTCTGTAAGCGTCCATTTGGTCCCATTCTTTGTACTTTGGAATTGTCCGTTACATTGTTCGTTTTATTGTTTCGTCCATCTGTTGTAAATGTTGGTCAATTTCTGTATTTGTCAGGTTTCTGTTATTTGGTGGGGCTATGTCACTCGAACGAAGTTCTCTCGCAAGGACATTGGTGAAACGAGGCCATCGCATCTTACTGCACTCTTACTTACTGTAAGAGTGCGTTGCAACGTATTCCTCCAACTCTACGTGTTCGTTCGGAATCTGCATTACTGCAGCCAGTCCGCAGTGATCACTGTCGCACTCGACTGTCTGTAGGCAGTTTCGAGTGTGATTACCCACTTTGTCTGTTACTGTCAGTCTGGTGTCGTACAGCAAAAGATTCTCGAGTTCTGGTTGGTTGCAATAATAATTACTTTAACACAGCATTTTCTATGTTTATAGTTATTCAGGTTTAGCCCTTAACTTTGATTTGCATTTATTAATGAATAGCCTAAAAAGTTTAGCAAACATCTACGAGTAAGCCACAATGCACTTTCAGAAAAACTGTGGTTAGAACTTTCCCTTACAGATTTTTCCTTGTCGCTTTATAACTGAAAGATAAGATATAAGACTTAAATTTTGGTTGAAGAACAAATTTGTATATTCGCAAAACCACTGGCCTAGCGAGAATACAAATATACTTATATATAAAAGTACTTTTCAGCTTATGTAGTTAAGCCTAGTACATACAAATTTCAGTTTTTGGATCACCCGTGAACTTGCTCGTGAAGCTGAGTGGAGAACAAAGTGGAGAGTTTTCGTTTACGGGCAATTCACGTGCAAAATGTACGGGAACTGTTGGTGAAGCTTTGACATTTGGTTTCCGCATCTTAAAGTTTGTGGCTGCTTGCGCGTTGTTCTAAAAAAAAAAGTTAAAATGGTGTCATATGAAATAAAATACCTATTTGAAGATTCAACTGATGAAGTTGACGATGTTGGCCTCTCAAAAACAGCAAAAAAAAAATGTATAACACATCTAATAAGATACGAAAGCCGACATCAGATGGGGACAAAATCAAGCTCTCCGGTTTCATCAAAGACGAGGATGCGAAGGATTTATGTCTTCATTAGAGTGTTTTTGAAACGTCAAATGTTCACAACGTGTACTCACAAGTGTGTACCAGTGAGCAATGTCAAAAGTCCACTGGCGAACGTTCACTTCACGAGGAAGTATGTACTAGGCTTTAAGCCTAGTACATACTTCCTCGTGAAGTGAACGTTCGCCAGTGGAGAAAGTGAACTTTTGACATTGCTCACTGGTACACACTTGTGAGTACACGTTGTGAACATTTGACTTCAGCTTCACCAACAGTTCCCGTACATTTTGCACGTGAATTGCCCGTGAACGAAAACTCTCCACTTTGTTCTCCACTCAGCTTCACGAGCAAGTTCACGGGTGAACCAAAAACTGAAATTTGTATGGGTTCACGAGATGGTTCACAAGTATGTACTAGGCTTTAAGCCTTTAAAAGCAAAACACTAGCTTAGTGGAAAGCAGTAAGAATAGCTTATCACTTATTCAGAAATAAAATAGGAATAGAAAAAAGAGATGAGTACATAAAAATGTTTTCAATGTTCCTGCGTTGTTTTACTTTCATGATCCATGTTTTACATCCATTCCGTAACTCTTGTTTTCAATTTTCCTGCAACTCTCGTATCGACAAAATTAAGTCGATGAACTCTGAAAATGGAAACAAATCTGAGTTTTTTTGTATTTTTCAACGGTCAATAATAGTTGTAGTGCTTTCAGAGTTTTATGTTCCATGTCCTAAATCTTCATTGTTCTGGCTCCTAACAAGAGTAACTAATTTCATTTCATATTCGAATGATGTTACGCACAAACGAACACAACGAGAGTACCAGAAATTTGTTCATCCACAATTTTGAATTTTCTTTGAACACCTCTGAACAGCTGACTACATTCGACATTTTTCAAAGGTGGTCGCCATTTTTCAAATGTGGGGAGTATGCACATCTTCTTGCTTAAGTATTTGTTCCCTACATTTTTTTTATATGGAGTTAATACATATGCAAGTTTAGGTTCAAATCGCAGCTGGTAGGTAAAAAGAGCGCAACCGTCGTTGGTTCTCTCGTTTAGTTTTTGTCTCTCTTGTTTTTGTCGTCGCGTTAATAAATTTAATTTAGCACACATTTCAATAATTAACTCAATTCTTTCTTGTTTCTAATCTAATGATCCGATTGAGAAATATCTTGCCGTTGTTGACCGCAATATTCCTAACTCTTACGTATACATACGTTTATATGTGTAAAAAAACTACAACAGACTTTAAAAAAGTAATATGCCCAAAAAAAGATGAATACGCGTCCATCACGAGAAGTGCGGTTTCTATAACTGTTGTTGCTTGTGGTTCAAAAGTGGAAGAAGCCCTTACCATGGTCAAATCTGCACTAATTTATAGCGATGCCAGGACAGTCCTAACTTTCAATGTAGTTACGGAAGATATATTAAAGCAAAAGATTGAAGATAAATTAATTAAATTGCAGAAGAATGTTTATAACCCGTTCTCTTTTAAAGTTTCCTCTTTGCGGTTTCCTAAATCTGAAGAAAAGGATTGGAAGAATCTGTTTAAACCATGTGCAGCTCAAAGACTTTTCTTGCCGGTATACCGTAAATACTTTCTAAGTAAAGATTTTTGATAATTGTAATAATTTTTGTAGTCGTTACTCCGTAACACTGATGCCACATTGTATGTAGATACCGATGTTTTATTTTTATCCTCCGCTTTGGACACCTGGTCACATTTCAAGAACTTTAATGCTTCGCAAATAGCTGGACTGTCGCCAGAGCATGAAGATACTCAAATTGGGTGGTACAATAGATTTGCTCGTCATCCATTCTATGGTAGACTTGGTGTTAATTCTGGAGTTATGCTTATGAATCTAACTAGAATGAGGCTATTTGACTGGGAAAATGAAATTTTAAAACTCTACAAGGAATACAAGTCTCAAATAACATGGGGTGACCAGGATTTGATTAATATTTTATTTTACTACCATCCCGGTATAGTTGAATATATTATTTTGCTTCACAATATTTTTCACTTTTGTTTTAAAATTTTAGATAAGCTGTATATATTTCCTTGTATTTTCAATTATCGACCAGATCATTGTATGTATGTAAATGTATGTAATATAACGAATGGCATTCATATTTTCCATGGAAATCGAGGTTACTTTCATACAAACAAACAACCTATTTTTAAAAAAATTTATGAGACCATCAGAACATTTGAATTAAAAAAATACAACTTCTTACTTTTCCCGTATCATCTTGATCGCATTCTTTCAACAAGTTTACAAAATACTTCAATGTGTTTTAAGATTAAAAATAAAATAGGTTCACAGTACTTTCCGTATCAATAAAAGAACAAACAAGAAATATATAATAGCATTATTTTTAGCGTAATATTAATATTTAAAGCCAACATTTTTAACTTAATTTGTTTTCATCTGTTTACCTTGGGAACAACTATGCTCAGGCAATATGAAAGAAAAAAAAAATAACGCTAACCTATATATATAAAGTTCATTCAGTAAAAGAGCACATAGACTCAAAAAACAAAACATGCATGACGTTTTTCAGTTTTTAGTTTTAAATGGATACGTTTAGTATCCATAAAAGAAAAAAAGAACAGAATTACATATCATTGACACTTCTCCAAAAGACAACATATGTTTAAGGCGATAAAACAAATAATCATAACAAACGTCTCAGGCCTTAGGAGACTTTTGAACTATAAAATTATAAACAGACTTGTTCACATTCTTTCCTCTTTTAACCCATCCAAAATTTGTTGTTCCTCTTTTTGCAGAAAAGTAATCGTCTTGATACTACGACTTTACTAAAAGAAAGTTTAATAAATTCACGATATTCGCTGAATACCTTTGAATGAAATCACCAGATGGCCAAGTTAACTTTTTAACTGATGGTATACAATTTCTGTTTGATTTTCACATTTCGGTTAAAACAAGAACAACATCGCGCTTCCAAGAACTGGTGGAATCGGCTAACGCTATAGTTGATACTCTGATAACTCTCCGGCTTACAGAACATGAAAATATGTTTTTTAATCAAAAAGGAATGCAATGGTTTAAAAAGAAAACTTTTTCAAAACTTCGAAGAGCTTTTTATGGATGGAAAAACAAGCTATATGGTGGTCATAGAGAAGATATATTATCTAGAGTCCCGACTTAATGGGTTTGCTCTCTTTCAGCCTACAAGCTAAATTGAGAGGATTCTGTCCATAAGGATAAGCATGTTTAGTTGTCCAGTGCATTTCTTATGGGACCAAGCCATTATGAATGTAGTTTTTATGAAGTTTGTACCCATCTTGCTCAGCCGTTCAAAAAAGAGATCCGTTGAATTAAAAAATTCGTGCAATATTTTAAGAAAAATTAATTATACAACTTCTTTTCAGTTAAAACTGTACAAAAAATACTATTTGACTGCTTTTGGAATACCAATTCTATGATTTTTATGAAAAATGAAAACAGAAAAAATCATGCATAAAGTATAGGCGTACCACCGAACCTCAATGCGAACAAGACACAACTTGAGTAAGCCTAGTTTCGAAAGATTAACAGTGAGTTTAGAATTTTGACAATTCTTCGAAAATGTAAACAACAATTCATTCCCAGAAATGCAAATGAAGGTAAAACAATTTAAATAAAAATTATTAACTTATTGAGATAAAAATATATAGTAAATTTACACTTAATTTAATCCTCAGATAAAGAAAAAACCAAAGAGAATTTTGCAACAGGAAAAGTGGAATTTCCCTAGAAGGAAACCAGCAACGCCGACATATTTATTCTGGAGCGAAGAGGTACATCTTCAAGGTAAGTTTATTCGTCACGTTAATTTTAAACGCATATTATATGAATTTTTTTTTGTTTTTTTAAGTTAAAATTACACTTGTCAACAAAATTGTGTTCCTTTCAATCGAATCGCTCCATTCTGATGGCTTTTTATGTCCTCATTTTTAACCCGACTTGACTATAGGAATAAGAAGGGCCGATTACAGCGAAAGGATCGATACTGCAGAAGACTTAAAACCTTCGTGTTGAAACTGGTCTGACATGCCTTATTTGTCGAAAGGGATATACATGTCGAGAGTGTGGCTATGAAGTTGGGAGATCTCTTTATAGTTGATACTTTTCATAGCCAAGGCAATTGGATCAAATAGAAGCATAATAAATTGAAGCATTAGATAACACTAGCACAGGCATATCATGAGTAACCATCTGTGCAATGCAAAGTTCTTCTTTCAGCCATCGGCCGACAGGCGAACGGTTGTAGTGTGTTCCAGCCATTCCTCATGATTTAGTCTACACCTGCAATCCACCGACAATTGGCCAATCGTTCGTTTTCAATATATTCGCAAGCGATACAATTTTGCAGTAATTTGGAGGTGAATATCTTTCTTGTACATGTTTTGCAAAATTCTGTGATGTAGCTGGTAAGATTATTATCACTTATTGAAAAAGTAATTCACTTGTGGAATCACAACGCACAAATGCAGGAAACAGTAAAATCATGCATTGACAGTATGCCGCAAAGAATTGAGGCTCTTATTAAAGCTAAAGGAGGTTCAACAAAATATTGAAAAAAAAAATTACAAAAATAACAATAACAAAAAACTGAAAATTTTGATTAAAAAAAAATCTTTAAATCTGTTGCTTTATTTCTAGGAAGTAGTTTATATTCTGCATACAAAATAATTTAAATGCATTACAATATTCAAAAACTTGATGAAAATAGCTGGAAATCACTATTTTGCATTAAATCTAAAGTACGTCTAATAATATGGGCAAGCACTGTACATATAAGGCCTTTCGAGGCTATCTAAATTCATAAAGTAGGTAGTTTTCTTTTAAAAAAAATGTGGGGGCGACTTTCCATTACCGCAGCACGAATTTCCTTCTGATTTTTTTTTTACAGTTAGGTAGGAGTCTCAATAGAACATGTTTTAAATATTAGGGCGAGGAAACAACTTTAAGTCATAAAAAAAAATATTTTCTTTTTCGGACTTAACCCTACTTTTTTTGTATTGCATTTTTGAGCCTAAAACAAGTTTTTTTTAATTGATAGCACGGCGTACTAACAGCTAGGTATGTAAGGGGGGGCATGCTGCCCCCCTGCAACCCCCCTGCTTGGGGTCACTATAGGATTTGGGGTGGGTGCGAGTTTGGGTATATGCAAAGTACTTTTCCTTTTGAGCACTAAAATAAAAGAAATTACCAAGAAAAAAAAAACAAGTATGGCAACACTGAACAAAAAACAGGGAAGAAATGTCAAAATCAACCATTTTTGAGTGTTTTGTATGGAAAAAAGTGAACTTTAAAAATTAATTAAAAATAGAAATAAATGTTTCCTCGCTCTAAAATTGCTATAGTTATTATTTATTTGCACATATCTATCGAATAAAAAAAACCGCGAGTCGAAATTCGTGCTGCGGTAATGGAAAGTTGAGCCAAAATGTGTGATGAATATCCAAATCTACTACATCTTTCTTCAATATTCCGTTTGCAAATGTTTACTATTTCCTATTAAGAATTTTTAGTCTTAAGATTATAACTTCAAATTCTTCTAATAAATTGAAAAAAAAATAATATTGAGTATTTCTTAGTTTGACCACGTGTACCTAGAATAAAATTGGACTTCGGATTCGTAATCAGCATCAAAAATTAAAAAAACTATTTAAAAACATAAAATAATTAGATTCAAGGTTTTACAAAACTTCAGGTAGAGTCAAATGAGGACTTATAAGTCTATCATAACTTGATAAAATTTATTTGCGATTGAAAAATGGAGTTTATACATTTACATTTGGTATAATGGTAGGTATAATATAAAAAGTAATAATAATACCAAGTTACAATTACATTATAGGTATACGTTTAAGAAAGTGGTGCCATACACGTTGGGTATTGCCAGCTATTTTCAACACGCCCCCTCAACGTGGATGTCACTTACATTTGAAAAATAAATCGTTAATTTAAGTTCAAATTCATAGTAAGAACAATCGTTAGTTAAGTTTTAAGTTCAAAATTCATCTAAATTCAAATAATACAAAATTATTAAGTTAACTTGAAAATAATCTTTAATTTAAATTAAGATTCAAAAGCAAAATTATAGATCGTTAATTAAAATTCAAAAGTTTTACACATTTTTCATGTTTGGATTTTGCCAAATTCTTTGTCAAAATGTCGGCTATATTATCTTCTGATGGACAATATTTCAAAACAATTTCTTGATTTTTTATTACCTCTTTTATGTGATGATATCTTATATCAATATGTTTACTTCGCTTGTGAATCACTGGATTGCTTGCTAATTTCTGCGCCCCCTGGTTGTCGATATTCAATGTTACTGCTTCGCCATTTGACCATCCCACCTCCATAAGAAGTCTTCGCATGTAAACTGATTCTTTTGCAGCATCCGAAGCCGCCATATATTCGGCTTCTGTACTACTTAACGCAACGGAGTGTTGTTTTCTCGACTCCCAACTTATCAGTGAGTTTCCAATGAAGAAAACAAATCCAGTGAATGACTTTCGATCGGAGTTATCGCCACACCAGTCCGCATCAACGTAACCAGTAATAGAAGGTGTTTGGGATTTTCTATACACCAGTTGTTTCTCAAAACTGCCGGATAGGTATCGAAAAATGTGTTTAATTGCCTGCAGATGTTCTATGTGGGGATCTGTGTTGCACTGCGCCATTTTTCCTACGGAATGTAATATATCAGGTCTTGATGTTATGGCGAGATACATTAAAACGCCAACCATAGATTGATATTGGTTCTTATCAACCCTCTGACATTCACCATCGCATTGCAGCTTATGTCCAGGATCCAAAGGAACCGAAACACTTTTGCAATTTTCCATTCTAAATCGCTGGAGTATATCTTTTATGTACTGCTTCTGACATATCTTGATGTCACCAGTGTCACCATCACGCTCCACTTCGATGCCCAGGTAATGATGAACTGCACCCTTGTCGCACAGATCAAATTCAGCACATAGATTCTTCTTCACATCAAAAACGCTCTTCAAATTCTTGCAGGCGATTAACAAATCGTCCACATAAACGACTATCATAATCAATTCATTTTGTCTTGACAGGTACAAGCAAGGATCGTTTTGGCTTTGTTGGAATCCCAAGTTTTTCAAAACACTATCGAGTTTGGTATTCCATTCTCTACCGGCCTGTTTCAGACCGTAGAGAGCTCTGTTTAGCCGCAACACCTTCTCTGGATTTTTCTTGTCTACAAAGTACTCGGGCTGTCGCATGTAAATTTCTTCGCATAAATCGCTGTTCAAGTATGCGTTTCCAACATCGACTTGGTGTAGATGCATTTTCCACTCAACTGATAACGCTAGTAACATTCTAATTGTTGAGTACCTGGCCACTGGGGAAAATGTTTCTTCGTAGTCGAAACCATATCGTTGACTGCAGCCCTTAGCCACCAACCGTGCCTTGTAACGCTCGACATTTCCTGCCTTGTCTCGTTTTAAGGAGAAAACCCATTTGCAATCTATAGCTCTTCGCTTTTCTGGCAGTTCAGCTATGGACCACGTATTGTTTTTTCTTAATGATGCCATTTCTGCATTCATTGCAGCAACCCACTTGTCACCATCTGCTGATAAAACCGCCTCATTAACAGTTCGTGGTACATCTACATTCATCAACAACTGTAATTTATTATACACCTTGCCGCATCTTAAAACTCGTTTGTCGTCATCACCGCATTCCACAACAGCACCGTCAACATTCTCTGCCACATCTTCTTCAACATCGCTTTCACCATCAGCTGTATCATACCCGTTTTCATCGTCGGCAGCACTTTCTCTAGGCTCTTTCGTCGCAGGATGTATCTCTACCTCTTTCACGTCAGCTTCATCATCGATATGAAACCAAATATAGTCATCTGCCTTCTTACTACTGATGTTGTTGTTTTTGTTAATGTTGTTGTTGTTGCTGCTGCCACCACTAGCACCATTTCTGTCATTGCCGTCGAATCTCTTCTCATCGAAAATGACGTCTCGCCGCTCTACCACTTTCTTGGTACTTTTATCAAAAAGACGATATGCTTTCGAAACAGTAGAGTATCCGATCATGATATAAGTTTCACCTCTTGACGAATTTATTGTCTTTTGGTTTCTTCATGCTCACAGCTTCACAACCGAACGTACGAAGATGTTTTACATTTGGTTTCTTGCCAAACCATACTTCAAAGGGAGTTTTATTTTCCAATATATTTGTTGGGCACCTGTTCCTGATGTAGGCCGCAGTCATCACAGCCTATGCCCACAAACTCTTTTCAGCACCGGAGTGAACTAACATGGACCGTGCCATCTCAACCAGCGTTCTATTGGCACGCTCGGACACCCCATTCTGTTGTGGTGTGTAGGCGACGGTGAGCTGTCTCTGAATTCCATTCTTTTGCAGAAATTCATTAAACTCATAATTCAGATACTCCTTGCTGTTGTCTGTTCGAAGCGTTTTAATTTTGCAATCTGTTTGTCGTTCGACCATAAGTTTAAAGAGCTTGAATTTACTTAAAGCTTCACTTTTTGCTTTCATGAAGTACACATAGATCTTTCTAGACATATCGTCTATGAATGTAATGAAATACCTCGAGCCACTTAAAGATTCGACATCAAATGGTCCAAAAACATCTGAATGGACGAGCTCTAGCAGTTTCTTTGATCGATGTTCTGACTCCTTAGGAAATGGCAATGAATGTATCTTACTTAGCATGCATGTTTTACACCCTACATCTTTATTGACAACTGAATTCAACCCTTTAACCATTCCCTTTACAGACAATTCTTGAAGAGACTTGTAATTAAGGTGACCAAATCTGTTGTGCCACAAATCACCTCTATTTTGCAAAGCGAAAACCTTTTGCTCAACACCCTCATCAACAACAAACAAACCATCTTTCTTGTTGGCATGGAAAATCACAGAACTATTTCCACGACAAACCATAGCACGTTCTTTTCTGAATTGGACTGTAAGGCCTTTGTCAACCATTCTGCTCACAGAAAGAAAATTCGCCTGTAGCTCTGCGGAATATAGAACATTTTGAAACAATAAATCTATATTTTTATATCGGAAAGGTACATCACCTTTTCCCTCTGCAACAATTGATTTATTTCCTGCCAAACCAATTATTTCGTTGTGTTGTTGAAAATTTACAAACCGCTTCTTGTTGTTGCACATATGAGCTGTCGCACCGCTGTCTATATACCATGCATCGTTTCGTGGTCTTGTTTCTGCTGCCGCGATCATAGTCAATGCTTGTTGTGTGCGTGTGAATGTTTTCTTTTCCTTCTCACAGTCGCTGTAACGATGACCGACCACACCACAGTTGAAGCATTTGCCTGTGAAGGATTTTTTGTTGTTTTGTTTCTTCTTCCAATGCGGTTTCTTGAATGTGCGTGCCACATATGCTTGTTCGTGTGCATCTCCTTGTTCGTTTTCTTTTCTTCTCTCTGCTTCTTCGAGAAGTTTTTGCTTGAGGAAACTGAATGTGGGCAATGAGTCTCGAGTTTCCATTGCAATTACAAAGTTCTCAAAATCTTTGGACAAACTGGACAACAACATAATAACAAGAAGCTCATCTTGCAGTTCTATACCAGACTCAGTCAACTTTTCAGTTACCTCAATGAACGAGTTCAAATGTTGAACCATATTCGCACCTTCAACCAAACGAAGACTAAGTAAACGTTTGTATAGACACACTTTTTGTATGGGACCTTTTGGCGCAAAGGTTTCTACTAATTTTGTCCACGCTTCAAATGAAGACTGCGTTTTTTATATAACCCAATTGAGCAGGCTTTACGCTCAATATTATATTTGCAAGAGCCTTCTGGTCATCGGAATCGAATTTTGCAATCTCAGCAGCATCTGTAATGGATTCCTTTTTAAGTTCACCATTTGCGATTCGCCACAGGCCACCATGAATCAGGACGCTCTTCATTTGTATGCACCACACATCATAATTAGAATCATCTAACTTTTCTATTTGAAAATGATTCATCGTATAATATTAATAATAGGTATAAATTCAGATTTCATAGTGTGCGGTTGCTCTTTTTTGATCTTCCTTTAACATAATGTCAAATAATACCAAAAAGTGCTTTGCTTGCAAAAATCCAATTCAGGATGAAGGTGTAAATTGTGGCTTTTTTTGTGGCAATTTGTTTCATAAGCTCTGTGCTAAAATCTCGGAAGATACGCAAAAAGAAATTCTAAAAGAAAATTCAAATATTGCTTTCCGCTGCACTGACTGTGTAAAGTTTAAATTGTCCATGAATTATGTGCTTGCTAGGGTCAACGAACTAGTTTCAGTGGTTGATGTGCTTACGCAGAAAATAAATGGTGTTGATGCTTTTCATGCTGATATAAAAAAACTATTGCTTGATGTTGTTGTTGCGCCAAAAGAAACCAAAACTAAGGCCGTTAACAATAAACACTCTGATGTGTTGGGAGATGCTGCCAGAGGCAGTGGTAGTGGGGCATATCATGGAAACAAAACTAATACGTCTAGTTCCCATTCCGAATTGTTCCTATCTTCAAATGCTCAAGTGGACAAGACTAAGTATGGATTGTCTAATTCTAATGCATCGTTACCTGAGGTAGTGGCAGTGGGTGCGGCAAAGGGAGTTATAAAAACAACTGAGAATACTGCGGAACGTAGTAATGGATGGGCCATTGCTGGTGAGCGAATGCAGAAACAAAAGAAAAAACACAATATTCATGTTTGTGGACAAGATGTTGCCGAAGGTCTTGATGTTGTTGTAACTCACAAATGGCTTCATGTTTCAAAATTTGATGCTTCTACATCTGCGGAATGTTTATCAAGATATGTTGCTGACAAAATAGGTGTTGATGTATCCTCCATAAAATGCTTTAAACTTGTTAAAAAAGATGCTACGAATTTGAAATTTATAAACTTTAAAGTTGGAATTCCAGCTAATAACTTTAAGTTAGCATTGATTGGATCAAATTGGCCGAAGAATACTGTCGTGAGGGATTTCATTCCTAGAGATGGACCAAAAAACGAACAACTTGTGAAAATTCCAGGACAGAGGGAAGTAGATCAGGGACAAGGAGTGAGTGCATTAATTTAAACAATAATGAATTTTCAATGTATTACCAAAACATGGGCGGAATAAGAGGAAAACTCAAAGACCTCTCTGTTCTTGTTGATTCGTCTGAATATGATATTTTTGCGTTTGTGGAAACATGGTTATTTAATGAAATAAGTAACGAGGAGATATTGGATGCGTCGGAGTTTTCATTATTTCGTCGAGATCGTCATGATGTTGGATGTAGAAGTGGAGGAGTTCTCCTTGCTGTTCGGAGACCACTGGTGGCATATCTTATTTATCCAAACAATTCATCTCCAGAAGAGAATATCATTGAACATATATGTGTTTGCATTGAAGGAAATTCTGGAAGTAAATTATTGATTTTTTTGTGTTATATTCCCCCTAATTCTCCTTTATCTTTATATTCATCTCATTTATCAAATATAGAAAATATTATTTCTAATTTTTCTGAGAATAATATTAATACATCTACTTGTGTAATTGGAGATTTTAATTTGGGTGACATTAAGTGGATGCAATTTAAAAATAGGGTGATGCCTACAGTTATTTCATCTGAAGTTGAAGTTGAGTTAATTGATTCGTTGTTTGCTTTAAATTTAATCCAAGTGTGCTTTATTCACAACTCTTTATACAGAATGCTAGACCTTGTCTTCATTAATGAAGATAATGCATCCATTGTTACTGAATGCATCCCTTTGTTTTCAAATTCCATCCATCATGTTGCCCTGTCAATTTGTATCAAAACGATTTGCTTTAATAATTTTAATGCTTTTCAAACTATTGATAAATTTAAATATAAATTTAATACAATTAATTTAAATAATTTAAATGAAAGGTTTCGTAATTTAAATTGGCAATTAAACTCTAACCGTAGCTTAAAAAGTAATTTTAAATTATTTCTAGATATTTTTGGAAGAGAATTGGCTTCCTCTGTTCCGCGAACTCTAAATAGAATGAACTCGCATCCTCCGTGGTCTAATGCAAGGTTGCGTAAGTTAAAAAATGCTAAAAGTAATGCTTTTAAAAAGTGTCAACTATCTAAAAACCGAACAGATTTCATGTTATATTCTCGCCTTAGGAAAGAGTATGTATTCCTGTCCAAGTTTTGCTATAGTAGTTATGTTCAAAAAACTGAACAAAATCTTAAGCTCAATCCCAAATGTTTTTGGAATTTTATTAATTTAAAACGGAAATCAATTGGTTTTCCATCGTCTATGATTTACAATGATGTTACATCTAGTGATCCTAGAATTATTGTTGATTGGTTTGCCGATAATTTTCAAAATATCTACAACTCCTCTGATGTTGTTATTGGTAATAACTATGACGCAAGTTCTTTATTGCCAATGACTGACTGCTGTCATATCTTTTTAGATATTGATGATGTAAGTTCTGCCTTGCGCGAACTGGACCCATCGATTTATCCAGATTGTCATGGAATTTTTCCAATTGTTTTAAAGCACTGCTTTGAAACTTTGAGTTCTCCGCTTCAATTTATCTACAATCAATCTCTTTCATGTGGTGTTTTCTTAGATGAGTGGAAAATTTCCACTATCAATCCTATTTTTAAGTCTGGTGATAAAAGGAATATAATAAACTATCGTCCAATAAGCAAACTGGCTATTATTCCAAAAATTTTAGATAAACTTGTAAAAGTAAAATTATATTGCATTATTAAAAATCATATTTCTAATTCCCAACATGGATTCTTCAGTGGCCGATCAACCTCCACGAATTTGGCTTGCTTTTCTAACAAATGTTTTAATGCACTAGAAAAGCGATGCCAAATGGATGTGGTGTATACGGACTTTGTCAAAGCTTTCAGTAGAGTAAATCACCTAATTTTAATTAAAAAATTAAAAGCATATGGTTTTGATGGAACTTTACTAAAATGGTTTTGTTCTTATCTTATTGGTAGGAGGCAGATAGTGAAAATAGGTGACTTAGAGTCTTATCCCATAAAAGTCCTATCAGGAGTTCCTGAAGGAAGTCATTTGGGTCCACCTTTGTTTGATCTTTTTATAAACGACTTTCCATTAATTTTATCTTTATCTGAAGGTCTTATATTCGCAGACGATATCAAAATATTCAAGGTGATTAACAAAATAAGTGATTGTCTTACATTCCAACAAGACTTATATAACTTGGAAAATTGGTGTAAGCAAAATGATTTGCTTTTAAACATATCAAAGTGTTCTGTTTTAACTTTCTGTCGCAAATTGAATCCAATAATATTCGATTATATCATTGATGGTATGAGGTTACGTAGGGTTAGTGAATCAAAAGATCTAGGTGTAATATTTGATGAAAAACTATCTTTTGAATCCCATGTCAACTATATTGCTTCTAAATCAAACTGTATGCTTGGTTTTCTTAAACGAAATTCTTCCGAATTTAAGGATCCGTATACATTGAAAACGTTATACTGCTCAATTGTTCGTCCATTGCTGGAATATAATTGCATTATTTGGAATCCAGACTCAAAAAAATTGATAGATAGGATTGAGAAAATTCAGAAAAATTTTTTAAGGTACGCATTGAAGGCATTTCCAATGACCGGTAATAGTAACATGAATTATAGGAGTAGATGTTTAATGCTTGGAATGCAAACTCTTGAGTCGAGGCGTAGAATGTTCAGTGTTTTATTTGTTCGTGACATTCTCTGTAATGATATTGATTCTACAGATTTAATTTCTTTAATAAATATCTATGCACCAAGTAGAACTTTGAGAATGAGGCAGCTTATTTTTGAAATACCCCATTCTACAAATTATGGGCAGCGAGAGCCAATATCTCACTGTTGTAAAATATTTAATCATTTTTATGAAAATTTGGATTTGTTCTTAACTAGATATCAGTTCAAGACACTTGTTTTAAATTTAGTTCAAAATTCTTCTTAACTTTATGTTGTTTACTTGTAATTTATTTTGAATAATCGCCTTTCAAAAGTTACATATCTATACCGCTAAATTGTTTTTAATTATTATATTATTCAAATCATATTATATTATGTTACATTATATTATATTAAAATATTGTATATATTATATTAAGCTATAAATCGAAATCTGTGGATGTACGATCGTAGATTGAAGTAAATAAATAAATAAATAAATAAAAATAAATAAATATTTCTTTTTTCTTTACTTTAAATTCTCAAAAACTAATTTAATTTTTATGGAGAGCAAAATCCTGGGCCCATAACCTAATAAAATTTATTTGCGAATGAAAAATGGAGTTTATACATTTACATTTGGTATAATGGTAGGTATAATATAAAAAGTAATAATGATACCAAGTTAAAATTACATTATAGGTATACGTTTAAGAAAGTGGTGCCATACACGTTGGGTATTGCCAGCTATTTTCAACATAACTGATAAGAAATTAAATTAGTAAATGGTTTCCGACTCCCGTCATTTAGGAGATTCTTTATTGTCCCAACAAGTTGCTTCTAAACCGGCAATTATTTCAGCTACCTCTTTTATGTCATCCGTGTCAGCCAGGCAGTAGCCGCTAGCTGGCTGAGGGAGTGCCCCTGTAGTTCTTTCGTGGCAGTGAGATAAAAATAACTTTAGCACCATATGCCTGGATTTAAACCTATAAGACCTATAAGACGATTAAGCGATTTGATCAACCAAAAGATGTTGTTTTTGTTGCCACTGCAAGAGCCGTTTTTTACCAGCTTGACAGTGGATAAATAGGTCGTGCGTGTTGGAAGCCCTAAAGAATCACATAATTTAAAATATTGCTGTTTGGATCACTCGTAAGTTAATTAACTAACCTGAATTGCTTGCCTACTCTGCACTTCTGCAGTAGCTGTTGTTGAGTCGTTCCAGCACTCAGCTGCTGGGAGAAGGGTGTTTGCGGTCGACTATTGAATGTCGAAGCTTCTACTTGCACCATTGACTTGGTGGTGTTGCAGCTGCTGGTTTTATTGCATTGAATGCATTTGCCTATTATTAGAGATGGTGACACCTCCACCGTTAAAAATTGTCGTTAGATTATAAATTTTCAATTTTTGTTAAAAATGAAATGTTGCCATATTTGCCATATACAAATACATATGGGGGCGACTTTCCATTACCGCAGTACGAATTTCCTTCTGATTTTTTTTTACAGTTAGGTAGGGGTCTCAATAGAACATGTTTTAAATATTAGGGCGAGGAAACAACTTTGAGTCATAAAAAATATTTTCTTTTTCGGACTTAACCCAACTTTTTTTGTATTCCATTTTAAGAGCCTAAAACAAGTTTTTTTCAATTGATAGCACGGCGTACTAACAGCTAGATATGCAACCCCCCTGCTTGGGGTCACTATAGGATTTGGGGTGGGTGCGAGTTTGGGTATATGCAAAGTACTTTTTCATTTGACCACTAAAATAAAATAAATTACCAAGAAAAAAAACAAGTATGGCAACACTGAACAAAAAACAGAGAAGAAATGTCAAAATAAACCATTTTTGTGTGTTTTGTATGTAAAAAAGTGAACTTTAAAAATTAATTAAAAATAGAAATATATGTTTCCTCGCTCTAAAATTGCTATAGTTATTATTTATTTGCACATATCTATCGAATATATAAAACCGCGAGTCGAAATTCGTGCTGCGGTAATGGAAAGTTGAGCCTACATATGTTTGTAGCTATGTATACAATAACGTTGTGAGTATTTTGAATTTAAAAATTCTCGTTTGATTTTAAATTTTCAATTTTTGTGCAAAATGAAATGTTGCCATATTTAAAATATGTTGCATTGAAGATTTTAAATATATTTAATTGTTTTGTCGTTGTTATTATTGAGTATTATTTGTTATTTGTACGTATCAAGTATAAACACAATCAAAATTGCACACATTTAAAGGTATATTCAAAACAAGGTCCTTTTTTTTTAACGGCTTAACAGGATGTACTGAGTTAAATTTTTAATTTTTGTATAAAAACTTCATGCAATGAAAAATTTGTATGTACATTGAACATTTCACTATACTTACCTATTTTAAAAGAATCTATTAAAAAATAGTACCTATAATTTAAAAAAAGAAAGAGCATTTCGTATACTAGACGCGTTTTTTTTTTCGAGGTGTCCGCAATAGGCCTATTCCTCGTTCCACTGCTTATCTACACTACTTAATGTTTAATCCATGCTATTTTTTCAAAACAGATATTTAAAAAAAAAATTAAATTTATTAAGATAACTATATAAGTATAAACTGGAACATCTAGATTAAATTAAAATGCATTTTGTTCTAATTATTTTTATTTTCATATCACATTATTTTTGATTATACATTTCAAAACTTAGAAATTAAGCTTAAACATATTTCTCTTCTTTCTTTACTGTTTCCTTTAATTTTTGTTTTGTCTTCTAAGGTCCAAAATGATCAGTCTGATCAGCACAAATTTTGTTATTGTCTCTTGATGTTCCGTTGAACAGTTTGTTGTTGGAATCCTATCCCTTCATTTCATAATTTGTTGTGTCCAGGATTCCGCCAGTTTTTCCAAAACATCCTTTCTTGAAAAGTCTCTCAGAAATATAGTCTGAAGACTATTAACAGTGTCTACGGAACGGATAGAAGGCACTGTGAGTTTCCCAAAATCTAAAACTGTGGCAGCTGTCTCGTAGGCTCTTAGTTTTATTAAAAACTCTGTTGCCTTTCTTTATCCTATTCATGTTCGTCTATTAGGAATTGAGTGCACGGATCACAATTTAACTTACTCTTGAGTCTTGAGTTTTTTTTATGCGAATCCGGCATAATATGCTGCAGTACCTTTCTGGAGCTCCTGACTCTTTGTTGTGTTGTCTTTCATAACAACATCCTGGTCCTTATCCTCAAGTTAATCTGGCTCTTCGAAAATGAAATTTTCAATTGCCGATTCGTTTTGTGGTCCCGTTGTGTTCATACCATCAACTATTTGTAGGAGTGGTTCTGCTTTTGCATCCTCGTATCCAGAATTTTCCGCTGAAGTCAAATGCTGAAATATTATCTGCTTCAGATTCCGGACGAGTCTCCAAGTCGAAGAGTGCCTTTCATATGACCCTTCACTGTAGCGCAGCATAGAAAACAAATTTTCTGCCACATCTGTGTTAAGATGTGAAAGCAGAAAATATATTTGGTTATAGCTCTTGAAATGTTCCCACATCATCTAAATTCCTAACAGAGTTTGCTTTAATCCCTTAAAGCAAGGGGGACTTTTATTTTGATGCTTGACTTATATGTCGATATCCACTCCCTTGCATTTTTAATTGCATTCAGCGTTTCAGTGGAGTATGACAAAACCTGTTGATTAGGGTTTCTTGAATAAAGGTGCCCAGTGTTCAACATGTCAAATAGATCATTCATTATCTTGATGAATTTTGCTGTGGACTCTGCAACTTTCTTCTCCTTTTCCGTTTTGAAGAAATTGATGCTAAGTGCTAAATTGCGTTGCCAATTTGACAGACATTTTCTCAAAAGGACCGATTTGATGTGCGATTTTGCAAGTTTAAAGAAAACTTGAAATATACCTTTCGAGTCTTCTTCAAAAATCTTTTCCGAAATTCGCCAATCAACAACTTCGTCTTCTATTGTGATTGTATGTTTTAGCAAAATGTTTCGAACGCTTTTAAACATATGTGGATAATCATAGAGTAAGAAAACTCTATGATTTCGATATCCACATACGGTTTCGCATCCTGGTATAGTTGCGGCCTTAGCAAAAAGTAAGCCGATTTATTTGACGATGCAGCTTGTTGATACAATTGTAAGTCTACAATTATTTACTCCTTTTATAATTGTGACCAACATCTTCACTAGCACATCTGAGTTAGGTGATTCCAGGTAGTAAGCAATCGTCTGCTTCCAGTTTTTGTTTAAGCCCCTAAGGTGAAAACCATTACTTTAGAGGCCACAGTGTTTGTTCTTCCAAATTCTCCAAAATCCTCGAAAGCATCTCATCGAAAGGAGCACGCACTTCTTATCCATCGGTGCCGTGTCCTTAGCTTTGTCACTAAGCAGCTCCTTTATCTAATCACTGAATCCTGTTGGCAAACGGATTTCTGAATGCCACCGGTAAATGGTACTTACCGATGGCAGCTTAACATGACTGTAGACTTAAACAAAAATTTTTAAAACAAATCTTTCTCTTTAGGTGTCTACGGTGCATTTGCCTTATGAAACAGTTGGGAGGTGATGAAAATTCTGAGTTCTTCAGAAAAGTCCTCCATATGTGCATCAAGGCCTTTCCTCAACTGGTATTCTGGTCTCACTGCGTCTCTTTTTGGTGTGTCCATGTAGCATTTCTTCCTTTATCGGTGATTTCTGCGCCACATATTACATATTTGTATGTTCCTAAACTGGGGGATGGAAAGTGCTCCTGTTTAATTTCCATCGTAAAATCAGCTGGAGGTAAAGAAAATCCGCGAACATAATTTGCGGAACCAGCCTCAGCCGCATCAACAAGAGATACAGCCAGACTGGAAGGAACCGGCGGAAGAGAAGGTGTAGGTTGAGTACCAGGGGTAACCGTTAAGGTTGGCTGCTGATTAATTCTCCCTGCTTCCATTAAGTGTACGCACGATGAGTCATGACTAGCATCTGTACATAAGCAAATGGATGGAGAGAAGGGAATAGGGATAGCTTGTTTAGAAAGAGACTTAAAAGTAGACCTTATTAGGATATCTTTAGCATAAAAATGTTTCTCACACATGACAGACGTTTTTACTAGTCTGCTGGGATTCGAAACATTCCCATGCTTGATCCAAATTGGTCTACAAAAGTTTGTGGGAAACTTAAAAAAGGATATACCCACACTTTTCTGTTGAGAGCAGTTAAAGTAGCAACAGACAACCATATTGAAGAAAATAATATGTATCTACTAAAAAGCAATCAATTATTAATAAGCAAAAAATATCTGTCAGTAAAAGCAGTATATAATTTTTTAAAGAGCAATAAATAATTAATAACCAAAAAATTATGTAATTATTATTCAATATAAAAGCGAAAATATCTGTAAATAAAAGCATTGTATAATTTTTCAAAAAGCAATACAATTTATATATATTATTTATATTATTTCAATAAAAAGAATATTTTTTTTTTGTAAAAAATCTTATAATATATAAAAAAAAAATTTATAAGAAATTACATCTCATTAAATTTTTGGTCTATAAAAGATAAAATATTTACTTTATTTCAATTTGAAAGTTATATAAAAGTTAAGTCCAAAATTAGATTAAGAAAAAAAATTAAAAATAAAGATAATAATAAGGAACACCCTATTGATAAGAAAAAAAATATGTTAAGAAAATCTACGTAGTAGGTATCCAAAATGACACCGACAAAATTAAAATTTACTTGAATATAAATAACTAAGTACTTGGAACAAATTATCAAAGCTTATAGTTGAAGTTAGTAAATAATGATGTGAATGTTTTCAACTTAGTTGAGGTGTGTGTAGGCAAGTCATTTGATTTACTGTCAAACCAAACGCATTCCATCTCTTTCTTAGCAAGAAATTAAATGAGATAAAAAACAGAGACGTGAATAATCTCAATAGAATTATCTCTGTGGTCATGTCTGATGTCTCGTCTCTCTGGTTTCGGTGTGGTTTTGTATTTGTTCTTAAAAAAATAAACAAAAATGACTCAAACCGCTAATAAAAAATGTTGGAAGGAATTGTTTGAACTTCTCCAGCAACATCCCACGTTTTGGAAGATAAAAAGCAATGAATGTAAACAACTCCATGAAGTCAGGTGCAGGAGAAGACGACGTCCACGTACCCACTTTGTGGTACTTCGACGACTTCGAGTCCAATCGGCTCCTGGTTTTCTGTGTGTGTTATTGCTTCATATAAACGACCGTTCTTCTTTTTCAAAAAGTTATGTAAATAACAACAGGCGAGAACAATTTTGGTTGCCTTTTCGGGGCACAAGTTAATTGGCTTGAATAAAATTTCGAAGCGATGTGCGAGGATGCCAAACGCATTTTCTACGCGAACTCTTGCCGAACTTAAGCATCTATTAAAATTTAATTCCTGTGGAGATATTTGCATTTGTATGTACTCCTTCAATGGGAAAGCGTCATCCGCTACAAAAACATAGGGCAACTTTTCTCCACCTGCCATTAGCTCTTCCGCAATTGGAATGTTAAGGGAATCGGCCTCCAACATTTCTGCAAATTTGGTGTATGAAAAAACTCCACCATCAGAAATTCGTCCATTTTTTCCCACGTCAACCATTGAGAATTCACTATTTGTATTGACAACAGCCATCAGGACTATGCTAAATGTTTTCTTATAGTTGAAGTAGTATGATCCCAAATTTGGTGGCTTATTTATTTCGAAGTGCTAGCCGTCGATAGCCCCTATACAATGGGGGAACCCCATTTTTCGAATTCAGTTTTCCATTCAACCACTTTTTTTTTGGTACCTAAAATTATGTAGAATTAAATCAAACAAAATAAAAATAAGTTCTCTAAAAAATATAACCTTTATATATTCATTGAGCACAGATATTATAGCCTCACACGTTTCTATTAAAATTTTCCCAATTGCTTGGGGGGACACAGCATAGAAAATTTTGAGATCCTCAAAATCATTTCCTTTGGCGAGGTACCTTAATGTAATTAGAAGGCGTGTTTCTGGACTTATTGAATCTCGCATAAGTGTCTTCCTTTTTGATTAATGGAGTTACTTTATTTAGCAGTTCCTGAAAGGCTTCTGCATTCATTCTGGTAAAATTCAAGAAATCATTTGGTTCATTTGTTTTAATTTCATTATTAATTTTTCATTGGAATTTTTTTTTATCTCTTAGCCATTCTTTCATCCAAATTCGTTTTCTTTTTATTTTAACTTCTTCATCGTCATATAGGCACTCTGCAATTATCAATGCCAATATTTTGCTTTTTTCAGACATCTTGATTCGATTAAATGAAATCTTTTAACGAGAAAAAAATGATGTTTTGACAGTTGAAGCAGAAGTCTTTCAACAAAGTTTATGTAGTGTGTGGCGAAGCATCAATTTAGTTGACAACTAAATTGAATATAAAATTAAATCGTGTATGGAGTGCATAATAAAGAAAAAAACGCACACAATTATTCAACACAAGAGCAGTTGGAATTCAAATTGGTGAAGAAGAAGTATGTAACTTACAAAACAGTATAAATACAGGGGTGCCTTCCTGCGGTAGGTATTGAAAATATTTTTTTCATTTTACTAACTACCTTCGTAACTCTTTATGCCTTTTATAGTACCTCGCACCTCGAAAATTGCAACCTGTGGGAAATAATAAATGAAAAGTCTTCAAGAAAGTATAGTTTTGAGTAATTTTTAATGTATCTTTAACATATTTCATATAAAATTATTGATTTTTTTCCAAATTGTATGTAGGAAACTTATGAACAACAAATTGATATCATAAAATTAAATTTTAATGCTTTTTTAAATGTATCTTTTAGATTAAATATAAAAATATAAATATAAACCTCTTCAAGTAAAGTCAATTGACTATATCAAAAATATTTAATAATTTCTGGAATTTCTTAATAATTAAACCTCTTTAAGACGAAAGATACCACAACTCATGGTCTTGACGCATATTATTACGTCATTATTTTATCAAAGGTTACTACAAATTCTAGTACTTAAATTAAAACTCAACGTCAGAAAATACAACGTATACATTGTTGAAATTATGTAAATCACACTTAAGATTCAGTTTTGTATCTTTTATCTGATAATAAACTTGTATCTCTTTTATCGGAACACACTTTTTTGTTTCCTTACATTTTAATTTGGTTCATTCACTTTTTGTTGCTTCTAGCTTTTAGAATATTTTAGACTTTCCTCTATTATCTTATATTCCACTAAAAGAATTTTTTAATAAAAAGCTAAAAGCGTTTCTTTTCATTCTTTAGCCTTTGATTATTATTATAATCCCTTCACAAATCAATATCCTAATAAGGTTAAAAATGTATATACCTATTATTAACCATATTTTATATTCTCTTTAAAATACTTCCATGTACCTGTTGTAAGAATTATTTAAGCATTTGGTAATTAATTTCAAAAAAGTACTAACTTTTTTACTACCAACCGCAAAAAGTACTATTGCAATACTTTTTTGCTTTGTTTCTATTTTTGTTTACATTTTTTCTATTTCTAGCCAAAGCAAAACCGTAAAATCATTCCTCTTGAAGTATTATATGCATACACACATACAATATCAAAAGGTTGTTTCTATTGTCTCCTCCCTCGATCTCCTACTATATTTACATATGTTCTTCTCAATTTTCTATTCTTTAATTATTGTTGATTATTGTTAAATTTTCCATCATTCTCAACTCTCCACAACTATTGAGGGGTATGAAAAAAAGGGATCAAAAGGGATCAAATTCAATCATCTCCACGCCTCTCAGATGTCGCTTCGTTCGTAACTTAAGCAATAGAATAAACAAGGCTTATAAACGTTTACGGATAGCAGAAAATAAAGATGAACTACAAACTTTTTATATTCAATTGGAACGAGAATTTGATGTTCTTAACAAATTTTTATTTCAACATTATATTTTATCAATTGAATCTAAAAATAGTAAGTCATTCTGCTCCTACATCAAGAGTAAACAAAATTCGGTTGGTATTCCCAAGTGTATGAATTACCTTGGGTCAACATTTTCAAACGTGTCAAGTCCTTCGCACACTATTTTGAATCTAGTTACGCTAATTCGAATGCAAGCTCAGCATGGACAGCCGAATATTTGTCTTTTGAATGTAAGACAGTTATTGATTGTTTAGACTTAAATATTTCCGAAATTGAAGAAGGTCTCTTGAGTTTAAATGATGACAATAAACCAGGTCCAGACGAAATTCCACCTATTGTGGTTGGAATCTTATCTTAAGGGTCGAGTTCAATTTGTTTGCATTAACGAAGTTCTCTCAAAACCAATTTTGGTTTCATTTTGTGTGCCCCATGGTAGCCATCTTGGACCACTTCTTTTCCTAATTTTTATAAATGACTTACCTAGTATTTTCCTTAATTCTAGTCAACTTCTTTTCGCCGATGACCTAAAGTTTTTTCGTTGCATAAAATCTATTAATGACTGTCATCTCTTACAAGACGATATTTCTAAATTATCCCAATGGTGCAAGAAAAACCAAATACATTTAAATGTCGCTAAATGTCAATGTTTTTCTTTTTGTCGCAACTTTTCTGAAATCATCTTTGAATATAATATTGAAAATCAAGTTTTAGAAAGAGTAGGGTAAAAAAAAGATCTTAAGCACATTGAATTTAGTGTAACCAAAGCAAATTCCATGCTCGGTTTTATCAAACGCAATAGCATAGACTTTAAAGACCCTTTTACTTTCAAATCTCTTTTTACCTCATATGTAAGACAAATCTTGGAACACTGTTGTGTTATCTGGAACCCTTTTTATAACATTCAATCTTAAAGAATTGAAATGGTCCAAAACAAATTTACAAGATTTTCCCTAAGAAATCTGGAAGACAAAGCACGCCAGGCGCTGATGTGCAGACAAGTTTTTTGTATATTATATTTCTCTTAACAAAATAATATTAAATTTTTTAACGACAGATACCCATTGTGTTTGTATGTACTTCTCAACGGCCATAGCTGCCGCAGTCGTTGACGGTGGAGGTGTCACCATCTCTGCCAATAGTCAAATGCATTCAATGCAACAAAACTATTAGCAACAACACCACCAAGTCAATGATGCAAGTGGAAGTTTTGCCATTCAATAGTCGACCGCTGACGCCTTTCTCCCAGCAGATGAGTGTTGGTGTTGAAACGAAATAACAGCAGCAATTGGCAACTTGGAATATTCATCAGCTACCAAGAAATAAACTGAAAGCCGCTCAAAAAAAACGACGATGTGTAAGAATCAAAACATTCATATCGTAGTCAACTCGTTTAATCTTCATCTTCTAGGTGTAAAGAGTATTACCAGTCTGTAGTTCTGCAAGAAAAGCTAGAAGAACAAGAATACAATCGCAGGAAGACTCCAAAATCGCACAAATTCCAACCTTGACTGTACAATAAGTGAATTAAAATATTAAATCTAAAACTATTACAATCGTTTTGCTCTTAAATATCGCACTAGCTTAACGGTGGCAATCATTCGGAGGCAAATGGGCAGGCCCGACTAGAATCCCCTAAAGGCCAAACACATTCAGATCAGTGCCTCGCCATCTACTGACAATGTCGGCGAGTTGAATTGAATATATTGTATATTCTACTGTTTCTTTATTTAAAATTATTTATGATTTACTTTACTTTAATAATAAAGGAATTTGTTTTGAATTCAAAGATGTTGGTGCTTTTTACTTCAGGGGTTGAATCAATTGAATTTTGAAAAATATACAAATGGTAATGTACAAATTGATCGGATTAGCCAATATAAAACATCCCATTTTCGGTTGTTTGGGGACAGCACAACTCAAACCTTGAACACAATGGGACCTACATAACTAAAATGTTCATTGGAATTTTTAGCAACAAGAAAATCATAATAGTAAACTTACTTCTAAGCTCGAAGTTAAGCTATTATGCTATTATATGCATATTTCTTCTTAGCTACATGTTCTCAAAATAAGAAATACCCATTTTTAACATTAATTTTGTATCTTTTTCAATATATTACAAGTTATAATCTTAAGACTACAAATTCTTAACAGGAAATAGTAAACATTTGTAAACGAAATATTGAAGAAAGTTATTGTAGATTTGGAACATCATTACATTTTTTTGAAAAAAAAACTACTTTATGAATTTGAGCCACGAAAAGCCTTACATGTATATAAGTGCCTTCAATTTAAAAAAAAAAAATGATATCTAAAAAAAACTTAATTGATGAAGTAATTCCTGGAGTTGGGGTTGAATTAAATTGAATATGTTGATCTCATCGACAGTAATATATCATTGATGAATTGGAAGGCATTTAAGTTAAGTTCGAAGACCTACAAGTTAAATAAAAAAGAGAGACAAAATTAAGATAGTTCCTATTTTATTATTTATAAAAATATTCTTACCAGCTACTTCCCTTAAGCTTCATTTCATCATACTTTTGATTACAGTAAATTAACGATTAAATCAGTGATTGCCGATATCATGACGAAGGGCTTGTGTAGACTGCAATCCTTCGCCTGTCGGTCGCTGGCTTAAAGAAGTACTTTGCATTGCACAGATGGTGACACATGACATGCTTGTACTATTGCTATCAATTGCTTCAATTGATCCAGCAATCCCTTAACTTCATAGCCACCTTTTCGACATGTATATACATACATACTTCTCAACGAATAAAGCATGTCAGACCGCTTTCATCACGTAGCTTTTCAGTCTTCTGAAATATCTATCCCTTCGCTCTAATCGGTTCTTCTCATTCCTACAGTTGGGTTAAAAATTGAGGACATAAGAACCTATCAGAATAGAGCGATTTGATTGCTATGAACAACATCTTGCCATCAAGTGTAATTTTAACTAAAAAAAAAACAACAATATTCATATAATTTGAGTTTTAAATGAATGGGTAGAATGCACTTATCTTGAATTTGTACCTCTTCGTGGCTGTAAGTCTTCGTTCCAGAATAGATATGTTGGCGTCGGTGGCTTCCTTCTGGGAATTCCACTACTTCTGTTGCAACGTTCTCCATGGTTTCTTCTTTATCTAAGGATTAAATTAAGAATATATTTTTATTTAAATAAATTGATATTTTTCATTTTAATTGTTTTACCTATAAATTAATTATATATTTTTATTTCAATAAATTAATATTTTTGTTTTACCTTCATTTGCATTATTGATACTGAATTTTGTTTTGTTTACATTTTCGTAGAATTGTCAAAATACTCATCTCGCTGTTAATCTGTCAAAACTTGACATAACTCAAATTGGGCCACGTTCGCATTACAGTTCTAAGGTACGCTTATACTTTCAGCACGGTTTTTTCTGTTTGTAGCGAATTTTTTCATAAACACCATAGAATTTGTGTGCCAAAAGCATTCAAGTTCACAGTTTTCCTTAAAAAGAAGTTGTAAAATTCATTTTCCTAAAATATTGCATTAATTTTTCAATTTTTGAATTCAACGGATTTCTTTTTTGAACGGCTGAGTTCACCTCATATTGTTTTCCCCCTAATTGTGCAAACTTCACCAAAAGCCCATAACAACTACATAGAATCTGGATTTTCCCATAAGAAATGCACGGGAGAACTAACACATGCTTATGCTAACGGGCAAAATGTTCTCAATTTAGTTTGTAGGGCGAAAGAGAGCAAACCCATTAAGTATAGAAATTTGTATTTGCTTACCTCGGATGTCAAGGGTGAAGTATTTGTCGCTGCGCCTAAGTACTTTATAGGGTCCATCGTAAGGCGGAACGATTGATGCTTTGACGGCGTCATTGCGAACAAACACATGATTTGATGACTTTAGATCTTGGTGAACGAATGGCTGCTGCTCTGTGTGCCAGGCCGTCTGCTGAGGTCTGGTTTGGCGCATCATATGTCAAAGGACTTTAACGAACTCGCATTGCGACTGATTCACGATCGTTTGAGCCATTAAATCTGCTGGTAGTCTGAGTGACGTTCCATACACCAGCTCTGCTGGGTTGGCTTTCAAATCTTCTTTAAGGGTCGCACGAAGGCCAAGTAGTATCAGTGGGAGCCGTTAAACCCATCTATTGGAGTCGTTACAATTTATTGCTGCTTTCAACGTCCGATGGAATAGCTCAACGATTCCATTAGGCTGCGGGTGATACGAAGTCGTCATTGAGTGATTAGTTCCTATGCACTTACAAAGTTCCGTGAAGATCGACGAGGTGAATTGCTTCTCCTTATCAGAAGTAATTTGCAAAGGAGGTCCAAATCGGGAAATCCATCCGTTAATGAGCGCGTTCGCACAATTGATTGCTGACATATCTACCATTGGGTACGCCTCTGGCCACCTTGTGTAGCGATCGATGACTGTCAAGAGGTAGCGATATCCTTCAGAAGGCGGAAACGGTCCTAGAATATCGACGTTGAAGTAGGCAAAGCGCTCGCCGGGAGTTGGGCAGCGTTGAAGTTCGGCTCTTGAGTAGCGTTGTACATTCGTTCGCTGGTACGGAAAGCAAGTTTTTGAAAAATAAGCACAATGTTGGTGAATAATAGGCCAGATGAAGCGCTCTGTCATAAGTCGAACTGAAGCTCGGCGTCCAGGGTGCAACAGGCTATGTATTGCGTCAAAGAACGTTTTGCGAAGAGCAAATGAACGGTCGGACTCTATTATGTGACACCTCACAATAAATTGGTTTGTCTAGGTGAGGAAAAGAAAACAATATTAGTTCCATTGAGTGAAAAATGTTACCTTTGAGCAGCTGTTGAAGCTCGGGGTCGTTTTCCTGCGACTCAGCGAGTTTCAAGTAGAGATCGTCCATAGCATTGACCACGTCGATGCGCGACCACAAGTCTGCTGCATGGTTGTCTTCACCTTTAATAAAGCGGATATCGGTGGTAAATTGGCTGATGAAGGACAGGTAGTTCGTTTGTCGTGGCGATGATTTTTCTGGTCGTTGTTGGAAGGCAAAAACTAAGGGTTTATGATCCGTTTGGATATGGAATTTGTGACCTTCCAACAGATCTCGGAAATGATTTACTGCCAGGTACATTGCGGTAAGTTCAATTTCATAGGTGGAATAACCTTGTTGAGTCTTTTAGAATTTTTTCGAAAAATAGCCTAGTGGCTCAGCAACGTTGTCGACTAATTGATTCAAAGCAGCATCTGCTGCTATTTTCCATGTGTCCGTCGCGTCAACTCGTGATGGGAGTGGGAAAATTCCATCCTTGGTAATAAGATGTTCAAGGAATTCCAGCTCCGACTTCCCGAAGAAACACTTAGCTACGTTGATCGCTAAGTTGTGTTTAGCACAACGCTCTAACGCTTCACATAGGTGTTGACTATGCTCATCGATTTTCGATGATGAAATGCAGATGTCGTCCATGTATGGAAATGCAAATTCGACTCCTCGTAGCACATCATGAATTAGCCGTTGCAGGGTTTGGGCTGCATTACGGAACCCGAATATCATGTGGGTGAACTCGTACAGGCCAAACGGCGTGATGATGGCCATCTTAGGGACATCTTCGGGGTTGATTGGCACCTGGTTAAAAGCCTTTTGTAAATCTATTTTTGAGAAAACAGACTTACCTGAAAATATGTTTGCAAAGTCATGAAGGTACGGAAGCGGGTAGCGATCTGGTGACGTAATTGCGTTGAGACTCCTGTAGTCACCACAGGGTCTCCATGAGCCGTCTGCTTTACGCACCATGTGAAGCGGGCTCGACCAATTGGATTTTGAGGGTCGACAAATACCAGCATGCATCAGCAATTCAAATTCCTTCCTTGCAGCCTTCAATTAATCCGGAGGCAGTCGACATGCTCGAGCTGAACATGGTGGACAATTCCGTTGGATTGTGGATGGTATGGTGTTGTTCGTGTTTTCTTGCTTTCCACGAGATTGGTAAGAGCTTGAAAGAAAGCTGACTCGAACTGTGATCCTTGATCCGTTGTTATAGTTTCAGGCGAACCATAGTGAGCAATGCAGTGGCTGAATAAATTCGTTGCGACAGTATCTGCGGTCATGTCCTTGATGGGAACTGCTACTGGCCACCTCGAAAAACGGTCTATCATGGTGAGGCAGTACTGGAACTCTTAGACCATTGGGAGAAAAATTATATCGATGTGAAGATGGTTGAATCTGGAGTCTGGAACAACGATGTGGTCAGGTTGAACTTTGTTGTGACGATGTACTTTAGATCTCTGACATGCTATGCATTCTCGAGACCATTGTAAAGCATCATTTCGTATTCCAAGCCAAATAAATTTTTCTCTCAGCGTATGCAGCGCGACGAAATTTTATTCCGTAAGATTTTTTTTTAACTTCCCATAGGAAATACCTAATTGTAATCCGTTAGAGTTGTCGAATTAAAAATTTTGATATTTCTCGACGGTCCAAGCTCCCTAGAGTCGAAATAAAAGATTTTTTAGAGAGATGTCTGTGTACGTCCGTACGTTCAAGAAGTTTTTTTCGTCGTCCGTACCTCAAGAACCAGTAGAGATATTGACTTAAAATAAATTTGTTACACAGATAATAATGCAGAAAGATGCAGAAAGCAATCTCAAGAAAATTGAGTGGGTGGTGTTTCTTACCATAGCAATTATAAAAACAGGTGCAAATTTTGGTTAACCCAAAATATCTCAAGAACCAATAATGCTAGCGACTTGAATTAAATTTTATATTATACCTATATTGTGATGTGGTACAAAATAATTTTTGGAAAAAATCATTTAACGTTTTTTTATAAATAAAAAAAAACTGAACAACATAATTGTCATGTTATCTTGTAAAGTATATCGTTGTCAACATTCGCTAAAATTTTGATAAAAACTGAATTGAGAGTTTTTTTACAAAAAATGAAAACCTAAACAAAAAAACAATATTAAAAGTTGGTAAAAATTGATTTTCGACTCAAATATCTTTTCAAAACTTAAAAATATTGGCTTTAAACTAATTTTATCTCACAGAAAATATTGTTCTCGACATTTAATAATTTTTTTTATAAAAATCCAACAGTTTTTATAAAAAAAACACGCAAATATAGTACGATGTACGATATCTTGTAAATAGAAGATATTGACTTCAAATTAATTTCATTCATCCAATTTTTTTATAGGTATAAGAAATAAAATGTTTACAGAAATGCTACTAAAATTGGTTTTCAAATAAAAATCTCTTTAACCAAAATGGATTTTGAAATCAAACTCTTTTATCATATGCAAAATATTGTTTGTAATTTTTATTTTTTTAGAGTAATTCAACTGACGACTTTTTAAATAGACAAATCGATGGGAAGTTATCAGTGTGGGTCACATCCTAGCCTCTTATTTTTCTTTATAATTATTATTTATCATAAAATAATTATTTTAATAGTTAAACATTATTCTTTAATTTTGTTTTTTTATTTTTAAAAACATAAATAAAATTAAAATTGCTTGCATACATAAGTTTTAACCTCTCTTAGTTCTTGTCTCTGTTCGTACAAACTTTCTAGAAAGTCGCTCTCGATTTTTGTATAATTGTTTTAGTTTTCGTATATGGATAAGCTATGATTATTTGTGTTAATAAGTATTTGATACTTGCAAGGAAGGATTTATTAGTCTAAGGTATTGAAATTATTAAATTCTTATAAGAACTAGGTAAGTACTCCCATCTATTTAATTCTAATTTGGCATCGCTGGACCCTACTTTTCTACTCATCTATTCATTATCCCATCCAAACAAAGGTTTTTTTCCTGAAAGAAATTTTAAACTCCTCCCTTCTTGAAATATATAACTTGCAAGACCACACCCCATATTCCATAGTTGTAAACCTAGCACTAAAACTGAAATTAAGGTGAACATTGAGAAATACATATAAATATGTGCATATATATCTATTCTTGATATACCTTATGTACCTCCATACCCTAAACATACTTTTGACTAGAGCGTAGGTTTTCTTTTCTTCAGGGAACAGTTCTTAGTTGTATGTTCCCTTATAAATGCTTTCGTCGTGGGTGTATTTGATTTTAGTTCACTTTATAAGACTGCTTTTAATAATTTTGAAATTCGGTAATTCTTAATCAAATAAAAAGTTTTCGAATAGGTTATTATTTAGATTAAGGTATTTTCAATTAATTGTAATTAATTATTTAATTATTTGTTTGTTAGTGAAATAAATACAAAAAACTTTATAAAGCAAACCTAAGTACCTATTATGCAGGTATATCTACGTATTGTTTAAAGTGAAATATTATTATTTGTTTATTTTTCATATTAATTACATATTTAATATATACTATTAAAAATGGTAAAAGAGATTTGTAGAAATAAGTTCAATCATAACCTTGAATTGAAATGATTGATTTACTTGAATTTAATGTGAACCTTAATGTCCGTTTTAAATTTTAATTTAATTTTCAATGAATTTTTAAATGCGAGTACCTTCTCTTTTATTCTTGAAGAAAAACTAAAATATATCTTAGCTTTCTTACCTTCCAATGTAAAACTATTTTTGTTTTCTCCAATAAAATGGAAGCATTATTTTTTGTTGGATTGAATTGAATAAACGATATTAAAAAAAACAAAATCGTGTACTACTCCCTTAATTTCTCCGATTCCAAAGTTTTTTAGGTATGGGAAAATGATTTGTTTTAATGCGTCGCCGCCGCCCGTACGTTAGCATTTCTGCTAGACCGATTGAATTTAATGTATCGTATGTAGTAGGCATATAACTTTACGGTATTCAAATTAACGATACCGGATAAAATTAAAACTGTTTTTGTCTAAGCAACTGGAGGGGGACTAATTCCTCCATTAAGGAGGGAGAAGAAATTTTCTATATGAATGAATAAATGTAATACCGATAGAGTCATGTTGTAGCATCTTGAAAGACCAGACACATTTATTAATTTTATTTTAAAATAAAGCTGTGAACAATTTTAGAAAAATGTTTATGTATAGGTACTTCAAACTTAAGAAAAGAAACATTAAAAAAATGACAATAAGAACAGTTTTTGTTAACACAAGTAAGTACCTATATTAATTAGATATCATTTTTTTTTAATGAGGCATGTGTTCAACTTAACAATACAATTTTCTTTTTTTGTAAAACGCTCTTCATGAAATTATACCCAACTTCATTAAATTCTTATAATGACTATAGGTAATCTATTTAATATTTATTTGGCATCGCTGGATCCCACTTCTCAACTCAACCATTCCTATACCCACGCAAACGGACCTATGTAGTTCAGCTGCAAGAAATTTTAAACTCCACCCCTCTTGAAGTATATAACTATCAAGACCACACCCGATATTCCATTTGGTTACTACCTATTTAAAGTAAATCGTATATGGATAAGCTATGATTATTTGTGTTAATAAGTATTTGATGGCTGAAACACATACACGCTTCAGCTTCAGCTTCGTCTCCGTTACGTTAGGCCCGCTTCGAGGTTGCTTTGAATGACATTTCTATTATTTCATCCCTCCAAAGAGCAAATATTTTGTTTGTTGACATTTTTTTCCTGCTGATGAGCTGTCAGACAAAGCAAATGTTCAGAAAATTGAACTAGAGCTTCCGTTTGGAGTCACATTACGTAACATTACATTCTTTTCCTTACGATTGTCAAACAAAACGTGAGGTCGAAGCTACATTGTGATAGCATGCATTGAATTCCTATGGCTGAACTCGTAAACGTCAGGCGAAGCCGAAGCTGAAGCGTGTATGTGATTCAGCCATGATACTTGCAAGGAAGGATTTATTAGTCTAAGGTAATGAAATTATTAAATTCTTATAAGAACTAGGTAAGTACTCCCACCTATTTAATCCTAATTTGGCATCGCTGGATCCTACTTTTCTACTCATCCATTCTTTATCCCATCCCAACGAAGGTTTTTTTTCCTGAAAGAAATTTTAAACTCCTCCCTTCTTAAAATATATAACTTGCAAGACCACACCCCATATTCCATAGTTGTAAACCTAGCACTGAAATTGAAATTAAGGTGAGCATTGAGAAATGCATATAAATATGTGCATATATATCTATTCTTCATATACCTTATGTACCTTCATACCCTAAACACACTTTTGACTAGAGCGTAGGTTTTCTTTTCTTCAGGGAACAGTTCTTAGTTGTATGTTCCCTTATAAATGCTTTCGTCGTGGGTGTATTTGATTTTAGTTCACTTTATAAGACTGCTTTTAATAATTTTGAAATTCGGTAATTCTTAATCAAATAAAAAGTTTTCGAATAGGTTATTATTTAGATTAAGGTATTTTCAATTAATTGTAATTAATTATTTAAAAAATAATTAATTAATTACTTAATTTAAATTTAATTATTTGTTTGTTAGTGAAATAAATACAAAAAACTCTATAAAGCAAACCTAAGTACCTATTATGCAGGTATATCTACGTATTGTTTAAAGTGAAATATTATTATTTGTTTATTTTTCATATTAATTACATATTTAATATATACTATTAAAAATGGTAAAAGAGATTTGTAGAAATAAGTTCAATCATAACCTTGAATTGAAATGATTGATTTACTTGAATTTAATGTGAACCTTAATGTCCGTTTTAAATTTTAATTTAATTTTCAATGAATTTTTAAATGCGAGTACCTTCTCTTTTATTCTTGAAGAAAAACTAAAATATATCTTAGCTTTCTTACCTTCCAATGTAAAACTATTTTTGTTTTCTCCAATAAAATGGAAGCATTATTTTTTGTTGGATTGAATTGAATAAACGATATTAAAAAAAACAAAATCGTGTACTACTCCCTTAATTTCTCCGATTCCAAAGTTTTTTAGGTATGGGAAAATGATTTGTTTTAATGCGTCGCCGCCGCCCGTACGTTAGCATTTCTGCTAGACCGATTGAATTTAATGTATCGTATGTAGTAGGCATATAACTTTACGGTATTCAAATTAACGATACCGGATAAAATTAAAACTGTTTTTGTCTAAGCAACTGGAGGGGGACTAATTCCTCCATTAAGGAGGGAGAAGAAATTTTCTATATGAATGAATAAATGTAATACCGATAGAGTCATGTTGTAGCATCTTGAAAGACCAGACACATTTATTAATTTTATTTTAAAATAAAGCTGTGAACAATTTTAGAAAAATGTTTATGTATAGGTACTTCAAACTTAAGAAAAGAAACATTAAAAAATGACAATAAGAATAGTTTTTGTTAACACAAGTAAGTACCTATATTAATTAGATATCATTTTTTTTTAATGAGGCATGTGTTCAACTTAACAATACAATTTTCTTTTTTTGTAAAACGCTCTTCATGAAATTATACCCAACTTCATTAAATTCTTATAATGACTATAGGTAATCTATTTAATATTTATTTGGCATCGCTGGATCCTACTTCTCAACTCATCCATTCATATACCCACGCAAACGGACCTTTTTCAGCTGCAAGAAATTTCAAACCCTACCCCTCTTGAAGTATATAACTAGCAAGACCACACCCGATATTCCATTTGGTTACTACCTATTTAAAGTAAATTTTCTTCTATTAAACAAAAATCGTTGCTTAATGACTTGTTCGTGAGTGAATTAAATACAAGAAACTCTATAAAGGAAACCTACGTAGGTGTAGACTTGTTTTGTTTTATTGTATTCGTCTAAAAAGATTCTGAAAATTCCAAGTTAACTATTTGTGAGCATTTTTTAAAACCAATAGTTTTTACAATAAATCATTCTTCTTTCTTAATCTATAAAAGAGAAACAATCCTATGATACCTAACATTATTTTGTTAAACTCTTGTTTTCGATGAAAGGTTTAATTTTTTTCGACGAATTGGAAAGGGGCTCTTTCCCACGTTTAGGTGGGTGCAGAATTTTTTATACCTATTAAAGAAAAATGGTATACTGATAAAGTCATGCTGCAGCATTTTGAAAGACCAGAAACGCATTTATTAATTTTATTTTTAAATAAAGCTGTTTTAGAAAAATTACTTTAAATTAAAAAAGAGAAACATTTAAAAAATGTCAAGCTACTTAAGAACATTTTTATATCCAAAAAATCATTTATTTTTTTAAACAGCAAACTGAATGCTTACACTTAAATGCATTTTTGGTTTTGGAAATTAAAAAAAATAAAATGTAGGTACTTTTTTCCAAGATATTTTGCTTTCCTAAGTTTGATCTTTGTACATATATGAAAACCATAGTACCTACATACCTACTCTCATGGTGGAAGTCGAATTTTATAATTTGAAATAGAGAAAGACTATAGTGAATTAACGAAAGTCTGAGCCCAGTAGGAAATATCCAAAAATTCACTAGTGAAGAAGTTGCTTTTTCCCCAAAGAAAAGAAGCTTCACCAATGAATTTTCTACTGAATCCTCTAATGATTTTAACATTGGCTTGTCATTAGAAGTAAGTACCTACACCCATTCTCGATGAACATTTTGCTATGAAATCACTGGGCTTATGGAATCAGCGAATTCATCAGTTCATTTTCTGGGCTTAAAAAAGTGGTTCTTATTATGTTACGATTTCGTCACAGAAAATGAATGCATGAAAAATGTATAGTTTTTTACTGAAATTATTTAGTGAAAGAAGCATTGAAAATATCAATTTTTCATTACTGAAATGTCTGCATTTCTGGAGGTTGTTTTTTCAGTAATGAAAAAGACCAGTACAACCACGAAATAGTTCCTTCGAAGAAAGAAAATAAATGAAATCATAAAACATTTTGTTTCCTTTTTATTTTTGGTTTATTTTTATTTCTGTATCAATAAAAATGACATAAAGAAAAATAAATATGTAGGTAAATTAAATACAAAAAACTCAAAAGGTATTTTCATAACTATAAAAAATAAAAATGAATCGTAAATAAAAATATTAAAAAAAAAAAACTAAAAAGATGCTGTTCGCATATACATTTCATTTGGGTCTTCTTGGGTGGTAATATTCTTAGAAAGTTGTTCTTCTTGGGGGCTTTTTTTCTTTTGGTTCGAAGCTTTCTTAAAGTATAAGTTTTTAATCCGTTTGAAGGATAAACGAATACTTTTTTCATATAGTTTATATGAAGGGACATCCTTCTTGACAGCACCTGTAAATAAAATTCAAATAATTTAATAAATTTGTCTATAAGCGAATACAAATATTATAACTTACTATATAAGGTCGTGTTTATATTTTTCAACGCTTTAAAGTGTTTTTTTCCACTTGTTCCGTCGAAATTATATAATACGGCTACATTTGGTCCAATAAGATTTTTCAGGTTTTTTTCTATTCCACCATTTCCACCGACGAGTTTCTTGAAAAGTTCGATCTGAAATTTAAACAAAATAATCCAAATAATTTAAAGAACGGTAAGTACCTAAAAATAGAAATCATCTTGGTAAAAATAAAAGCACGAAGAAATTGGTTTTTAATAATCATTTGGACTATCGAAAGGTTAGATTTTCTTGTTTTTATGAAGAAGTAGGTTCACTTTGCAACAAAAAGTCCTAGAACCACATGGTTTTCAATGTTTGACACGAAACTAATTAGAGCATTGAATTTTTAAAACAAAATTAGTATGTACTTATTTTTTTTTCCAAAATTGAGTTTGAAAATTTCTTTTCCAAAAACGGTTCAAACGCCATATCTCCGTTATTTTCATTTTTTGAGCAAAAAACATTAAATACAAAGTTGTAGAAAATTAAATTATCTACATTTTACATGTTAATAAATTTTTCAAACTATTACCGTTTAACAAATACGGCGCAAAAAGGGCACCAACGAAGAGCTGAAACGCACGAGATAGTGGCGTTTGAACGGTTTTTGGAAAAGAAATTTTCACACTCAATTTTGGAAAACAATGATTATTAAAAGCCAATTTCTTCGTGCTTTTGTGAAGAAGTAGGTTCGGTTATTTTTTGCTTTGCAATTGCAACATAACAATAAACATTGTTCTTACGTATCGATCTGGTTCCTCAGCAATTTTCTTCTCCAGTTCCTCAACGTCCTCCACAGTTTCAATTGGGAAGGCGGTGGAAATTTCTCGAGTGTTTATGACCTCGTTATTCGAAAGTTGCTTGAACCGTGCATTAAGCTCGCAAAAACTATTATTTAGCTGCTCTATATTAGCTCGTAATGCGGTAAACTCCTGTCTAATATAGTTTTCGAAGTCAGCTGAATATGAACTCTGACCATTAAATTTTAAGAAATGAAGGATTAAAAAAACATTAAAATTTAAAACATAAAATCAAATAGTAAGAAAAGGTAAAGTTGTAAAAGGTTACACATACCGTTGGCCTAAAAGATCTTCTTGATGTGCGCTTGATGGTGCTGTTTGGAGAAGAGCTGATGGCTTCATTGTTTTCGTCATTTGAGCGTATATTAGAGAGCTAAGGAATAAAGAAACATGTAACGAATTTTCAAGTCAGTTAATCAATATTAATTACCGTTGGTGAATTATTTTCCTTATTCATGTTTTGGTCTATTGTTTTCGTCTATTGTTTGTATAGCTTTATGGTTTTTTTTCAATTTGGTGGATAGTTTTTAATTAAATTAAAGACACTGATGTAGTATAGGAATGAGCAAAAGAGTGATTTCATCACTTGGCAAAACAAGATATTTATAAGTTAGATCAGATAAATTAAATTTTTCATCGTCTGAAGAAACATCCTTGTTTACTAAAATAATTCCTAAATCCGTCATGGAATTCAATGGTTCAAGAAAAAACGGCTTAGCGTTTAAAATTTGTTTTCCTATAACAAATCGCTGATTATCTTCCTCTGAGAAGCTCGAGATTTTAATAGGAATATTGTCATTCATACAACAAAAGTTGTCCGGTTGTTTTAAAGACAAATATAAATCGATTGATTTAAAGTTCTGAATTATTCCTTTTTGATTTTTTTTGAAACTTGGTGACTGTTGATTTTTAACTAAATTAATATCTTTGTATCTATTATTAATTTGTTCTAAAATTTTCTTGGTTTTTTAACCATTTTCTTTAATGGTAGCATAAAATTTTCGAATTTATAAGCTGCCAGGCCAGGAAGAAACCCTAGTCTTCTGACATCTTCAACGGTATGTAGCAAGCTATGTACGTTGTAAGTTACACTTTTCTCAAAATATATATCGGGGAATATTTGTACAAAGTACTTAATCATATCTTCAGCTGCCTGAAGATTAGAAGCAAAGTTTCTAGGACACATTAGAGTTCTATATGCGCAATGCAGAAGGAGAAAGTGGTAATATATATCACTGTCAACTATATCATCTAAAATTAAAATACCGGTGTACAAAATAGAGAAAGACTATAGTGAATTAACGAAAGTCTGAGTAGTGCGAGGGGAATACACATTTGTTTCTTTGTGTTTGTATTTTGTTTTGGTTAACTGCGATTTCGTGTAGGAGTTTAATATTCTTGGTTGAGATTTTATATTTTTGATGATTTGAGAATTGTATTAGGGAATTATAACTTGAAATATTATAGGCAAGCAAATAATATGTAGGTATTGTATTGTTATGAAATAACAGATATTAAATAATTTTTTTTTAATTTGATCGCCTTAACCTTTCTTACAGTTTGTTTTCAAATCGAGCATAAATAAGTTTAAATCTTCAAAGTCTAAGAACGCGATGTTTTTTTTAATAAATAAATTTGTTGATTGATATTGAAAAGCTGGTTACACAATCATTGACAACTTATAGTGAAATAAAATATTTTGATGCGTGTTAAATTTTATAAACATATAAAAAGATAGTAAACTTACCTACATAGTATAGCATTATTTAAGGACATTTTAGCTTGAACGTTTTTTAATGGTTGTGAATTTTTTAATTGGGATGAGGAACTTTTAAAATCTTTTATTTAAAAAAAAATACATATCATTGAGTTATAAAGTACCTAGGTAGTTATAACTTCCGGTCAAAAAAGTGTTTCAAGGACAAATTTGGAGACAGTTTTACTTAAGTTCTTATGATATTATGTATTATAATCTATCTACAATAGTAAGTTATCAAGGATGTAAGGAAATGCTTTCTTTTATTTTAGTAAACCTACCCAGGCCCATTCTTAAACTTACATAAACTTTGTTTGTAGGTATTTATTATAATCTATCTACAATAGTAAGTTATCAAGGATGTAAGGAAATGCTTTCTTTTATTTTAGTAAACCTTCCCAGGCCCATTTTTAAACTAACATAAACTTTGTTTGGATCTTTATTTTCAGAAAAATATTGGACTTTGTAATTGTACTTAAAACATTAATTTAATGAATTTGTCTCGGTGGTAAGATCTAAACTTATGCAATTTTTTTTCTGTCGTAGCAAAGTTTTTAAATTTGGGGTAATTCTACTATAAATTTGAAATAAACATAAAGTTTTACTATTGTTTTAAAATATAGGTAGTAATAATAAAATTAAACTCCAAGAGAAATTTACGAAAAAAAAAACAATATTTACTATATTTTAGTACTGAATAATATACCGTTGAAAAATTTTGTTTATTTTGTTTTCAAAAATGTTAATGCCATTTGATTTCTCATAAAAAGGTTTGTAGGTTTTCGTGTTTTGTTAAAAAAATTATTAGTTGAACTATTCATATAGATTTTAAAATTACCAACAATATTTTGCATATGATGAAATAGTTTAATTTCAAAATATATATTAACGAGAATTGTTACCAATTTAAGTAGCATTTCTTAAAAGTTTTTATTTCTTATATAAATCAATACAAATTGGATGAATGAAATTAATTTGAATTCAATATCTTCTATTGTTCACGAGATATTGAGAACCAAACAACAATTATTTTTCCAAATGTGTGTACTATTTTTTTAAGATTTTATTTTTTTATGAAAAAACGGACTGTTGGATTTTTATGAAAATTAACTAAAAGTCGAAAACAATTTTTTTTATAAGATGCGATTAGTTTAAACCATAATATGTACATATTTGAGTCGAAAATCAGTTCTTACCAACTTTTAATAATGTTTTTGTATAGGTTTTAATTTTTTATAAACAAAACTGTCGATTTGTCTCCAAATTTTACCATTAATGTCAAAAACGTTATACTTGTTGCACACAATTATTTTGGAGATACAATTATTTTTTGTTCGTAAAATATTCGAGGTGACAAATATTTTGTTTTAGTTTTTTTTTTGATTTATAAAAAACCGTTAATTGGATTTTTTTAAAAATATTAATTCAAGTCTCTAGCGTTATTGCTTCGTGAGATATTTTAAGTCAACTAAAATTTTAACCATTATTTTAAAATTGCTATGGTAAGAAGACCACTCAATAATTTTTTAGAGCCCTTTTCGGATATTTTTGCTTCATTATCTGTATAAAAATTTATTTGAAGTCGATATTTCTACTTGTTCTTTAGCTATTGACGACTAAAAAAACTTCGCCAACGTACTGACGTATACACGCACGCACAAACATCTTTCTAAAGGCCCAATTACAATAGACTTAACCGAAAGCAAGCTAATGTCAAAACCGAACGATAATTTATCAGAAGTAATCGTCAAAACAAAAAGTAACCATAATGGATTCACGTAACTTAAGCAAATGTCAAACGCAAATGTCACTTCGAATTTAAATTTGTTGATATAAATTTTGGTTTGGATTTTTTTAGTAAATTATTGTTTTTTCTGTGAACAAAATTAGAAAATGAACCATAAAAATAAACCTCAAAAGTTTAAAAAATTAAAAATGATGCATTCTGCATTGAATGCACTTAAATTATTAAATAAAATTAAAGAATTAAATGATAAAAAGTTATGTAAAAGGCGATCTTGTAGTGTTCGTCCTATAAATAATGATAAAAAGACCAATGGCTTCTTTGTTTTCACGTTCCAAAAAATTAAGAAACTGCACAATAAGCAATTTTTTATCTACACAAGAATGTCACCGCAAATTTAGAACATTCTTTTAAAATTGATTGCACCATTGCTGCGTAAGACTTCCATAAGAGAGCCCATCGAACCGGAATGTCGGCTGGCAGTTCTTTTATTGTAAGTTAATTTTACTTTTTAGTGATACGATTTAATATTTCATAAGGTACCTTACGCAAGGAACATCATTACAGGCTATAGCTTGGTCATTTAAATTAGGGAAGGAAACGGTACGTTCCATTGTTTTGGAAACATCCGAAATTATTTGGCAGGTTTTGTACCCAGTGTACGTTAGTGAACCTAACTTAAATGACTACAAGCGAATAGAGAATGATTTTTGGACGCTATGGAATATGCCGAACACCGTAGGAGCAATCGATGGCAAACACATTGCCATCAGGGTCCTCCAAAAAGCGGCAGCGAATATTTTTGTTATACTTACTTACTTACTTAAGGTGGCGCTACAGTCCGGGGCGGACCTGGGCCTCAACCAACATGCGTCTCCAGCCATCTCGGTCCCTAGCTAGCTGTCTCCAGTTTCGCACGCCAAGTTGGTTGAGGTCCTCTCCCACCTGGGTGCGCCACCTGAGTAGCGGTCTTCCTCTACTGCGCCGGCCCACAGTGTTTTGTCCCTTAGTAATAAATGGAAAGATGAGCTGTCACGTAAAAATTTTTTTCCATACATAAACTAGATTATCACTTGTCAAGTCATATTAAAACGGTATTTTTCCAAAGAAATTCTTATCTCTGGATGAGATCTAAGCTCTGAAACTTAGACACAAAGGAGAAATGGAAAACGCAAAGAAAGGTGATGCCGATGTTTGAGTAGTGTTCTTTTCATAAATATCATTTTTTTTTTGTTAAAGAACGTTATATTTATTTTAATTGTGTTAAGCTATTGAGTAATAATAAAAAAATCAAGATTTTAAAAGAAAATGGGTAAGTTATAAGCTATTTTTCGGACGACTTAAAAAAATTAGTGAAACTGACATTCAAGTAAGGTTTAAAAAAAAACTCCTGAAAACTTCTGAATAATATTTTTATATTTTGTTGCCTTAACCTAAAGCTTGATGTTGGCAAAATTTTATTTGCGTCTGTTTGCTTTTTCGTGATATATTCGCTTTTTTTGTACAGCCTTTCAGGTACTCGAAAACAGAGCTTGTTTCGAGAAATGGTGGTTAGCTAACTCCAAAGTCAAGAGTACACCCGTTTTCGATTTTGTTTTGGATTTTTATAAACTCCATGATGCTCCAGATTCAATTAAAATAAGTATAAAAAGATCCGTAAATTTATTTACTTTAAAAATGATCAGTTTTTGGAGGTCAACAGGAAGAAATGTCAAAAAATTTAATACAAAATATTGTGTTTATTTAAATAAGCCTTTTAAGATGAATGAAGATGTTTTAAAATTTTTAGAAAATAGAGCAGCAGAAATTCAAAATCCCAAACGAGGTAGACCACGCAAAGATTTTGAAGGCCTTAATCTCTTGTCGAAAAAACGAAGAGTAGCGGATTTACTTCATGGCAGAGATCACAATGAAATCAAATTTGCTGCAACTGTATCAAGCAAAAAAGATGATATGAAAAATTCTTTATCACCCTTAGACGCTTTAGCTTTGTTCATCGATCTTGATCTTTCATATCGATCATATGAAAGGCTTAGAAAGGTTATAAATAACATTCACCCTGATACATTCCCGAGTTACTATTCCATGATGAAAACCAAAAAGGATTTACTACCTCAGAATATCACTACTGATGAAACAAATGCAGAAGTAAATCTACAAGAGCTTTTACATAAAACTGCTTCATCTATAATTCAATCAAGCGAAGAAATACATTTCAATTCTTCTGCTCCCCTTAAACTTATCTGTAAGTGGGGTTTCGATGGTTCTTCGGGTCATAGCAACTATAAACAAAGATTTTCGGATTCAAATTTAACAGATGAGTTTTTGTTCATGACCGCCTTTGTCCCTCTTAAATTAGTTGAATCAAATACAGATTTAGTTAAGTGGAATAACACTGCACCGTCTTCTACCTTTTTCTGTCGACCTATTCGTTTGCATTTTATCAAAGAATCCAAAGATATTGTTAATAATGAGTTGACCAGAATGAACCATGAAATTGATAACTTACTACCAATAACATTACCAATAAAAGAAGGCGGATTTTTTATTGACATTAGTTTTGAAATGATTTTTACAATGATCGATGGCAGTATATGCAACGTTGTTACTGATACTCGTTCCACACAAACCTGCTACATATGTGGTGCAACACCAAAACTTATGAACCAACAAAATGTTGGCGATCTTCAACCAAACGTACAAACTTATAAATATGGGTTATCGACCCTACACAATTGGATTAGAAGTTTTGAGTGTATCCTTCATATTGGGTATAGATTGCCCTTAAAGTGTTGGCAGGTACGTGTATCTGCGAATAGGGAGATTTTTGATCAAAATATAAAAAGGATTCAAAGGGAATTCAAAGAAAAAATGGGTCTTCTGATTGACCAACCAAAGCCTGGAAACGGTTCTACGAACGATGGTAACACCGCACGAACATTTTTTCGACAGGCAAATCTTAGCTCTGAGATAACCGGGGTAAGCGAAGATTTGATTTCCAACTTTTTTAAGATAAATAGAGTTTTGTCTAGTGGCATAAAAATTAATACAGAAAACTTTAAAAAATTACTGAATGAAACAAAGCTTTTATATTTAAATTCTTATTCGTGGTACTACATGCCAATGTCAAAACATAAAGTTCTTATGCATGGTGCAGATGTTATTGACTTCTTCTCAATACCTATCGGACAATTATCCGAAGATGCCTTAGAAGGAAGACATAAGGAGTCAAGAAAGTTAAGGGAAAATCATACCAGAAAGTCTTCCCAGAAAAATACCAATATAGATTTGATGAATATGAAGCTTATAACGTCAGATCCTTTAATTTCAAGTATTCGAAATAAATTAAGAAACTTTCAACCAAAAATTATAGATGAAGATATACTGGAATATTTAGAAAATTGATGAAAACCGATTCAAAATTTGTATATGTGTTAATATTTTTTTAGTGTAACTATTGGTTTAAAATCGGCAATAATATGTATGAATATGTTTTTAAACTTAAAAAATGTTTCTTTGATTATAAAACATTACTAAAAATGTGAATAAAAGATAAAACTAAAAAAAACAATATCGCAAGTATTTTTGATCAACTTTTGTATGGACTCGCAACACTGTGCGGCCCTCGGGATTGGATTCGAAGACCTTCCGGGCTGGAGCGTTGATGTCCATCCGCTATACATTACCTAGCTATCTAAGCCGTTGGACTTTAATGGCTGCATGCGATGCAAAATATTGCTTCACTTACGTAGATGTAGGAGCTTACGGAAGTCAAAGCGATGGGGGTAAGATTATTTTTGTAAGATTATGTTTGTCAATTTGGTTGCTTCCATCAAATAAAACGCTATTGAGTTACCTATCAGACTATTTTTTCCCAAAAAAGTAAAGTCGGGCTGGATAGCTTTAAACGCTGTTCTGGATACGCTAATGAATGACATAAAAAATAATCTACAAAAGCTTTTCTATCCGTTGCAACCACCAAATTCGCATTAGATTATTAACTATGCAAACAGTTAATTTTGTACATTCGATTTGAATTACTATATATTTTCTTGCAGGTGTTTTTCAGAGCAGCAAGTTTGGAAAAAGGCTCCTAAATAGAACCCTCACAATTCCCCAACCTAAAAAGCTTTTTAACACTGAGGAAATACTTCCTCACTTCTTTGTAGGGGATGCAGCTTTACCTTTAGGTCCCAATCTAATGCGCCTCTATCCAGGTACACTCTTGCCGGCCGAAGAAGAAAATTTCAGCAAAAGGTTGCCACGAGCTCGCCGAACAATAGAGAATACATTCGGGATCCTTGCCGTTGGCGAATATTGTTGACAACTTTGCACATGTTGCCAGAAAATGCCGAAAAGATAGTTTTAGCGTGTGTAGCATTACACAACTTCATCATGTTAAATAACGAAAATTGTTCAAATTCAAATTATGCTCCGAGCGTTTTCACCGATTGGGAGGACATCGATGGAACTCAACATGACGGATTGTGGCGCAGCGAAGTAGCAAATAACGTCCTCTCGATTGTTCCATCTCCAAGCTTTCACCATTACGGAAGACAGTTTTCGATAAACATGCGCAACAAACTATGCAATTTCTTAAAAGAAAATTAGATTTGTTGATTTTTATAAACATATATATTGGTATTTTATTTATCTCATAAATATTTATTACATACCGCTATTAATGTTACTAGTATATCATTAACTTATAAAACACAAAAAAGATGGTTCAATAAAAAAAAAAAACAATTCATTTAAACAAAAACATAATTTTTTGAAAGAGTGACTAGCCACTTAGTAAAAAATGTACACGAAAAACACAAACAAAATTCTCTATCATTATTAACTTTGTTAATGTTTTCGTTTAAACATTTTTCTCTCAAAAAAACAAGGCTATAAAAAAACTTAAATTAGAAAATACAAAAATATTATATTAGGAGCCGGTTATAGCGATCAGGAAAACGCATCAGTAAACAAATGTCTTATTGATAATTGTATGTGTTATGATACGCTTTAGAAAAAAGGATACAAATCAATAAACAATTATCATTCATAAGAAAAACACACATTGCAACAAATATTTTCGTATAAGAAAAGCATTTTTTGATTTTCTTGGTATAAATATAAATCACGTACAGAATTTTTTTCCGTACGAAATTTACATCAAGAAAATTAAAAAATGTTTTTTAAGACACAAATAGTTGTTTAAAATAACTGTGTTTGAATAAATTACTTCAGGTAACAAATTGTTTATTGCCTTGTGTCCTTTTTTTATTCCAAACCATATACTCGTATGAACAAATACAATTATGAAAAAGAAATTTGTTTTACTGATGCGTTTTCCTTATCACTATACAGGCACCTTCAGGTGGAACTTTCACTTAATCACAATTTCAGTTCAGAGATGAAATTTCTTCATGAATCACATTTTAAATAGGTGGAATTGTCAATTTTATCACATTGTTACGATCTAATGGTCCATATGAGGTAGATAATCTATTCTGAGCTTGCCTTAATTGCATGACTTTAGAGAACATTTCTGTTTTGAAACTATCCTCTAGTAGAAAAAGGATAGTTTTCAAAAAAAAGTTCGTCTCTATCCTCCACATTTTGAGTGCTTGGTTCCAGCTCTTGTCCAAACTTTTCCAAAGCATCATTGAATTTTTCACATAAATTGTGAAAAGATGTTTTAGTCTTTTTAGGAGGAGTTGGAGTTGAAACGTCTTGATTAAAGTCAATCTCAGCTTCAAGATTTTCGCCAGAGTTGCAGCGTGTTTTAAAAGAGAGAGAAATAGTTTATGAATCTTAAAAAAAAAGTTAAAATTACTTTCTTGGTGCCAAACAGTCCTTCAAAAAAGACATTTCTTCGTTGAATGCCCACTCACTAATTGTGTAAGCACTGCTGCCTAAGGGAGTGTTTTGTTTTTTTTTTTTGCTCTTTTCCATACCGCTCCCGCAAAGTTTTCCACTTAGCTTTGCACTGATCGCCTGTAAATAAATAAATAATATGTGTATATTGTGCAAAAAAACATAACGTTACAAATTGATGAATGTTATTACTTGATTTATTGACTTTGATGGAAATATTATTCCAAGCCTTTTCTTTAATGAGCCCGTTGAAATACAGTGGATCTTTTTTGTCGTAGAGACATTTATGTTCTCTGACAAAACTAATCAAATTCGACAAATACTCGTACTCCGATTGCGTTTCCAGTGCCATTGTACATGTTATTTGCTAAAAGAAATCGTTTATGATTAATAAACATATTTGTATCACAACCAATAATAATATTTACCTACACTAGATATTAAAAACATATATTTTTGTTTTTTATTAGTAATTTTGTTTCCAATTACTTTCGATACTAGCGCCAATGGCTCGGTCGGTCCGGTCGCCCTAAAAAATTTTGCTCATGAAAGTACTATAGTTTTCATATATATACGAAGATGAAATTAGAGGACTATCTATTTTTTATTTTGTATCGAATACCATAGGGTTTTTAGCAATTGTATTAATTAAATATCAACTTTTTTGAACGCATCATGTGTTCAATTAAACAAGACAATTCTTTTTATTTGAAAAACAGTCCTGAAATCATATCTAACTTGATTTAATGCTAATTTGTGCATCACTGGGTGCTATTTCTGAACTTATCCATTTACTATATGCACATACAAGACTTGACGTTTGTCATACTTCATGTGTGGTGGTTGAAATCTCATCTTAAGAAATTGTATTCAAAAAGAAAAAAAGTACAATTATTGCTTAAGTATATTTAAAAGTTAGTATACAAAACAACGCCCATGAAAAAAAGCCTTGTGCCGAAAAAAACTCAGGAAAAACATCAGCAAACAAAAAGATCTTTCTCCGAATTACCGACAACGGCAAGAGAAACTAATTGGATTCAGAGCGATTAGGTAAGGTTAGGTTAAAGTGGCTGTCCGTGATGAAGTAATACACACATAGGAAAGTTAAATGGCCCATTGCTATACCGCTCAATGAATTCAGTCCCTTACGAAACGTGAGAGGCTGATTATATTAATATGATTTAGATCGTTATAGTAGAATTCCCTTAGATAATTCTTGCGTTTTTGAGCTAGATCAGGGAATGCACAGAGAAGGTGAAGAACGTTTTCCTCCTCTTCCTCGTCCTCATCCATACAGATTCTGCAAAAATGTTTTTAGAATACGCCGTTTGACCTGCTTTCCTATTAGAGAATGTACAGTTATGACACAAATTATAGAGCTTTTATGCGATCTGCTTAGAGATAGCAAGAATCTTGTCGCGTTAAATTTAGTGTGGGCAAGATGTTTTTTGTGAACTGACACGTGCTTATTTTAGCCCACTTCGTATTTGCTAGCATTTTTTAAGCATGGTAGAATGTTCATCTGCCTTCTTGGCTCGGCACCCAGCAATCTTTTCGTGCCATCTCCATTAGAAATGCTCGACAGTTATTGACAATTATAGGTTTGTAGAGACAGAGATTTGATATAAAATCAAATCAAGAGATCTGGAACTTATAGAAATCTGGAAGTTTTTGTCGAATTGCAGTTGGGGTTTTGAATTGATTCTAAATACTTGACAGTTACGGAGTCGCCAATGTTTTTGTGAATCCAATGCGACGAAGCTTTTAACTGAATAGAAGAGCTTGCAGCTGTTTGTTTGCTGTTACAGATTTAAAATTAAGAAGCTGTTGAAAATTTAAATCATTGAATTTATTGTTAAGTTCACTAGCGTAAGAGGAAGGTAAAAGGGACTAAGGTGTTGTGAAAATGATGACACTAACACTTTGAAGTACATTTTTAGATGGCATTCTACCAGAATGCTAGTATTTGTATTAATAAAATTATATTATTAAGCTAAAATGTATTAGGAGTAAAAACCAAACTATGTATGTGAATTTTTTATATTACTCTAGCAAACCCGGCGAACTCCTCTTCGCGACCACATGGCTTCGTTTTTTTTTACATTTCTTTGGGGATTAATAGATAAAGAAAAATTATTTATTTTGTTTTAAATTCGAAAAGGAAAAATTTGATTTCATTTTACAACAGTAATGAATTCATTTCGATTACAAAAATGAAGTGTAATTTAGTTGAACTTCTCCAAGTAAAAAATAAAGTGAATCCAAATTAAATACTGAATCGAAGCGTTATACTTGTTCCAAATTATCCGTTTCATTCAAGTGCTCTTTGACAAACCACATTTTTTTTGGTCTGAAGTTAACACAAACAAAGTCGATTTTTTCCCAACTCGTCACGCAACGTATAGATGCCCCTGTGAAAACCAATGGTTTTCGAAATTTATCCCGCAAACACTAAGCCATTGACCTTGCCATTTGTTAATTGTCATTGCGAACGCAAAGCGAACCAGAAATTTCAATCGTTTGAAGTCAAACAGAAGATCAGTCGGAATCATAGGTATTCGAGGAATACATACATTATCACCTGGGTCCTTTCCGTTAATGATGGTTTGCCCAATCAAATTCGGCATAAGTTTTTTCACCGCAAGTCGAGAACCGTTGCAAAGTGCAAAGTTGCGGTGGATTCCAACTACGCAATATCATAAAATCCTGGTAACTCCAGACTTAAACAACTTTGTCTGATAATTTACTACATCATCGGGATTATTATGGAATCAACGGATTTGTAGGTCACCAAATAGACAGAGATTTTTGAATGAATGGTGAAATTCAATGCGTGTACATCATTATTCCTTGCGGCGAGAATTGACTTAACCAAGAGTAATTCTGATAATTCTCACTAATGTTTGAGAAAACATTTTCAATAAGAGCTAATTGAGAGTCTACAAATCAGCAAGAGTCGTTTGTAAGAGTAAATATTCTAGTTGTCGCATCAACTGGCACTTTTCCATTTCCAACAGCTAACAATTGTTTGGAAAATTGTTCAGCTCTTTGACCATTCTTTGGCCTTCAGGCAAGCATATAATTCATCTGCAGGAGTTGCACGGGGAATTACTGGCAACAGTAACTTAACTTCAGTGTGAAGTTAAGTACTTCAAGTGATTATTATGAAATATTGCAGGTTGGAGTTTTATGTTTAAATTGGGTGGCATCTAATAATCAATTTAATGATAAATGTTTTTCCCTGTTCCTCCGGGTGCGCCCAGGAAATAAACACCACCAATATTATTGTCCACCGCTTGAATTAATTTTTCTTATAATTGTTTTTGTTGTTCATTCAGCAACGGCACATTATTTCAAACGAACTCCATGAACATTACATTGCAGCTCTCGTTTTAATGCTTGGTTCAATGCATCGTGCATCGATCGATTTGGCCCAATCATTCCCTCTTCAATCAGAAGCTTGTTTGCAATAGTCAAGCATTGATCAATCAAAACCATTTCTTCATTATCGATTTCATCGGTCATTTGCATGTCGTGATTATTTGTTCGAGTGCGCAAGTGCAACCCGATAGTTGACATGCTTCTCTATATGTTTGGCATTGGTGGTCATTCTACTATACTATTGGGTGGCGCAACAGTCCGTTGTGAACCAGGGCCTAGTGACTTACAACTCTCAACCATTCCTGTGTGCGAGTAATGTTGTCAGGAATGGAGGGGACCTACAGTTTATATGCCGAATCCGAACGGCTAATTTTTGAGAAAGCACTTTTTTCATGACAAGATTTACTCTTGAAGGATTTGTCAATTCCAGGCAAGAGGCAGTACCCGCGCAAATTAAGGTGGCACAGGCAGGGATTGAACCCAAGACCCCTTGCATGACAGTCCAACGCACTAACCATCATGCCACGGGTACCCGTGGTCATTCACAGTTTTCAAATGAGTATTGACAGATTGAGTGTCAAAAAGTTAGTTTGCGGTAAAATAAGCTCTCGAAAAAAGTTAATAAATCATCAAAATTACAAAAAATTAAAGAAAAGAATATAGATACTAAATTAAGTATTGTTCAATAGTTTTCTTTATAACATTCCTTTTCAGTAAGTAATAGTTATTAAGTTATGTCAGAATGGCAACCCTAATTCTATTGTTCTATTGTATTAGCATATACTTTTAGTACCTATGTTACACATAATTATTACTAGTTAAGTCACTTGAATAAAAACCACTCTTGAAGTAAGTCGCGCTCTTCTTTTACTTTGTTTGTCCACTTGTTCTCGCTTACAAAGGTTATGGGCCCAGTGCACGTATACGAGTATTAGTATTTTTTGCGTTCAAGTATTAGTCGGACATAATTTCAATTTTTTTTTTTTAACACGCGGTAAATTCTGAAAAATAATTTGTTCAATTTATTTTACCATTGAGTCGTGTCGGAAAATTAATTAATTGAAAAATAATAAAATGTCTGTGTCTGCGATGCAAATCGAGAAACTCAACGGCGACAACTTTACATCTTGGTCGGTCCAGATGAGGAGCTTGCTGGTCACGTTGGACTATTGGCATGTCGTCGAGAAGGTAAAGGCTGAAAACCTTCTTGACCCGGATAAGCTCGCTTGGGAAAGGACAGATGCCAAAGCGTTGGCAATGATAACTCTTTGTGTTAAGCCTTCTGAGTTAATTCATTTGAAGGGATGTGGTACTGCGAAGATCGCATGGGAAAAGCTAACATTAACCTACAATGGAAAAGGGCCTGCTCGAAAGGTAAACTTATTTAAACAATTGGTTAAATTTCAATTTAAAGTGGGACAAAAATTCACTACGCAAATAAATGAATTTTGTTCGATTGTCGATGCTTTAAATGAAATTGATTGTCATTTGCCTGATGACCTCGTTAGTATTTTAATGCTGTGTAGTCTACCCGAGGAAATGGAGAACTTCGTCGTTGCAATCGAAAGTCGCGATGATCTGCCATCATTGAGTCAACTAAAAATTAAAATTTTAGAGGAAGAACATCGGCGTGGTGACAGAGTCGATTCGAACGAACAGGTGTTCTCGGTTAAACATAAAGAGCAAAAGAACAAATATCAAAGAAGTGCAACAAAAAGCAACAGCGAAAAACGAAGCAACAGAAACGTTAAGTGCTACGGTTGTGGGAAGAGAGGGCACATAAAATCACAGTGCAGTAGTCAAAGCTCGAGTCAGTCTCTTGCGCATGCTGTCGTTCTCAGTGCATGTAGTCATGGGAAAACAAAACGCAACAGTAACAACAACTGGATTTTGGATAGCGGTGCATCATCACACATGTGTTCTGATAAACAACTGTTTTCGTCGTTGAAGAAGCATAATCAGAAAGTTTTTATGGCATCAGGTGACAACGTTGAAGCAAACGGGATAGGTCAAGTGACATTGAAATCAGGTGACATGAGCATTACCTTGACCAAAGTGTTATACGTACCAGAGCTCAATTCTAACTTTTTATCTGTTAGTAAGATAATTGAAAATAGATGTCGTGTTCAATTCACAGATGATAAAGCTTTTGTTAATTCCAGAGATAATAAATCAATTTTGGTTGCATATTTGCAGAATGGAATTTATTCTACAAAGATGACATCAGAACACGAAATGGTTTTAAGCGCTCGGCAAGAAGGTACATCGGTCGTTTGGCACAAACGTTTTGGACACCTCAACGTCAGGGATTTATATAAGATGTCACAAAAAGAAATGGTTCGCGGTATGAGTGTAAATAAAGCAGATGGCTTTAAATGCGTCACATGTGCCTTGTGTAAAATAAGTACAAAGCCATTTAATCACTATAATGAATTGTTTACTTCCAGTTTGCTAGATGTTGTTCACACGGATATATGCGGCCCGCTACGTGTTACATCTCAAGGTGGATCTGTCTACTTTATTACCTTTATAGATGACTTCTCGAGGTACACGACCACATATTTTTTGAAGAAGAAATCTGAAGCCTTGAAGGTATTTAAGGAGTATGTGGCTACTATGGAGAAGCAAACTGGAAAGAAGGTAAAATGTATTCGTAGTGATAATGGGCGGGAGTACACTAGTGGCGATTTTGATAATTTTTTAAAATTAAATGGAATAATTCATCAGCGGTCTACAAGTTACACACCCCAGCAAAATGGCGTCGCCGAAAGGGCAAATAGAACCCTTATGGAAATGGCCCGATGCATGCTGGAGGAGTCCAAGTTGCCACAATACCTATGGTCGGAGGCCATAAATACGGCAACGTATATCAGAAATCGTTCGCCAACGAAAATTTTGAATGATAAAACACCATACGAGTGTTGGTTTGGTTATAAGCCGTCTGTAAGTCACATGAAAATTTTTGGGTGTGATGCTATTGCTTTGTTGAAGCAACCTGGTGGGTCTAAGTTGCAGCCCAAAGGAAAAATGTTGTCATTTCTTGGTTATGCTGACCATACCAAGGGGTATAGGCTTTATGATAAAAATTTAAAATCAATTGTCATTTCTAGAGATGTTACGTTTTTTGAGGAAAAATTCTCAGTAGCTGAATGTGACATTAAGAGCGCGTCAAATAACAAAGTAGAAAAAACTAATTTTACTTTTATTTCGTACCCAGGTGATCACAATGCCGTGATGAATGAAGACGTCGGCAAAGGTGATATTAAAGATGGTAGTGGTGATGTTGCTGTGGACGATGTTGTTGTTGTTGATACTGCTGAGGATGTCTACGAAGATGCTGCTAGTGATGTTCTCGAAATTGCTTCTGAAGAAGATGCTGTTAGTGATGCTGAAGACTTTGGTGATGATGAGGTGCTTGTTGAAGATGTTGTTGTTGATGGTGAGAAAGAGCCCGTCGTAGAAGAACCTATTGCTAAATCGAGCGGAGGAAGACCAAGAATCTTGCGGACAGGAAATCCAGGACGACCGAGGAAAGTTTCTGCTGTTAGTCGAGAATATGCAAATAAACTCGTCTCAAGTGTTCCAGATCCGATCAATGTGAAAGAAGCTTTAGAAAGTGCTAACGCCATGAAGTGGAGAGATGCCATGAGAAAAGAATATTCTTCGTTGGTCGAGAATAATACATGGGATCTAGTTAGTGAACCAAAACACCAAAACATCATCGGTTGTAAATGGGTATTTGCAACAAAACGAAATGCAGATGGAGAAGTAGAGAAATATAAGGCACGTTTGGTCGCCCAAGGCTGTTTTCAGAAAGAAAACGTGGATTATTTCCAAACTTATTCACCGGTTGTGCGACATCCTACTATTCGTTTAATTTTGGCGCTTGGTGTCCAGAACCAACTTTTTATAAATCACATTGACATCGCAGCTGCTTATCTCAATGGAGATTTAGAAGAGGAAGTATATATGCGCCAGCCGGAGGAGTTTGTAGACCAGAATCAACCGGAGAAAATTTGTAAGCTTAAAAAATCTCTATATGGCCTAAAACAAGCCGGAAGAGATTGGAATCGGAAGATTAACGATGTGTTGGTAAGCATTGGTTTTGTGAGATGCAAAACAGATAGCTGCGTGTATGTTTTGAGAAACAGCCAACATATGAGTATAATTGGATTATACGTTGACGATTTAGTAATAGCTTACTCATCAGAAGCAGTCTTTTCCGATATCATGCAAAATTTGAATAGTCATGTGGAGGCTATTGATCGTGGACCAATCAAATTTTATCTTGGAATGGAAATCGAGAGGGATGGCCCAAAAGGAAGTATAGCTGTTCACCAGAGACGATATATTGAAGACCTGTTAACTCACTGGGGTATGGAAAATTGTAAACCTGCATCTACACCACTCGCAAGTGGAACCGTCTTAGAAAAATGTTCTAAAGACAACTGTGCTGCTGTGAACATCAAAGATTATCAATCGCTTATGGGAGCATTGAACTACTTGGCGACAATTTCAAGACCTGACCTTACTCATGTTGTCTCTAAGATGTCGCAGTTTTGTTCTCATCCGCACCACGAGCACTTTATAGCAGCGAAGCACATACTTCGATACTTAAGAAGCGATTCGAAGGTTTGTTTAATTTATAATGGTAATAATGATTTATTTTGTTATACAGATGCTGATTGGGGTTCAGACGCAACTGACCGCAAGTCTTACAGTGGTTACGTTGTGTATTTTGGCGGAGGTCCCGTAGCTTGGGAATCCAAAAAACAGCATGTTATAGCACTAAGTACGATGGAAGCGGAGTACATTGCTATGTGTCAAGGTGCAAAAGAAGTCGTTTTTCAAAGAAGCTTGCTTGCTGAAATGGGTTTCCTGAAATATTCCAAAGAAGCAACTACCATGTACTGTGACAATCAAGGTGCCAGCTTTTTTGCAAATAATGAAATTACACACAAACGTAGTAAGCATATTGACATAAAATATCATTATTTAAAAGACAAATGTTCGAAAAATATAATATCTATTTCTTATGTACCAACCAATAATAATTTAGCTGATATATTTACGAAGTGTTTAAACAAAAATAAGCATATTGAATTGTCAAAGAAATTATTTAAAATTTAATGAATTTCGTTTATATAAATTTTTTCATAGCGAATTTTGGTTGAGATGGAGTTTGTCAGAATGGCAACCCTAATTCTATTGTTCTATTGTATTAGCATATACTTTTAGTACCTATGTTACACATAATTATTACTAGTTAAGTCACTTGAATAAAAACCACTCTTGAAGTAAGTCGCGCTCTTCTTTTACTTTGTTTGTCCACTTGTTCTCGCTTACAAGTTACAAACTGGTAGACCAAAAAAAAAAGATTATGCTTTGTACATAACCTTAACCGTGTTGTTCAACTGGCTAATGCATAAAATAGAAATCGCCGCTACATCGCCCGAGTTTTTTGGAGCAGAAAAACGTCAACAAACTGGTTGCACTATGAGCAGCGTAGGCTCTATGACTATTGCCAAATTGAATAGAAACTTAAGCAATCTGGCCACAAAAGACGACATTGCATCATTAGGCTATGAGATTCCTCAAATGCTAGCCAACCAAGTTGAGTGTGTTGAAATTTAGAATCGGAAGTTGAAAGGTTATTAAAAAAGGAATCAGAAAATAATCTTATCATTCACTTGCCTAGTTCTGATTTAAGGACATCTTTAGCGAAGGCAAAAGAGGTGTGTGATGGTCTTTTAGAGGGTGTTTATGTTGAAGCGGTGAAGGAGACTTTCACGGTCAAATACAACAACAACTATTCAATCGCTCTGCAGCTGCAAATGTTCTTAAGAAGGCTTACAAATTCAAGGGAACGAATATCTTCATACATAAGGACCTTCCATTCCGTATCCGTCAGAAAAGAAGATTCCTGGTGCAAATACAAGCAGCGATCAAGAGACAGGCCCCATTATAAAAACTTCCCTTAGAGATGATTGTCTTGATATCGATGGTACCTCATATACCTGGGACAACAACCTTGGCCTGAGATGCGGTAATGGGGATAAATATTTAATTTTGAGTGAGAAATTTGATGTTTTAAGTGAAGTTCGAACGCAAATTGATCGACACAAAAAATCAACTCGTGTAACGGAATCGTCACCTACTATTGCTTGCAACATATCTGTCAATGCCTATGGAGCTGTCAATTCAATCTCCCATGATAATCAAGTCATCGTATAACCGGAAACGCATTCAGTTATTTTTAAACAGAACAAAAATTAATAGCAATAATACTAAAGGCCCAACTATAATAGGCATAAGCTAGCATATGCGCGCATAATAGGCGGAGAGGCGACTGTCGGATCACTTAGCTCATCCTCTCAATGGATCTAATACCTCTTACAAAATAGAGATACTCTAGAGAAAAATTATGCACCAGGGTTGCCTATCAGATTTTGGGCCGAAGACGTCTAAGCCGGGGCACTTCCGGTGCGTTTTTTTCACCATGACTTAGCCCATCCAGTTAATGGCTGAAACTAGTGCCAAACAATAGATCTCGACGAGATAGATCGAAATATATAGGGTTGCCTAACTAAAAGTGGGCCGAAGCGCTTGGCAGCCCTATTTCAAGGTGCGTATTTTTCGACCATGACTTAGCCCATCGAGTTAATGGTTAAATTTGGTATCAAATGAAAGGTCTGAGTCTACTGATTACGAATATATAGGGTTGCCATGTCTTAACTGGGCCGAACCCCTCGGCAGCCCCGTTATAAAAAAAAATCCACCGAACATGTAATGCCTTATAACTTAATAATTTGTCTGGCTTTGTTCATTAAATTTTATTGTATTTTATGTATTATTTATCAAATGAAAGCTCAGAGCCTGTAGAAAATTAATAAAATAGTTTTATATTTATAACACATCTCTTCTTCTTCTTACTTTATCTATTGACGTAAATAAACACCGAAAGAAAATTGTCAGCCTTTGTCACTTCCGCTGCTAGACCATACCCTTACAGAGTACAAGCGATATTCAGAATCAACACTATCTGGAAGTCACGGAAAAACTGCCCAATAACACATGCAATATATTTATTTTTTGAACACCTTTTTTTTTACTATCTCGTAGTATAAGGACCAATGACTTTGAATTATACCTTCAATCTCTATACGATTTGAATCAACAAAATTATGCAAGATGGATTTTGTATTATCTAAGCAACTTTATGTTATTAAAAGAAAACAACTCCCCACTTTTAGAAGATTTTAGAAAAGTAGCTTTTGGTGTAAAAAGAACTAAGTCTAATTTTTTAAGGACACCTGTTGATTTGACACTTGAGCAGACGATAAATGTAGATGCTGCAAGTTCTTTAACTGGTATAAGCCATTTTACAAACTCCATTTCTGCGCGCCAGTGTTGGGCCTTAAGTCATAGTCTGCGAACAAAAATAATATCAACTATGCTTGGCGTAATTAATTTAACTAAAAACGATGACACAGTTCATGAACTCGAAAGTTTTATGATTTCAAAAGACAGAAAAACATTAGAGAACATAGTTTCAAATTTCAATAATAACATCAATCCATTCGATAAATCGGTAGACGAAAAAAGTTTATTTAACGTAATTACATGGAAGGGCTGTTTCGGAAGAGACAATAAATTTTCTCTTAAATTTAAACAAAATGGGAGAAACCAAAAACATGAGTTCATAGCTGAATCTAATAAAAATCCTGAAAGATTTGAAAAACTCATCAAAAGAATAAACTTACAAAATTTTGCTTCGGAGTGTTTGAAAAAAACACTTAAAAGCAAAGATGGCACTAAGAACGTTTTGTTGAAAATGGAGAGTGATATATTTGGAAGATTGCTTGCTATTGCTCTAGAAAAGTAAATTGATACATGGAGTACTGTCTTTCATTTCCATTTTCACCAGCTCCACCTTTATTGTGCCATTGTACGGGAGAAATGCTCAAGACAGATAAGTCAGTACTTACAAAGAAATTACGTTCCCTCCATGTATCTAATCCTCCTTCTAACGTTGATGTTGATTTAATAGATGGGTTTTATCTCCTGCATCACTTAGGGCCTTCTTTACCTCAGTGGTTTGACAAACTATCTGAGCTTATTTTAAAAAAAATTTGCAACACCATGGCTACTCAGATCTACTTGATATTTGATCGTTACTTTACTCCATCAATCAAAGATGTCGAGCGAAATAACCGCCATGATATCAGTGCAAATTAGACAATTCGTGGACCATCACAAATAAGGCCAAATGACTTTTTAAAACATTTGCGTGACAAAAAATTCAAAGAAGCTTTAGTTGCATTTTTATGTAGTCACTATGAAAGTAGTAGTATGTGCTCAAAAAATTCAAAAAATATTTGCATCCTTAAACACCCCAAACCAAATTAACAACATTAAAAACATGGAATTACTACAAGAATTCACATGCAATTTGTACTCCACAAAACGCAAAAGTGTCAATCTTTCACGCTTTATTATTTTTCAAAAAATATTTTCAACGAAAAGCAATGAAGATCGCTTTCTAAAAAAAGTTAAAAATTTCGATTCCAGTATGTTACCGCCATGCTGAATATCTTTAAAACAAAATATTCTAAGGACTATTTACGTCAATGCCATGTGGCAAAATGCTACTGAACCTCAATGCAGTCAATTAAATCCCAGTGAGTGTGGTTGGTTAGTCAAAGGCGACATAATAGAACCGCTTTGGTTCGTAGGAGATGCTACACCTATATCTGTCGAAGAAATAGTTATTGATGATGATATCGAAGAAGAAGAAGAAGATAGTTTTTATTCTGATGACGATAACTAAACGACAAATTGAAAAAAGAATGTATATATGCTTTTATTTGTATCTTATTTTGCAAATGTAAACTATTGGAAAGTAATCAAAGACTATGTTCCTTAAATTTGTAAATGAAAAAGCATTAAAATTGTGATTTTTTTTGTTTAACGGTAAATAAAAGTTGAATAAAAACTCTGCTCATATAAAAAATATATACATATAAAAACTCTCTTTACTTATAAAAATCTAGCATGAAATTCAATTTTAAAGGTAAGTCATCTAGCTATTTAAAAGAAGGCAACTTATACATTTTAAATAGCAAAAGCAATTATTGTTGCCACTGTACTTTTTTGACCTAAATTCCATTTTATAGCAAATCTTTTATTTACGTCAAAAGATAAAGTAATGTTTTTGGTTAAATAAAATGAACGTTTTAAGGAAAACTGCAGTAAATCTTTTTTTGACATATATAGATTTTTTATAAATATAAAACTATTTTATTAATTTTCTACAGGCTCTGAGCTTTCATTTGATATATAATACATAAAATACAATAAAATTTGATGAACAAAGCCAGACAAATTATTAAGTTATAAGGCATTACATGTTCGGTGGATTTTTTTTTATAACGGGGCTGCCGAGGGGTTCGGCCCAGTTAAGACATGGCAACCCTATATATTCGTAATCAGTAGACTCAGACCTTTCATTTGATACCAAATTTAACCATTAACTCGATGGGCTAAGTCATGGTCGAAAAATACGCACCTTGAAATAGGGCTGCCAAGCGCTTCGGCCCACTTTTAGTTAGGCAACCCTATATATTTCGATCTATCTCGTCGAGATCTATTGTTTGGCACTAGTTTCAGCCATTAACTGGATGGGCTAAGTCATGGTGAAAAAAACGCACCGGAAGTGCCCCGGCTTAGACGTCTTCGGCCCAAAATCTGATAGGCAACCCTGGTGCATAATTTTTCTCTAGAGTATCTCTATTTTGTAAGAGGTATTAGATCCATTGAGAGGATGAGCTAAGTGATCCGACAGTCGCCTCTCCGCCTATAAGTCATGGTCGAAAAATACGCACCTTGAAATAGGGCTGCCAAGCGCTTCGGCCCACTTTTAGTTAGGCAACCCTATATATTTCGATCTATCTCGTCGAGATCTATTGTTTGGCACTAGTTTCAGCCATTAACTGGATGGGCTAAGTCATGGTGAAAAAAACGCACCGGAAGTGCCCCGGCTTAGAGGTCTTCGGCCCAAAATCTGATAGGCAACCCTGGTGCATTATTTTTCTCTAGAGTATCTCTATTTAGTAAGAGGTATTAGATCCATTGAGAGGATGAGCTAAGTGATCTGACGGTCGCCTCTTGGACTATAAGCAGCGTTACCACTTTACTTCAATTGAAGTAGATCTACTTATTTTTTTCAAATAAATCTTAAATCTACTTCCTACTTCGCATCATCATCAAAATATTGAAATCTACTTCATTTTCAATATCTGTTTTTTTACCTACTTCAATTTTAATAAAAATAGACTGAATCTACTCCTTTTTTCTCTCACTCTTGTATGTAGTTAAAACTTTCTAGAGAATTAAAAATCGCTTGAGTATTTGCATTTGCAGTGAAGTTACGTCTTATCTTATGTATTATAGTGTAACCCTTTTGTCATTTTCGGCACACATGAAAGGGTCTTGAAGGACCTTTATCATAATTTTTAGTCAAAAGGGCTGTTGAAAATGTCTACGCCGTATTTCAATAACAACAACTTGATTTTAGAAAATAATGCCCTAATCCTCATCGTTTCACTTTTCAATAGACGAAAATTATTTTCAAACAATCCTTAACGACGTTTTAAAAGCTTATCGATCTCCCAATAACACATTTACGTAGTTTGATTTTGTAAATATCATACATATAGGGGGGCCTGTATGGCAAGTTTGCATTCGTAAACAAATTCGAATTCGAGATTTAAATCAAACATGACATTACGATGGTAGAGAAGACGAAAAAGTGGTCCCCTGATTTTTTCAAACTAAAAATAACAGTAGTTTCAATACAAATTTGTGCGGCCAAAAATCGATAATTCGATTTTTTTTCAAAAACAAACCGATAGATTTTTTTTAATTCTTGCTGAAATGTGTGTTCTTAGTTTAGCTTCTTTCAATATAAAAAATATATAAAGGCTATCCCATCCCAGCTAGAACAGTTATTTTGTTTTAAGCTTTCTCAAGAACTAAACTATTTTTTTTCTGCCAAAAATATCATTGTTTTTATTTTTAATTTAAGAACAAATATTATTTTTTCGAAATTTGATTTCTTGAAAATGGGTTATCATTTTTTACAAAATTGAAATGCCAGTCGTTTAATAATAAGTTCAAAATTATATACCAAAAATATTATTAAACTAAAATTCAAAAACGATTTTAAAACGCAAATTTTAAAAAAAATATTTTTTCTTGAGAAATCAAATGGCATTTACATTTTTGAAAACAAACGTTTTTGCAGGTACATTTTAATTCAATACACGAAATTGTTTTACACAGACATTTTTGAATACATGAGCGAGTTCTCATGCGAACCAGTCGTGCATTTTATTTTTTGCTGTTTGTTAATGTTTTAAGTTGTGCCCTAGAATTATTTTGGATTTGATTGTTTGTTTTCAATATGAAAAGATATTTTCAAGTTGTCCAAAAACAAAGATAAAAGGTTTGTTAATTTACTAAAATTTTATTGCGATTACAATAACTATTTCTTGAAGAACTCGTCCTTTGCAATAAAAACATCCTAAAGTCATTTGATATGACCAACACGAGCTCAATCTTTGCTTTCTCGTTGCTAACAACCAAGATTTAATGAAATGTTACATTAACATATTGAAGTATATGATATGAAGCCTTAAATAATTAAATTTTTGTTTTTATTTTTTTTTATTAAAATAATGTAATTTAAAAATATGTAGAATAATATGAAAAAGTTAATTTTTGAAATCTACTTCCATTTTTCTCAATCTACTTCAATTTTTTCCTTAAATCTACTTCCACTTTTTTTTGAGAAGTGGTAACGCTGACTATAAGTAAACGTGCGAATACAAGGAATCTCAATACGAGTGAACATAATGGAGTCTAGCTTCGTTTCGTTCAATTTTTCTCAGTTTCGTTAACTTAAGCACACTTAAGCAAGAGCGATCCCAGTCGCTCGCCGCATAAGTAAAATCTGACAGTTTTGATCAAATACACACAGGCTAACTCCACTGCATATAATTTCTCTCAGAATGTTTATCATAACATAAAACATCCAAGTATGTCCAAGAGAGAGACAAAACCTTCAGATATCAAACATATCAGATATCAGACATTTAGTTGGAAAGAAAAATCTCCTGTGTAGTTGGCACACAAACAGACAGTGTGCACATGGATATTTCATTCTGTGTTTCTGTTGTGTATTCTGTTAATGTCATTCTGTGTTGATTACTTTCATTATTGTTTATTATTATTGTTAATGTGTCGCGTCGGGTACAAATAAAACAATTAATCAAAGAAAAGTAAATATAAAAAAGTTAATACACAAAACAAAAAAAGGAAAAAGAAAATATAAAAGAAAAAAACAAAGCAATGGAAAACATTAATAAATTAGATGCAAAGTTCGATCTTATTTTAATAGAAGGTGTCCGAAGAAATAAATGTCTCTATGACAAAAGGGACGCCTTCTATTTTAATAAATTAAAAAAAGAAAAGGCGTGGAAGGCAATAGCTGAAGAAAGCAAAAGGACAGGTAAGCAATTCATAAAATATGTTAATTGCAAAAAGTATTTATTTACGTGTTTTTATATTCTAGATCCAGAATGCCGGTTGCGGTGGAAAGCCCTCCGAGAAAGGTACTCGAGGGAACTAAGGAAGCTTAACCAACCTTCTGGAAGTGGCGCTTCAGAATATTGCGTTTGGGAGCTGATGGAGGAAATGTGTTTCCTAAAAGATTCCATGCAGCCAAGGAAGTAAGTAAATTTTACTTTATTGTGTTTAAATTTTAAAGATTAATAATTTGTTTTTATTATTAAAGGACAATCTCCAACGAAATTGACGAAAACATTGAAGCAGCACAGTTTTTCAGTGATGATGGTGGTGCTACCGCCGAAGATTTTTGCACTGCCACAGCCTCATCAAAAAAAAGGAAAACTGCATTTGATGGGCTATGCGAAAAATTTGGCAAGGTAGTGGAAAAACTTGATGGAAGTTTTATCCCTTCACACTCAATCACTGATGATGGAGATGAAGAATTTGTATCATCCATTATTGCAATGACGCGAGCTCTGCCACCAGATGCAAAGGATGCCTATAAGATAGAAATGCTGACGCGAGTTACCCAGCTTAGGAGGCAGTATAGATCATTTGGGAGCATTTAGTATTTAGTGTTTCTGTTTCTTTTTTTTTTCAATTTTATTGTATTCAGTTTAAACAGTGAAGTATGTATATTTATTTGTATATTAATATAGTTTTAAGTGTTTTTTTTTTTGTTATTTTTTTTTGTAATAAAATTAATGAATTCTCGTGATTTAAAAGTTAAAAGAAATAGTTTTCTATTTTCTACAAACATGAAACCAATTGAAAAGAGGTGAGTCATTTACTGGAATAAACAGGACTACAAGCATCGGGAAAACAGTGAAAGAGTGTATTTCAGTTTTGAAACAAAAAATCACGAAGATTGTTTCTTATCGTGGTTGATGTTTTGCCACCATATTGATGAATGTTTGGCGATGGTGCTATTGATGGAATATTGGTGTTTACTTCCGTCCGCCATAATCCGTCATGCCGTTGACCATCAGAATCCTCACAATCTACATAATTGGTGGGACAATAACCCTCATTTTCTTTGTTTAGCATTATAAAATTATGAAGAGCAATACATGCTAAAATAATTTTCTCTGCGTTTTCTGGAAGCATATGTAACGTCGTTAACAAAATTCGCCAACGGGCCACTAATATTCCAAAGGAATTTTCAATTGTGCGACGAGCGCGAGAAAGCCTTTTGTTAAAATTTTCTTCTTTTGGTTGAAGAAGGGTTACGGGATATGGTCGCATAAGATTTGTGGCCAACGGGAAAGCAGCATCGCCCACAAAGTAATGCGGGATTTGAACTGGTGAGTCCGGCAAGTTTGTTGGCTGAGGAGTTGGAAGTTTATTTCCCAAAAGTTTCTTTCCAAAACAACTGACCTGAAGGATTTCTAGTCAGAAAAAAAAATGTTATTGATAGGTAAGAACATTAGAAAAAAAGAGTTTTGGTTTTTTACCACCGTCGCTTTGGCTTCCATACGCTCCAATGTCAATGTGGGTGAAGCAATATTTCGCATCGCAAACGGCCATAAGAACAATGCTGAAGAACTTCTTATAATTGAAGAACAGACTTCCACTATTGGGTGGACATCTTAGGGCAAAATGTTTGCCGTCGATTGACCCAAGACAATTGGGCATGTTCCACAAAGTCCAGAAGTCGTGGGTTATCATTTTAAAATCTTGGGTACTGGGTTCAGACACATAGATTGGGTGGAAAGCTTTCCACAATAGCTCTGACGTTTCCAGTACTATTTGCCGAACAGTTTCTTTCCCTAACTTGAACGACCAGGCCAGTGACTGAAAAGACGTGCCTTGTGACAAGTAACTAAAGAAAGTAAACAGTGAATGAGATGTGAAAGCATTGATTCATGAAGTGAACTTACAGAAGGAGGACAGCCAGCCGACATTCGGGTGAAACTGGTTGTCTTATAGACGTTTTTACCATGAGTGGTGACAACAAATTAAGCAGCAAATTGTACAGTGCAGGACGCATTCTGGTGTATATAAAAAATTGGCCACTATCAAGCTCTTTGATTTTCAAAAAGGTAACATGGAAAAAACCATTCCTTCTAATGTCCCTGTTTATTTCTCGCACAGCACAAGAATGTTTCCTTTTTTTTAAGCAGATCATCCATTTCTTTTAAAACACACAGTCCTTCAAATACTGTCCGTACTAGCTTTAATTTTTTTAAATTTTTTAATTTGTTATTTATTTCCATTTTTTTATTTTAAACAAAAACAGAAGTCCTGAATCAAAAAAACACACAAATTGCACAGCTGCGAATATTATTTTGACATGTAGATACGTGAGCAAAATTGCATTGTGGCTATCTGCAGTAATTTCGCAAACTTAAGTGAATTTTCGTTGGGTTTTTGACATAAGCTTATGTTTGCTTATGCTTATTATAGTTGGGCCTTAACAATTTAAACTTTAAAATTTTACGTTACAATACAACTGGATTGAAAAATAAGCTTATGTACCCCAATTTTTTTAATTATATTAGAGAATTCGATATTTTCATTTTAATAGAAACTTTTTTAATTAAAAACCAATATGAAATTTTTAACAATATGTTTAGAGAATACGAACTTGAGTGGACTGGACAGCTGCGTGTAGAAAACGCAAGAGCAAGTGACGGAATGGTGATAGGTTTCAAAAGTCATCTTAAACACATTTTAAAATTTAAGAGCACTGGCGGAACCTCCATCATTTCCTATGAAGATCAAGGCGAAAAAAAACTTAATTGTACCAATTTATCTTAATTATAACCATTGGAGTGAAGATTTTGAGGAGCTGGAGGATCTCTTGGGTCAGTTGAATGAAACAAATCTTCTGTTGCTAGGAGATTTTAACGCAAGGATTGGAAAAGAGCTTGGGTGTCCCACGTACTCCTCAGTGTTATCATCATGTTTGAACCAGCACCATGTCTCAAAAGATAATCCAAAAGATAGTAAAGGATCCAGATTAGTAGAGCTTTGTGATTCGTTCAACTTAACAGTTTTATACGTTCATTAGATCTTCAGGTCACTCAGTTAAAGAATATGGTATAACCAAAGGAAATTGGTTGAGAATTATAACGGATTTTAAAGTAGGTGCTAAAACTTTATGCCTTTAGTCATTTAAGTGAGAATAATGTAGCTGCCTCACATATAACGATGGATTTAAAGCTGCCCCCAAAATTAAAATGGAATGATCGCTTTTTGCAGAGTTACCAGCAATGCTTGAATAGGGAACTATATTTGCTGAAGGAAGTATCTCTAAGTCCATCCATGAAAGAATTACTATCTGTTATAAGAAGAGCATATCCACATCAATCTAACCTGCTTAAAACTCGAAAAAAAGCAAATCTCGTTTGATAAGGAGTGTGAAACGGCTCGAAATCTATCGTTTTCACTCCTAACCTTGTTTCGCTCATCTAATAATGAGAACTTAAAACTATGGTACGCAGAGTCAAACAATAAATATAAAACCTTGTGCGTGCAAAAAAGGCAAGCGTAGTCACTACACTGTCAATGGCAAGATCGTCTGCTGAATTTTGGAAAGGAATACAATTAGTAAGTGTGGCTAAGTTTACTATAGGGTGCGGTCTTAAGGCGTCTCATTTAAATAATTATTTTTCTTTTGATATTGTAATTTTAATGAGTCAATTTATGTTTGTGGTTTAGCTTAGTTATGCTAGCCGTAAACACATCGGGACTCAAGTCTGTCAACAATTGTATTTTGTGTGCACTTCCTTTAATCCTAATCAGTTGCATTCATAGCTAGGACCCTTAGATGCGTCTCTGACAGCGCACCCATCATGGTCAAAATCAGGGCAGGCAACAAAGAGTAGATGTGATCCAACCTTTTGCCTTACACCTTTAGCTGATTTTGAAGCCCAGTTAGTTAACCTTTAATGCTCAATAACAAGGCTAAAATGTCAGACTTGTTCCTTTGGGGCAACTGTTGGTAAAGCCTGTTTCGTGTTTCCACGATTTGGGCGTAGAAATATTTGGGATCTACGAATTTTTCGTAGTTTCTTTCTTGGAACTATGATCCCGGGTGTTTAAGATCTATTACAATTATTTCCGAAACTAATATTGTACATCTTAACGAAACTAATGGCAACGCCTCTAGCTTAAGCCAAGAGCAAATCGTCTGTAATCTCTTTCACTGCATACCGAATCGGGAATTGGGATTAGTCCTTTTTCAAAAATATTCAGATTTATATCAACATATTTTTTACAATCTTTTATATTAAAATGAATGTCTATAAATTCTAATATTTTTTTCCTACTAAGCTATCGAACATTTTGGGCTTCAGATTCGCATTTAATACATACATACATAATTAACTTCTATTTTTCTTACAATAGTTTTTTTTTATAATATCAAAGTCAATTCATTTAATTTTTCTGACAATAGTATCAAAGTAAATTCATTTTTTTTCTTCTCTCTTTCTTTCATCATTCTGTTATTTTTCTGGAAATTGTCTTAATTCTATTAAAGTAATTCGGCAGAATTTCTTTTTATTTTCTTCTTCTTCTATATATATAAAAATGAATTGCTGTTCGTTAAGTATCTTGCACATGAGCTACGAACTGCGAACTGTGGATGTTCGCATATTTTGACTTTTCTTTCACATGAGCTTTGTTTCTATTCGCAGACAGCGACGAACTGTCAATTTATAATTACCCTTTTCAACAAACAAAATAAGAGATATAATTTTGAGCTTAAGTTGAGCGCGAACAATTTATTCGTTGCAGTGTGGATTGTATGTGAAACGCAAATAGAATTTTACAGTTCATAGCAACCACATTGCAATTCGTTGCTAACAAATTGTTTTTACAAAATTGTCTTGTTTTAGAGAACAAAATGCAAATTTTATTATCCTAACATAAGTGTCGATTGGTTTCTAATAATTTAATTGTGTTTTTGTTTAAAATTGGCTTTTTGAAATGTGTAAAATCACGTTTGCTCTCACTGAAACTCGAGAACGGATGAACTGATTTATCTTATCTTAGTCTTGAAATGTTCGTGGAGGTCTAGCGAAGGTTTAAAAGGCAAGAAAAAATCGAATAATTTCCGGGAAATGCCTAAAACCAGCCCTTTTCTATTTCCCATACAAACGTTTTCGAAAGTCAATTTGAACTTTATTGCTATTCAATAAAGTTCATATCAAGTTATAATCACTCCCTATTGTCCAAGCAATTTAGGTGTGGTCCTAACGTCAAAGAGTCAATTTGCAATTTATTACCGCTGCATAAAGTTCAAATTCAATCATATCTATGAAAATAATCTTCGCGTGCGCTTTGGAGGATCTAATGTCGCGTTCCGAAAATAAACAAAATTGAATCGCGAACGGGACAAAAAATGTAATGAACTATTAGTACCACTGATTGCCAATTAATTTGTTCGGCTTCATGAAACTTTATTTTAGCTAACTTCAGATTATTTTTTTGAGTTTGATAAATCTTAAGTTTTATCACAAATTACGTTTCTGAACACAACCATAATATTTGAGGTTAGATATGACAACCAACTAATATGTCAATAATTTTGTCGCCCTTCAAAACAATTAATGGCTTAAAGGTTAAATCCAAAAAAATTAATAAAAAATCAGAACACGGAAAAAAGTATTACGATTGAGTGCATCCTTCTATCTTTCTGAGTGACGATTACCGCTACGTGCGCGAGAAGTTTCTTTACTTGTGTGATCCTTTGTGATAGTAACTTTCCAAGTAATGTGCTCTTTTTTTGTTGATATTTTGTGATAGTGACACTTTACTGTTAAGTTACTGTTTAGTGAGCGAGAAATTTTCTCACTTTGATTAATTACGTTACGATGCCGAGGAGAAGACTACCTGACTTAGGTCGTCGCAGTCAATCAAATGTTCGAAGTGCTACCTCACATCCACATGCTAGCTGAGGACCAGAGAGAGACAGATCAAGAAAATAGTCGTATCGCTATCACTGCTGTCGGAATGGCTACTATAGTAGCATTTGGCTCCTTTACTGTAGGAAGGGCTACTGTGCTACCCATGTCTCAAAATGGTTCCTTAAGACTCCACATAGAAAATTAATGAAAATATTTTTAAATCCTGATTTCTCACATCCCTGCTGCCATTCAAAATTTAACATCTCTGTTAAACTTTAAAATGTCATGTTTCAATTTCAACTGGAACACAAGTATAACAGTTTTGCAGTTGAAGTTCAATTCAATGCATGAGCAAGTGAGGTAGCGATATTTTTATCGGCATGCCATAGCTATATCTTATTCATACATTTTATTAAAACATTCACTGTTAGTTTAGTTACCGTTTGACAAACATTAATAAATTTCAAGAAAGGAGAAAATAAATTAAAAATGGAAAAGTAAGATCATAATTTTGGACATAGAGGAAATATATTATCTAGAGTCCCGACTTAATGGGTTTGCTCTCTTTCGGCCTACAAACTAAATTTAGAGAATTTTGCCCGTTAGCATAAGCATGTGTTAGTTCTCCCGTGCATTTCTTATGGGAAAATTCAGATTCTATGTAGTTGTTATGGGCTTTTGGTGAAGTTTGCACAATTAGGGGGAAAACAATGTGAGGTGAACTCAGCCGCTCAAAAAAAAAATTCGTTGAATTCAAAAATTGAAAAATGAATGCAATATTTTTAGAAAAATGAATTTTACAACTTCTTTTTAGTGAAAATTGTGCTAAAAATAATATTTGACAGCTTTTGGCACACAAATTCTATTGTTTTTATGAAAAATTTCGCTAAAAACAGAAAAAATCGTGCTGAAAGTATAAGCGCACCCTAGAACTGTAATGCGAACGTTTCTCAATTTGATTTATGTCAAGTTATGACAGATTAGCATCGAGGTGAGTATTTTGACAATTCTACAAAAATAAAAAAAAAACAATGTTTTTGATTGTGATCAACAAGAAAAAGTGTCTAGACTACCAGAAAAGTTTAAATAAAATATAAATTAATACAAATAATAAATTCAATATTTAAAAATTATAAATACATACTAATTTTCTTCTTGAAGTATTTCTTTCTCTATTTACAGGTAAGTTGGGTTTTTAAATATATCTAGCTATTTTATAGAAATAAAAATTATGATTCGATTGTGGCCAATTTGCTATTCCCCTGAAAAAAGTTTTTCTAGTTTGTGTAATAATATTTCATGGATATTTCAATAAAATCTAAACAATTCTTTTGATTTTAAGGACATTCTAATGAAATCTTGCTCCATAAAATTTTAACATTTTTCAGCTGAATTTCGGGAATTAAACTGGAATACCTACCTATATCATATCCCCATAATATAACCATGTACCTACATATAACATGATATGTTCTATTTGTGCAAAGTTCCCGCGTATAAAAAATAGACCACGACGAAAAACATCCATGTTTAATTAAAAAGTTGTTTAAAAACATGAGGTATGTACAAATTTGAATAAAATAGTATTGCATTTACTTGGAAATTTTTTTTTTTTTGCAGGTGAGACGATCCATAATTTAGAATCAATACTCTAATTGAATTCAATCAATTCAAAATTCAATTGAAATGTGAATTAATTCGGCAAGAGGTAATTGTTTCAAAACAGTAGCACTTTTATTCAAAGGAAATAAACCTTAATTTTTGTATGTAGTTGCAGCTTCTACTTTGTATGTACGAGTATGTACTCGACGCAAGAGTCCCTCCCAAACGGTGTTTGGAAACTGCTCATCACAAAGAAGGGAACCAAATATTTCAAGCTAGCTTGTATGTGCATCATAAAAATTCCATTAAAAACACTAATATGTTATATTTATTATATTTAAAATCACATAACAAATAAAAACTAAAAATTATGAAAGTCAACAGAATTTGACAATGTTTGTGTTCCATTACTTTAGAAAAAAAGCTATTTGAGATATAATTTTGAAAAAAGTAGGTAGTACATTGTTCGACAACAGATTTGAAATGTTGTTGGGACAATGTGATATTTATGGAGATTAGCATTTGTATGTACATACTATATGTATATAAGTTATTATTTTTGATTAATACTAAACAGAAAACTAGTGGAAATAATTACTAAAATTTCTTTTTTAGAATATTCTACATCATGGATATGGAAACTGATGACATATGTAAGTATTAATGACTTAAGACCAAAGTATTTAATAGTAAATTTATTTGTTGTCTACACTTTTTGTTTTTAAATTTTACTTTAAAATGAAGGAATTCGATTTGTGCAATTGAAATTGATCGCGACATACAAAAGGGGCTTTTAAAAATTTAATGGGTAGTTTTCTCAATATAGTACCAATAAATTAGAACAAAAAATAGTCAAACTAAAATATCTCTCGAACCAATAACGATCGACTTCATTTCAATGTTATAGTACAAATTTGTATAAACTTAAAAAAATTCACACATAGTTTTTTTTATAAATCAAAATTTACTTAAATAAAAATTTAGCTTCATATTAGTTAAAAATTATGAAATTTATTTGTTTTTGTTTTAGTGACGAAACAGCGGAACATAAGCTGTGAAAATGAACTCCCTATTGACGCCAGCCAAGCAGCATGTTCTACGCCAAAGAAAGTGTGTGTTCTTAAATGCAAGAACTTTACATCTCTTCATTGATGCCCGCAGGATGATGCAAGGTAGATATTTATTTTTAATATAATTATCTTAATATATTTGCTAGAAACAAACATATTTTTTATAACTTTTTTATTTTTTTTTAATAAATCGACCTTGCGAATTTCGTTTGCATATACAGTTTTCGTGATAAGCTGAGCGTTTTCTTTCACTTGGTAGACGGTAAAGGATAATAAAATAAGTCTTAGTTATAGTTTACATTAAGTTTTTTAATTTTTAATTTTAATTCACTATATCGTCTCGCGTTAGTTTTAATTAAAAAGTTAATCAATTTAAATGTATTTTAATATAAGAAATAAATAAAAAAAGAATAATCTCTTAGTCTTTAAGACATAGGTATTAGATAAGTAATTTTAATTAGTATAATTAAACTAGAATAATTTTAGTAAATAAGACAATAAATCCGGTTTAAATAAATGATATTATTTAATATAAATTGATAAATAACATTTTTTATTGCAAATATAGAATTTTAATTTGTAACTTTCTCGAATAAAAATAGCAGAGAAATATGGAGGGTTAGGCTCAATCTGGCACAGCTGAAGAAATCTCAAAGGGTGTGCAATAAGCATTTTTCATTTGAAAATAGAAAGCGTTTGCCCTTATGGGCTGTGCCAGATTTCGTTGCCCAAGATTCATCTGCTGATGTGGTTGCGGAAGAAAAGGATGGCCTGGAAGATATTGGCTACCATAGCATATCTTTTGGGACCCAGGACTTTTCAACCCAAACATGCCCTGTGTTGAGAAACAACACGCCGAAAAAGGTAATATTGAGAAAATCAAATTTAAAACTGAAGCAAAAAATTAGGCAGATGCAAATAGACCATGACAAAAATATCCGGTCTAAGGACTGTGAGCTTTTGTCCTTGAAATTAGAAATTGAAAAATTAAAAAAAAAAGTTGAGTCTTCCGCGTTATCTATGGAAAAATTGCCAACGGATGTTAGGTTAATAGTAGAGAACAGTTTAAGGAATTTTGACAGGCCTCCTCAGGGACGTAGGTATAGTATAGAGTTAAAAATGCTAGCGCTTTCAATTCTTTTTATTTCTCCTGTTGCACATAGGTTCTTAAAGCCGTTGTTGGATCTTCCATCCGAAACAACTCTTAGGGATTTTATTTCAACCTGGCCTAAAACTCCAGGTAATATAGATTTTAATGTCAAAAGCTTAGTGCTTAAAATGAGTGAGAGTCAGCTTCCAGACATTTACAAATATTGTTCCATCTCAGCTGACGAAATGTCCCTAAAAACTCATTTTGACTACAATAGGAAAAGCGATTTAGTTGTAGGTTTAGAAGATTTTGGCGATGACGAATCGCGTTCAGCCTTCCCAGCAACTAGTGTTTTAGTTATTATGGTCCAAGGTATAGCAAAAAGATGGAAACATCCTCTTGCGTATTACTTTGTTAGGAATAGTTGTCCTCCGTCCGTTTTAAAAAAACTTCTGTTCAAAGCTATCAATGCGTTGCAAGATAATAATTTATGTCCCGTGCAATTTGTTTGCGACCAGGGGTCGAACTTTAGAGGCTTGGCCAGGGTGCTAGACATCAGCCCCGAAAAGCCTTATTTTGAAGTCAACTGTTCCAAGATATTCTTTTTTTTATGATGTCCCGCATCTACTAAAGAGTGCTCGAAACTGTCTTCTTCAAAATGATATCATTTTTGCAGAACAGGAGAGAGCATCATGGAACGATATAATCTATTTGTACGATGTCGACTGTGCAAATGAATTCCAATTATGTCCCAGGTTGACTCAAGACCATATAAGGCCAAATAATTTGCAAAAAATGAAAGTTCGTCTTGCAACGCAGGTTTTTAGCAATACAGTTCATGCTGCATTTAAAACACGTTCAAAGTTTGGTCATGTCACTAAAACTATGCTTTACACTTCAGACCTTGTTTTATTTTTCGGAGATCTTTTTGACCTCTTTAATTCTTCCGTAAAAACAGCGCAACAAGAGAAGCAGGCAGGATTCACAGGTAGTGGTAATCAAAAAGAATTTCTGAGGTTTGCCGATTCACTTCTTAAATCCATTCGCGTAATTAGCAATGATTTAGGCGGCGAAGATGTGACCAATAAGCTTTCCTTTATAAAAGGCTGGATTCTTAATATTCAATTCCTTCGCTCACTTTGGGAACATCTTACCTCATCCGGTTTTGAGTTTTTAGAAATAATTCCCGACCTAGTTGTCAAGATTTCCAAAGCGCTTTTCAGAAAATTTGGGGTATTCAATACCTTAAAATTGTTAGAAGGGGCAATTGTAGTGTAGAAGAGGATAGTAGCTTAAATGAAATATTTAGTTCGCGTACAAATTTAAGAGGAGATATAGATTGGTTGCATTATGAGCAAGATGGTGATCCAGATAGCATTTCGAGGATTGTGTTATCTAACGACATAAGTGGAGATGAGTTCATTAATGAAAACAGTTTTGTTTATGTTTGTGGCTGGCTATATCGAAAATGCTTTCAAAATCATACTTGTCCTTATGAGTTACCAATAGTTTCAGATTCCGTCCAGTCGGATAGTTTGTATTTTTCGTCTCAAAAACAATTCTACAACCGGAACCTCGTTGCTCCGCCCACCGAGTTTGTGGAATACATAAGACATCTGGACAATGTGTTTGTAGAACATTTTTCCAGTCTGTGTCATATGAAAGGAGTTGCAGAATACTTTTTTCAAGCTCTACAGTTTGATCCCCATTATTCTTGCTGCGAAAACTTTGACCCAAATTTTCTTCTTAGATTTTTTATAAGAGTTAGAATACATTTTGTTATAAGAATAATAAATTTAAGAATTAAAGAACCTAATTTCAGGAACAAAATGCTCACAATAATGCATTTGTAATTTTTTTTGATCTGTGATTTTATTTTTTTATTTATTTATTTATTTTATTGTTTTTATTACCTTTTAATTCTAGTATTTATAAAAAGTATTAATATTTATTTCTTCAAGCATGGTGCAATAGGCCTACCGGGGAAACCGAACACCTTATCAAAAAATCGGTTAACGCACTGAAAAGCATACCTCATGGGTAGTGTGGAAATGCTTATATTGTTTTATCACTAGAACCTCATTATTATTATTATTATTGTATATTTATTATCATTTCTGTTATAATATATTATGCATAATTATAAAAAATAAATAAACACATTATGAATTGAAAAGAAAAAATATTTATTTTCAATAGAGGCATGTAACGATTAACTAAGCAAAGTAAGTTTAAAATTAAATGGACTACAAATGGCAAGTATTGAATAACATACATAAACAATCATTAAGATTCTTCAAACAAATATATTTACAATATGAATACAGGGTAGTATCTTCTTCAGTCAACTCTGTTCTTCCCTCATTTCATATTCAAAACTTAAAGACCAATGTGCAACTGTATCTCCTCAAATCCTTCCCTATTTTCCTCACCCTAGAACTTAACAAAACATAAAAGATTTTAATAGCCCCTTCAAAGCCTGAAAGTTGTTAAAAAACGCATTTTTAAATAATATTTCCTTAAATATCAAAACTAATTTTATTATAGCTTTGTGACATACGCGTAGCACACATATACGGCTTTTAGAGGCTATCCAATTTCATGAAACTCTCTAAAACTTTAAAGACACATGGCAAAACTTTCGATATATGCAATACAAGGGTCCAGGTTGGTACTCCGGCCTAATGACATTGTGTTCGCATTGTTGACACGCAGAGATCGCTTGATCCACAAACACTTCCACTGCGAATAGAGATGGGTTGGTTAATAGGCAGGTTGGCCATGACGCTGCTGAATTTTCTTGACTATAAACAAATTAATTTTCATTATATAAGGAAATCTCAATTGGAGGTTGACTTACTGTTTTTGATGTTGATTTTCTGTGTGAAAATCGATGGATTCAACTAGCCGACATCGTCAGTAATCGCCGAGCGACTGATCTGAATCTGTTTAACTTAAAGGGGATTCTTGTCGGGCCAGCCCATTTGCTCCGAATGATTGCCACCGTTAAGCCAGTGCAATCCTTAGTGTTTGAATTAAATTCACTTAATTTACAGTCAAGGCTGAAACTTTTTGGATTGTATTCTTGCGTCTCTGGTAGTACTCTTTACACCTAGAAGATGAGGATTAAGCTAGTTGGCAACGATATGACTGTTTCGATACGTAAGCCACCGTTAAGCCAGAGCAATCCTTAGTGTTTGAATTGAATTCACTTAATTTACAGTCTCTGGTAGTACTCTTTACACCTAAGAGATGAGGATTAAGCTAGTTGGCAACATTATGACTGTTTCGATACGTACTTACGAAATTGATCGAAAAGGGCGTTAGCGGTCGACTATTGCATGGCAAAACTTCTTCTTGTACTTGTATCATTGACTTGGTGGTTTTTTTGCTGATGGTTTTTGATGGCGACACCTCCACCGTAAACACCTGCGGCAGCTATGGACATTGAGAACACAATCTGTATCTGTCGTTAAAAACATTAATATTATTTTTTAAGAGAAATATAATATACACAAAACTTGCCTGCAAATCAGCACCTTGTTGCTTTGTCTCCCAGATTTCTTCAAGGAAAATGCTTCCTGCATTATAGTATGTTATTGGCAGCATCTAAAATGAAAAGACAGACCATAAAATAAATCGATTATTGTTGTACCTCCTTCACTTCAATTTGACTTACTTTTTATTTAATTAAGTGAACTTGTATATCCTCTCTTCATTATAAAGATTTTTGGTCTGAAAAATATCGAATTATATTAAAAATCAGACCAATTAACAAATACTTACTCTTAAAATCCGAAACCCATTGTTTTGTTTTGCAAAATGGATTGTAATTTTTGACAGGTCACAAAATTTCCATACATTTCTTTATAAGGGGAATCCCCCATTTTGCTTTTTTCACATGTATTCACCGATAGGGAATTTGAGAGAGTTCACCTCGAATAAAATTTGAGGGTGTTTCAGGTAGGACGGGTACCGGTCGGGACTCTAGATAATATATTTCCTCTATGATTTTGGATATGCATGGTTCCTTTATTAAAATATTAACATTTTGACAGGTTTTTAATAAAAATATCAAAAACCCAAACAAAACAACCACCACCAAAAGATTCAGAAGCTCCTCCACCACCATCGCTTCCATCGGTAAATACAGAAAAACCGTCTAGCTCAAGGTCAACAGAAGTATTAACGGAAAATGTCACCAACACAACATCTTCTGCAGTAAAAAGAAAGGATCCAGATCCAGCAGACACCAAAGCAAGCAAAAAGAGGGTAAGAAAATTTCGGAACGCCTGGCTCGAAAGTTTTGATTGGATAGAGGAAGGAGTTGGACCTAATAATACTACAAGACCCTTCTGCAAAATATGCAAGATTAATCTGCCAAATAATTATTCACACCTGGAGAGACATCAAGATTCCCAACAACACACAAAGCTGAAACAATCGTTAATGAAACAGCCACTGATCGATAATATCCAACATACAAAAAATTTCAAGACCAAAACAAATAAAATCAAAACAGCAGAATTGCGAATTATAATGTTTTTAATTCAATATAATCTCGCAATTTCGTTGATATCACCAATCATTGATTTGATAAAAGCTGTGGCTTCCGACTCCGAAATAGCTAAAAGTCTTAAATGTGGAAAAACTAAGGCGACGGAAACAATCAACACGATTCTTAATGAAGAAGGGCTGGAAGAAATTGGTAAAATTATTCGAAACCAACCATTTTCACTAATAATCGATGAAACCACGGACGTCAGCACAACCAAATGCTTAGTTTTAGTTGTAAGGTATTTCGATTTTGTTGTATGTAAGGTTAGAGATAAATTTCTGTCATTAATTAGTATAGAAAACTGTGACAGTTTAAACATTTACAAAACGATAGTTACTTTTTTTCAAAATATTCAAGTACCTCATAAAAACATAGTCGGTTTTGCATCGGATAATGCATCTGTAATGATGGGAAAGAAGTCAGGAGTGAAAACCCTTTTGCAAAATGATCAGCCGCATCTTTATGTAATGGGATGCATTTGCCACTCATTGCATTTGTGTTCCTCGGCAGCTTCCAAAAAACTTCCCTCCCATCTTGAGGCCCTAACCAGAAATATATATTCTTTTTTTGCGCATAGTCCTAAGCGAAAACTGGAACTGGAAGAGTTTCAAAAATATTTTTCAGTTGAGGTGCACAAAATTCTTAAGATGTCTTCAACTAGGTGGCTTTCGTTGGAAAACGTTATTTCAAGAATTCTTGAACAATGGGTTCACTGCAACATTTCTTTATTTCTTATGAGTTAGAAAGCAATATGGATTTGGCACATAATATCTGTTCAGAGATCACAGAAATAAATAAAACATATTTAAGTTTCTTGGGTTACGTTTTGAATATAACAAATAAAATAAACATTGAATTTCAAGCAGAAGCCCCAAAAATACATACCTTGCTCCAAACTGTAAAAATGTATTATAAACATTTTGTCAAGCCACCATTTATAGATGATTTACAGCTACATAAAATAGATTTCTCAAACGAAAATATTTTTTTAAAACTTAACGACATTTATATTGGGGCAAAAGCGGCAATAATAATTAATAAAAAAAACATATCAGACTCTGACGTTAGAGCAATAAAAATTAATTGTCGTGACTACTACATTGAATTATGTAAACAAGTAAGATCCCGAATTAATTTTGATGATGAAGTTTTAATCGCAATACAAGGTATTGACCCCAAGAATTTAGCACCCAGTTTGGTTCCTTTAATGATGCTTTTTCCAAATTTAGTGGATGAGACAGACTCTGAAAATCTAGATGAGGAATGGCGGCTATTTCTAAACCAAACTTGTGTTTCAAATGAATTGGATTTTGAAGATTTCTACAGATGTGCTTTCCAAAGTAAAAATGCTTTGAATGAATATCTTTTTCCTTTGATAAGAAAATTTGTGGGTACGATTATTGCTTTTCCCCATAGTAGTGCGACTGCTGAAAGAAAATTTTCGGAGGTTAGTCTAATAAAAGACAAAAAGAGAAACTGCCTTTATGTAGAAACAGTAAATTCCATTTTAACGGCAAAAGAACTTCTAAACAATAACTCTTGCGAAAAGTGGGTATCGTCGAAGAGTTTAATTGAGAAGTATAAAAAAAGAGGTTTAGAGTAAAAGAAATAATGATGTACATATGTATGTATTTATTTTTATATTTTATGCTTTATTATGTATGTAGGTACATATGTACATGTGTAAATAATGATCTATTTTTAGTTATTTTGTATAATAAGATTTCTCATGTGGTTATATTTATGAAGATATATAACTATGTATGTGTATGGATACTTTTCTTTTGGTTAGTTTAACTTTTTTAGTTATTTTTTTAATAAAATTTTGTATGTGGTTATATTTATGTAGATATATAACTATGTATGTATATGGATACTTTTCTTTTGTTTAGTTAGAGTTTACGTTGCTATATCATTTTCCAACATTTTTCTTTATGTTCGTATGAATAAAAATATTGATACAAAAAATTAAAAAATTTTGTGTTTATTTTCATTTGTGATCATATTTATTTTATGAAATATCTGCCCGTAGCATTCGTCGATGATTTTTTTTTTATAACTATAAGCATTGTATATTTGTCATTTTTGTTCTAATTGTGAATGAATGCAGAACGAAGGTTCCGTCTTTAAACGAGGCTCCCCAACTTCATAAAATGCTCCCCAAATTTTAGTAAAACTGCTACTCTCGGAATTTGTGAAACGACAGCACTGATCGCTATGTCAGAAATGCGTTATTTAGTGAGTCACAATAAAGTTTATAGGCTTAAGCGGTCCCTAGACTATCAATATTATTGAACAATATATTGCACAATATTATTGACTGGTACCCCACACTAAACAATATTTCGCACAATAAATCATTTGAGAGTTCTTTATTTGTGCTTCAACATCATGCTCGATGATACGGATTATTGTTGTGTGGCAATTGCTCTTGCTATTTCATTAAAAAAAAAAAAGAAAAAAACAAACGCAGATGGATGAAGGACTGGTACAAAAAACGAAACGTGTTTACTCATCAAAATTTATTAAATGAGCTGGCTTTGAGCGAACTCAATGATTTTAGAAATTTCCTGAGGATGGACGATGGATTTTATAATGAACTGCTTGAAATGATTACGCCTATAATTATAAAGAAAAATACCAAATTGCGAGATGCTATTCCCCCTTCCCAGCGTTTGTCAATTACACTACGATTCCTTGCTACCGGAAATACTTTCGAAAACTTAAAATTTACAAGCGCAATATCATTTCATATACTTCGATTAATTCCACTATGAATTTGCGTTCCTCTTTTTTATTATTATTGTTTGCCATTTTGACATTTAATTCAGGGAGATGTTTTCACTACGAAAATTCAAAACAAATGACAAAATATTGCGCAAACACATCCACAGACTATACAATAAATTTGGTTGCACAATAAATATCAAAAGGATTTTGATTTCGTACAATATATTGCACAACCCTTCAATATGAGCCCTAGACTCTCAATAATATTGTACAATATCAAAAATTGCACAATAATATTGATAGTCTAGGGACCGCTTTAGAATGCAAGCCCACTTTGAAGGTATTATACCAGAATAGTCTAGTCTCTCATTACAGAAGGTTCTCACTACAGACTAAAAGCTTTTCTTTATAATTCACTTTTCATTGTTTTCATTATGGATATCCAATGTTCCGAATGTAATTTCTCGGCTTCTAAGTGCGATTTAATATTTTGCGGAGTTTGCCAATCCGGTTTCCATTTTAAATGTACAAAATTGACTAATTCCGATCGTGTTACGCTTGATTCTAATGCAAATATTTTCTGGAAGATTTTTATCGCATTTTTACTGAGCGCAAATCTGATTTTGATAACATTGTGAAACCAATACGCATGACACGCTCCCAAATTAAGTCAGTGCCTACGGTTCAAAACAAAAACAACAAACAACTCTAAAAAGAAAAATACATTTCTTCCTCGCCTCGTTTTGTTTACTCGCCGCTATCAAAATCTTCTCTATCTCCGTCACTTGCATCGAAGTATGGTTCCAACAACAAAACCCTAGTAAAAAAACCGGTTTCATGTAAGAAAAGTTCAAAGGCAGCAAGTAATTCAAACTCTTCTACAAGTAATGATCTTGCTAAACCATCTACATCAAAACATGCGGTGGCTTCGTCCGTTGCTGCTGGCCCAACATCACTATCCGACGGCTCCGATGAGACTAATGTCGCTGTTGTTGATGCTAATGCCCAAAAATACTCCATTACCAAGATCGGAATCTCAGCGTGACATTTCGGTTTGCCTACAAGCTAAGCACCCATTAAATGTGAGAAAGTGTGCGTGAAATGATACAAAAACCAAACACATTCTCACATTTAGTGTTCCGGCCCATCAAAATGCTTCATTATAGTCTGCAGGCACATCTAAAGGCTTTATTTTGAATGTTTTATGGCCTCGTTCAAAAACTAAACAATCCTAAGCAACAGAATCTGAAGTGCTGATATGGTCTTAAATTGGAAGATTTGTATAGCTTTTTAATTTTAATCCAAATAAATGCTGTTAATGTATATAAAATAAGATTGACCAAATACGTATTTAATGATTTATTAGTGCTGGTTTTTATTTACTTAAATTATTTGCGAACGCAATATGAGCTGCAACTGGTTAAGTATATTTTGAAATGGACAAAAGTGTAACCCAATACTTTGTAAAACGACAAAACAAACAATTTTTCAAGTGTAGTTGGCTTAGAGCATTTTTTGGCGACGTTAGAAGTTCAGGTGGAAACAATAGGCGGATGCCTCCGTATTTCTTTGTACAGACAATGCTACGAGAAGCATACTTGTGAAGTTCCATTGCCAACTTTAGGTAGTTTGGATTCCTCAATTAAATTATTATTTTCATCATTTAAGCATTTCGATAATTGCAAGATCAAATTTTAGTTTTGTTTGTTGCAGGAATATTTCTGAAAATTTCTTTTTGAGGGACTATGTTAGAGTTAGAATTTCGTTTTTAGTTAGATTTTGAAATATAAATTTGAGTTAACCATGTTTTAAAAATAAGTTGCTTTGTGTAAAGCATTTTTAATATATACGTAACTCATTAATTTTGTTATTATTAGCAGCACTTTTATTAAACATACCCTTTAAACAATAATAAGTTAACTTGAACTTTGGTAACTAAACATTTTTACGGAATGAATGCAAATTATATTTTGCGTTAAACTGTGGGAATTCACTAAAAAAAACTTCTTTACGTCAACAATAAACATTAATGTCGATTATTTGATCTATGACCTGTACATGAATTTAGAACGATTTTTTCACGTTTTAATTTGTGATGTGTCAAAATTTGCATTTTATTTGTTCTGCATTTATTCAACAGGTTCGCTATAATCGTTCTGATTAGTTTTTTAAAACATTGGTGTTCCTTTGATGCAAAGTTTTTTTTTATGGCAAACACATGTATGCATCCATCAATCAAGAATGTTATGGATAAAGTTTTTTTTTCGATTACCTATAACCCTTTTTTTTAAACTTTATATTTACTAATCAAAATGGAATTGAAGAATAGTTGCAAGCTTCAATCATTAAAAACAAAGTATTAATATACTTGGATTTGTTAAATTAATACAAATTTTGAATACTTGCAAACAAAATATTTAGGCCGTTTATTAACGAAAATTTATTAGAATTCAATACAAAAAAATTGCGCTCGCATCCTTACTTTGATGGTTCTTCGAACGCATCTTTGATACAATAGTTCGAGGTTAATTATGGAATTTAAAGAATTTCGTAGTAATGACTCTAAATTAGTGAATTAATTACAATAAAATGATGTTGAACATAGTTTTTTCAAGACAAAATGTACATTGGTTCGCTACCAACAAAATGACTCCAAAATTAAAGCTTAAAACTGACTTTTTCATCGAAAAAAGTAAAAAGAAAAACCTGAAAAAAACTTTTTAACCTCCCCATTTTGTTTTTGCTTTGCAAAGTGCCGCTAGCCCACGGCATCTTTTTTTTTGTTTGTTTTCACATCTATTCATGGACTAATTGTCAAAATTACAAATACAACAATGTAAACAAACGGGTTTGGGAGAGTGAAACGTACGAAAGATTCCGATCTTGGTAAATGGAGTATTTTTGCTAATGCCGCTGCAGCTACCAACGTTGCTGGCTCTGTTGCTGTGATACTGGATAGTTGTGTTGATGCTGCTGGAGGTGTGGAGGAGATAAGTAATTCTAACTCGTCTACGACTACGAGTAATGATTTTTCTAAAACATCTACATCAGAACATGAGGTGGCTCCGTCCGTTGTAGCTTGCCCAACAATACTATTCGATGGCTCTGATGAAACTTATGTTGCTGCTGTTGATGTTGTTGTTGGTGCAAATGCTGCTGCGGCTACCAACGTCGTTGACTCTATTGCTGCGATTCTGGATGGTCGTGTTGATGCTGCTGAAAGTGTGGAGGAAGTTGATATGGAAGATGATGTAGGGGTTGCCAATGTTGTATTCAAGTTTGTACTAAAATATACATAAAGCGTGTAACAGAAGGGGATATCAACTCTGAAGAAGGTGAATGTGCTCATGAAACTCAACAATTTTCCCCATAAAACATAGGTCAAAATATGAAAAAAAAATTATATCATAGATTCAAACTTTTAATGTTATTGTTCTTTTTTAAAAATCATTTGTAAGAATTAAGATAGGATCATACTGTTAAAACATCAATCTTTGATCATGGCAGTATAGTAGATGTAAAAGCTGGTGGCAAAAAAATTGACTTAGTTCCAGTTTACGCATATTGTTATCACTGGCAATGAGATTTTGAAAAAAACGTGAAACAACGTGCGGACGTTGATTACACGAACATAGCGCTTATTGGATATTTCAATGCCAGAATTGGCCTATCCTAAAATATCTACAATAGAACACAATTTTCCTTATTCAACCTGAACCGTTACTCGAAAGAGTGCAATAGCAATGGTTCAAACATCTTGGAGCTTGCAAGTGAATTCAATTATTATGAATGAAAGTTGTATAGGAGACGCGAAAGAAGAGTATACCTTCATTAGGGGAACAAGTTTTTTCTTGATTTACTTTTGCTTCATATCTGGAAAATGGAATGATTCCAAAAGTAATTTTGAAGTAGGAGGCAAAAGATTTTCAGACCAGATGACGCTCCAAATTGCACTTTTGTGTACAACATCAGAATCTTCTGTCAAGAACCGAAACGTTTATCAAACAAACTAAAACAAAGAACTGAAGACGCTTGGACATCTGGGTATTCGTGCTAATATATACATTATACACCCAAAAGAAAAATGAATATAATCGGTCGGAGTTTATAGGCATCTACTTCATTAGCTTTCTCAATAACTTTACAAGTGGTCCTTTGGTATAATATGCAGCTCCTCAACATTTAATGATTACTTAGAAGCCCCTTTTTCGATCCAAGAAGTGAAAGAAGTTGTCACAAACGCAAAATTGAACAAAGCACCGGGGGATGACTGTATCTTCGAATTATTCAAACACACCACAAAATTTGTCTATCTCTTAACATCTGAATTCAACCGAATTTTCAAAAGTTCGTCAGTCCCTGAAGCTTTCCAAAAATTAATTATCTCTCCACTTCACAAAAAAAGTATCTATGAGGACAGAAGAAATTATACGCTTTCCTTATAGATTTTCCCGCAGCTAGCTTTTGACTGTGTCGATCGTGAAGCTCTTGTGTTCAAGATCTGTGTGAGAGGAGTTTCAAGGAAAGTTATAAGCGTGCTAAGAGCGATGTACGACAAGAACTTAGCCTACGTTTGGGATGGCGAGGAGTTTGCAACAGTACCTGGTCTTAAGCTAGGCTGTATTCTTATCGCCCTGATATTTATAATTTTCATAAATCAGATTACTTAAAGGTGGAATCATTGTGGAAGGTTTTACTGTTTTAGCACTTATGTATGCAGATGACATCGAATTGTTCTCCGAAAGATGATAAATAAGCTTGGGGTACCTGTATTGAAATCGATGAAACCTAATCTGACAGAAAAATGGCAGATATGTAAGAAATAAAAACGGAAGTATAATAGCCATGACAGCTGATCTTGGGTGCGAGTACAAATACCTACATTATTCAGCCGAATGGATAATTTGAGAAAGCAATTATAAAGATAAGAATTACTCTTGCCAAATTTTTCAATAAGTTAAACTGTAATACTTAATACTAATGCTTTTCAGCCCCAAGATTTTACTTTAATACAATGTGTCTTATCAGAAAAATACAAAAAAAAACTAATTTAAACTTTTTTTTGAACAAAATTTAACACTGCTTAATATGCTTTTCACACCAAACCCAAAACCCAAGTTTTCCCATACATTTTTGTAAACGACAAGGTTTTATTAAACCTCTCCAAAACTTGTTGGAATTCAAAGTTGAAAAAAACAAACTAACCTATCGAAACGCTCAAATCAAAGTAAACAAAGCAGCTGCTGGCTGCTGTCAAAACAAATATTTTACTTTGAAATTTAGTTTAAAACAACAATAAGTGCAGTTAAAATTTAAACCAAATAATATAATTCATTAAACTTACAATTTGCCAGTGGTAAGTAATATTATTTATACAATTTATCGTTACAAAATGAATTGTTGCTTTTTGTTTTGTATTTAGAGAAAATGGAAGAGAAAAAAAAATTTAAAAAAAAAAACTTTGGGGGAGCCAGGATGAAGAATACTTGCTGGAACTCTAGGCCAAAAAGGAGTCTGAGCTGCGGGGCAATAGAAAAAATTGTCACGTTTTAAAAGAATTATCGGCTGCATTTGAGAGGCGGCTGGTGAGATTAAAATGAAAATTCATAATCTCACAACAAATTATAGGTACACAATAGTCTACATATGCACTATTAAATATTTTGCATTATATTCTTATTGTTCTTTTATAGGAAAGACAAAAAAATATTGGCCCTACCGGAGGTTCACCATCCGAATATGCTCTATTTAATAAAGTCCACACAATTTTTGGTGGACAAACTACTTACTACTACTACTACTAACAACCTTAATATCGTTCTGGAGGACAGCCGCCCCTCAGGTAAAGTAAAGTAAATAAACAACACAATGAAGTTTTACTATGTACATTATGTATACATTTATTTTAAATATCAGAAGAACTATCATTAGATGCATTTCCGGCATCGAGTAACTCTAGGAGGTACTCTTCATCCCAGTACGAATAAGATGTCGAAACTCCATCGGCCGAGTCTTCATCCTGTTCTTCCCGCGCTACTTCGTCCAGGCCCGGGCTGAAAAAAAAGAAAGTGTGATGAGGAGAATAAAAATAAAATCGAAGAACAAATAGAGGGCTACATAAAAGACTGCAAAGAAACGAATCAAAAAGCTTTAGACCTGGAGATTTTAAAGGATTTGGTAGAAGAGACAAAAGTCTTCAACGAAAATTTCTTAAAATTGTTTCTAAAATAAAAAATGTGTAAAATAAATGTTTGTTTAGTGTTTTTTTTATTATTGAAAATGCTAAATGTATGTACATCTGTACATTGCACATACCTGTAAGAAATATTTTGCTCGATGGGAGAGGACGGTGAAGTGTGAGTTATACAAAAGCACCACTTCACCATGCGTCGCGTTCTTCGATATGTGATTCTAACTCCGATGCTTTTGCTAAAGAACTAGGTAAATCTTCCGGTAAGAGTGAAATATTTTAATGTGGAAGAATAAGTCCTGTTCTATGTGTCTATTCGCGTTGTTTAGTTCTTTTGTCAATCGTGTCACCGTTCCATAATTCATTATGGTTTATTTTGAGGAGTGTTAGTTTTTGATTTGGTAACTAAGTTATAAGACTTTATTATTGGTGTAACAACTGGTAGTAAAACGCTCAACTGATGCTCAATTATATGAGCTGGGAGCACATCAGCATAAGCAAAATAAAGGTGATTATCGCTCCAAAATTTCAGAACCGTTGCATGGTTAATTAGTATGTACAGTTAATGTCCTCGTCTATTGTCTGTATTTTATATTTCGTCACGTTTGTTATCAAGACTAGTTTTAAAAGTAGCAAGTAAGTAAGACATCGATTTTTTATAACTTGTGGTTGTGTTGATTTTATTTTTTTAATTCAAAATAAGTAAAAGAAAAATAATCTACGAAATAAGATAATTTACTTTAAAAAATTCCAAGCCTAATTTTATGACAACTGAACTTAATCTTCTAAAAATAACCAACAAGCATCATGTTCATCGGTTGTAAGTATATTGTTTTGATTGCTAATAGTAATAACTTTTTTATTGGCATTGATTTTGTCTTTGCAGCTGGAATCAGAAGAGTCTTCAGGGAATGATATCGAAAAAGTACACTCTTTTTGATCACAAGGTAGGTACTAACGAGTCACCGTCAAATTTTCCTTCATCATAATATACTGGAGAAATCTAGTCAACAGCTGATATTTCAAAATTTAATACTGATCCCTTTTTATGAAATTTGAATGAAGAAACACGGGATTTCATATCTATAAACGAAATGATAATGCAGACTTTAAAAATTCTTGAAATGTTTATAATGATAAAATGAGGTATTGTTCCAAAAGCTTATTTCAACGTACTTTACAAAATGGAGAGAATCAACGCCGTTAGTGGTTGATTTATTCAGAAACTAAAGGCTCTGTATTTTGTGTTTCATGCTTATTATTTGGTAGAAGTGGTGAAATGAATGCTTTTACTGACGAATGATTCCGTGACAGAAAAAAAACTTAAAAGCACGCGTCGAAGCTCATGATAATTCTGACTTTCACAAAACTAACGTTAGTCATTTTAAAACTCGAGCAATAGTTCAAGGGCGTGTTGATCAAAATCTAATAAAACAACTCGATGAGAAAATAATGTATTGGACAAAAATTGTATACCGAGTAACTGCAATTATTAAATCAGCATATAGCAATAAGAGGCCTGCCATTTCGAGGACATTCAGAACGAATAGGAGATCCTCATAATGGGAATTTTTTAGGAACAGTGAATCTGATCCATTTTTATGTGAATATTTAAAATTGTTTGTCTTGCATCGTATTTGTCTAAAACAATCTACGAAGAAATTATACTGTTCATTCAAAGTAAAGTACTACAACAAATTGATAGTGAAGTGCAATCTGCTAAGTATTTTGGTATAATTGTATATTCTACGCATATAGCATATGCCGATCAGCTTACCATAATTATAAGATATATTATTTATAAATTATACTTCAATAAAATAAAGTTATTTTGAAAAAATAATATTGGATCAAAATGTATGAAATAAATTTCTATATAAATAAATTGCATGTTATCTACCAATTTATCAGTCAGAAGCTTGCCGATCTGGACTTCTAAATATTTTTGGCGTACATTAATATTTTTAATGATAAATTGGGCAACTCTGAACTACTGAAAGAAAGTTTCAATAAATTGTTTGGTTTTTTTTTATCTAATTTACCGTACATTTCAAATTGAAAATTGAATTTCGATGCAATTATAAGTTGGTTTGCTGCTCCGGAAGCTAGGAAAGCTCGTTTGCAAAAAGAAAATATTTCATCGAATGCAAACTAACTCTAATTAAAACATTGTGATAATATTTTAATATAAAGAAAAACAACAAAGAGTATTTAATGTAAACCTACATTGTTTTTTTTTATTAAAAGACAAATTTCAAATATTATTACTTCGCCCTATTTTATTTTCATAGTAGGTAATGGTAGGTAGAAATGGCGATCTCAAGGCAACCTAGCCTGAGATCCAATTAGCGCTGTAGTACGCCGCCGTTTTGATACCAAAAACTCGTTTGACCTTCGATTGAGAGGGATAGGGATTGATAGAGAAGCTATATAGCGATTATGTTAGAGCCATTTTGTCGCATTGAGAAAAAAGATTAGGTCTCTAATCTTTGTCTCAGATAGCTCATCGAGTTCTTGAAAGAATGCTTTTCCAAAGCATTTCATTCTGGTGTTTGCCAAAGCAGGATATTTGCAAAGGAAATGGATTATGGTTTCACTTTCTCTTTGGTCACTACAGCTACGGCAAAAGGTGTTGTAAGAGATAGTAGGTAATAGATCTTCATGTGTCATTTTCTTCTAATAATTATTCGACCATATTATCACTTACTTGGCAATATCGAATTGAATGTATGTTCGAAATCTTATCTATTCGCAAAAAGAATTATTTTCTATCCATCCTGCTTTTCAACTTAACTGGACGATACCCGTGAGATTGATGATTAACACTTTTGTCGGTTCACTTTGGAAACAAAAAGTTATTATTTCCGTCAATTCCAACAAATTTCATGTTATTCGTAATTGAAATTAGAACGTACCATATCAATAGGCATGAACTTTGAAAAAAATGGTAAGATTTTTCCGTCCCAGGCCCGGAATTCCTCTCGACAGCCGTGTACATCAATATTAACTTCCCATAGGAAGTTATTGTACTGGGTCCGATTTGTCAAATTGAAAATTTTGACATTTCTCGACATATCAAGGTCCCTAGAGTCGAAATAAAAGATTTTTAGAAAGATGTCCGTACGTCCGTACGTTCGTGACGTTTTTTTCGTCGTCCATAGCTCAAGAACCAGAAGAGATATGGACTTCAAATGAATTTTGTTATACAGATAATAAGGCAGAAAGAAGCAGAAAGGGCTCTCAAGAAAATTGCGTGGGTGGTTTTTTTACCATAGCAGTTTAAAAAAAGGTGAAAATTTTGGTTAACCCTAAATATCTTACGAACCAAAAACGCTAGAGACTTGAATTAAATTTTATATAATATATTGTAACGTGATACAAAACAGGTATATTTTTTGAAAAAAATCAATATAACGGTTTTTTTTATAAATCAAAAAAACTAAAAAAAAAAATGTTTAACCTGCAAAATTTTATGACTGAAATATGATTTCATCTCTAAAACAATTTTGTGCAACGACGAATAATGTTTTTGACATCTGATAAAATTTTGAAAAAAATCTAATTGACAGTTTTTTTTACAAAAAATAAAAACCTAAAAAAAAACATAAAAGTTGGTAAAAATTGATTTTTGACTCAAAATCTTTTCAAAACTCTGAGATATTGGCTTTAATTTACTTTTATCTTTTAAAAACTATTGTTGTTAACATTCAGTAAAATTTTTGAAAAAATCGAATTGACAGTTTTTTTTACAAAAAAATAAAAACCGAAAAAAAAATTAATAAAAGTTGGCAAAAAATGATTTTCGACTCAAATATCTTTTAAACACATTGAGATAATAGCTTCTTACTAATTTGTTTTTATAAAAAATATTGTTTTCAACATTAGGACAAATTTTGAGAAAAATCGAATTGACAGTTTTTTTTTACAAAAAATAAAAACCTAAAAAAAATGTATAAAAGTTGGTAAAAATTGATTTTCGACTCAAATATCTTTTCAAAACTCTGAGACATTGATTTTAATTTACTTTTATCTTTCAAAAAATCTTGTTGTCAACATTCAGTAAAATTTTGAAAAAAATCGAATTGACAGTTTTTTTTTACAAAAAAATAAAAACCTAAAAAAAAATGTATGAAAGTTGGTAAAAATTGATTTTCGACTAAAATAGCTTTTCAAAAATTTTAAATATTGGCTTCAAACTAATTTTATCTTATAAGAAATATTGTTTTCAACATTTGGTAAAATGTTTAAAAATTCGAATTGACAGATTTTTTACAAAAAACTTGGTAAAAATTTACTTTCGGCTCAAATAGCTTTTCAAAAATTAAAAATATTGGCTTCAAACTTATTTTATTTCACAGAAAATATTGTTTTAACAAAATAAAATCTACAAAAAATAATACGGAAATTTGGTAAAAATTGATACGAGTACATATAGACAAACTTTTAAGCAAGACAAATCGGCAGACGGGATGGGAAGTTATCAGTGTGGGTCGCATCCCAGCCTCTTTTTTATGTTTATTATTTATAGGTGAGTCGTGACTTAACTAACATACATACACATGCTTATGTTGGTATTAACCAAACAAAATAAAATAAACAAAAAGGAAGCAGTCAGTAATCAGCTTTATAAAAGAATTATTATATATATTAAAAATAAAAATAGAAACAAAACTATTAATGCGTGTTTAAATTACCGAATTTCACTAGATTCATGACACTAGCAAGTCCATGTTGCAAGGTCATCACGGACTCAAGCTTGCATTTTAGAATGTTAAGACAGTGGCGATTCCTGTTGATAATCTACTAGCTACTTTCTTCTAGAAGTTGAAGATAATGTTTCAAAAATAATAATTCATATATTCAAATTTTCTGCAGTCCGTCCTAAACTTGCATTGATAAATGTATCAAATATGTCATATTTTTTTAGGTATAAAAACAATATATAATTGTGACATTAAATAAATATCAGACAAAGCTAAAAACTCTCGCTGGATGATTCTATCAGATATGTAATTGTCCAAACGTCAGCAACAGTTGTGATTAAATCATTTTGGACAGCCATTGAGAAACTTTAAAAACTGTTGCCGATTCAAGTTGTTGTTATAAAATTGGATCATATAGTTTCAGTAAATTGAATAGTGCAATATAATTGCCTTGGTTGGTCTTGAATGAACTTGATTCATTGTAGCCTCTAAACGACAACTTCTGCTTTCCCAGAAAGCATGTTACATTCATTTAATAGGATTTTTCTTCAATTGAAAGTTATGTTGGAAACTTAAAGCTTCGTCTTTCCTAGTTTAATTACAAATTGCAAATTTAATTACAAATTGCAAATGGGAGGCACTTAGCTTGTGTGGAAAAAAGCAAACAAGATCAACAAAACTATTTCTTGTTATTCCCGCTACCAAATAGCTATTGGTCATATTATATGTTGAATATTGATTTTCCCTAAACGATCGAGTACCCATATACTTTCTGTTTCTATACTTATGTGTTGATTCTAAGTCTTTTGGCCGCCCAATATTAGCTTCTCCGAAAACGATATTGTTGAATATACCCCCGCAAAAAAAATGCAAAATACGTCTCCCCATTTTCTGTTTTTTTTTTTTAAGCCTACATTTTAATAAAACGTGATGAAGCACATGTACAGCAACCAAAACTTGGCTTCAAACTATTATTGACGCTGATGATCGATCTTTAAAAAAAAATCATCGATGTCATTAAATTTTGTAAAAATTATTTTAACTCCCAATTTTTAAAAATCAAATATTTAAAAAATGTTCCAAGTCAAACCATACTTCCCCCAGTTCGTGTCCAAATTTCGTCCAAAACCATAAGCAAATCTAGCTAAAGGCGCACAAGGCCTCCCTAGTGGCGCCCTGGAAAAAAATTAAAATTTTAAGCCAAAGCTGTATTCTTTTAGCAAAGACCAAAAGGTACTTAAGATTCCGACTCTATCAAATAAATAATGATTATGTCTCCATTCAAAAAAAACATCCCCAACCTCCCTTTAAAAAAACCACAACCAAACAATTTTCTATGTCATATTCTAGATAAGTATCTACATATATTGAAGATAGTTTTATAGTTTTTGACAAATAGATAGACAAACAAGATGTTACAAACAAAATGACATAATAATGAAATAGACCAATTTAGTCAAAAATATATAGATATCCACAAATACATGAACAGGAAAGTAACAAACAAATTAAGGAAATGTTTTCACAGGGAATAATAAAAGAAAGCAAATTTCCATATAACAGTCCTTTATGGGTTGTACCCAAAAAGCTATAGATAATTCTGGGCAGAAGAAATGGAGAATAGTTGTGGACGATATGAAGCTAAATGAAGCAACGATCTATGACAAGTTTCCTATTCTTAATATAGAAAGCATATCAGATAAATTAGGTAGACCTAGCGAAAGGATTAAACCAAGAACTAGTTAGGGAATAGCATAGAAATAAAACAGCTTTTTCGACTCCTCTTGGGCATTATGAGTTCACGAGAATACCTTTTGGACTCAAAAATGCCCCAGCGACAATCCAAGGACTTATTAACTCTGCGTAGCCTAAGACGATGTCTTAATTTTTAGTTGATCCCTTAAAGAAAATATTATCTGAAAATCCAAATAAATAAATTGCTAAAGAAACGGAATATTTAGGACACGTCTTAACGACTAAAGTGTAAAACCAAATAATACAAAAATCGATCCATTCAAAAACTTCAATAACCGGAAACTACAAAACAAATCAAGTCATTCCTAGACATAACTGGTTACTTTATAAAGTTCATAATGGATTAAGCCGAAATTGCGGAACCTATGACTAGATATCTCAAAAAAAATACCACAATAAATCTGAATGATTCAAATTATATAAGTCCGTTTGAAAAATTAAAATAAAAAATACTGACGGCTTAACGAGTCCTAAGGTATTCGGACTTTAACAAAAAAAAAATCAATTCACGACTGATGCAAGTGACTTTGCTATCGGATCCTTACTTACTCAAGGACACCCAGTGTGTTATGCAAGCCGTACATTAAATAAACACGAACCAAGCGACTCTGTCACTGAAAATGAAAAGGATCTACTACATGCATTTAATATTTTTTGAGTTTAAAGTTTTGGGTTAGTAGCGAGTTTGGATTTTGTGGGGTCAACTAATTTTGGTTTTTATTTTTGGGATTTATAAGATTGTAAATACAGTTTGAATATCGCGGTTTCACGGTTTGAATTTCTTAATGGGATGGGGCCCTCGTTTCCGTGGGGCCCGGGGCTGCAGTTCCTCTAGCCCCCTATTAATCCGGGTCTGGGGGGAACCTATCGGGTTTCTAGACGATATAAAATATATTGGTGATGTTAATGGTAGATATATTTGCCTCACAAACGTTTTATGTTGTGTATTACAAAAGACTCATAGTTAACCATCTACCATATATCTCAACTAAATTTAATACCAATTTATAATAAATGCAAAATACATAAGTTTTAGATAGATACTTACACGGATAATAATTAGATTCGATTTCATTTTAGTTACACGTAATTACCGTATACGCTATTCTCTGACATAGTTTCTAGTATAGGTATAATTCACTTTCAAAAAGGTCATCAAATAATTTTTTTTGGAAAATATGTTGATTTAAATACGTATTGACATTTATTTATAATCTTTCACTTAAATATAAATAAATATAGAACAATGATTTAATATATCATTATAACACCCACGTAGCAGGCATTGATCACACAACATAAAATTGAAAACTGGTCTCTCAACTCCCAAAGAAAGGAAACATATTCTCAGTCAAAAGTATGTATATAATAGGCGAGTACTTAACATAGTTGAATATATCTACATACATACATGTATATATATATCTATTTATGTATGAGTTTTTCATTAAATTCAATGCGAGATTCACTGCTATGGAATAGGGGGTGTGTCGTTATATAATTTTAAAAAGGAGGCGTTTATAATTTCTTTGAGACAAAGCAGGATGGATGAAGAGCGATGATGATTGAGAATTTAATAGGTGGGATTGAAATTTAATCAATTGAGGTTCATTTTTGATTGGCTAAGACTAATTCTTATTTCAAAATTGAAACACTAATCCCTTACCATAGATATTCACATAAGTAAGCTATATGCAGTTTTGAATGTAGTCTTTGCAAAAGTAGTTTGATAGTAAATGCTTTTTATATATGTTTGAATACCTACCTAGTACTATCATGAAACACAACATTTTGTTACGGAAGTGTGGAATCAAAGAGCGACTGAAAGGCTCAAGAACCAGAAGAGATATCGACTTCAAATAAATGTTGTTATACAGATAATAAGGCAGAAAGATGCAGAAAGGGCTCTCAAGAAAATTGCGTGGGTGGTTTTTTTTCCCATAGCAGTTTGAAAAAAAGGTGAACATTTTGGTTAACCCTAAATATCTTACGAACCGAAAACGCTAGAGACTTGAATTACATTTTATATAATATATTGTAACGTGATAAAAAAATTCATATAACGATTTTTTTTATAAATCAATAAAACAAAAAAAAAATTTGTTACCTCCAAACTTTTACGACTGAAATATGATTTCACATCTTGACATCTGATAAAATTTTGAGAAAAATCTAATTGACAGTTTTTTTATAAAAATAAAAATCTAAAAAAAACATTACTTAAAGTTCGTAAAAATTGAATATCGATTCAAATATCTTTTCAAAAACTTGAAATTTGGGCTTTAATCTGATAAGAACTATTGTTTTCAACATTTTGAAAAATGTTGAAAAAAATCGAATTGACATTTTTTTTTACAAAAAATAAAGAACCTAAAAAAAATGTATAAAAGTTGGTAAAAATTGATTTTCGACTCAAATATCTTTTCAAAACTTTAAGATATTGGCTTTAATTTACTTTTATCTTTCAAAAAACCTTGTTGTCAATATTCAGTTAAAGTTTGAAAAAAATCGAACTGACAGTTTTTTTACAAAAAAATAAAAACCGAAAAAAAAAATTAACAAAAGTTGGTAAAAAATGATTTTCGACTCAAATATCTTTTAAAAACTTTGCGATAATAGCTTGTTATTTATTTTTTCTTATAAGGAATATTGTTCTCAACATTAGGACAAATTTTGAGAAAAATCGAATTGACAGTTTTTTTACAAAAAATAAAAACCTAAAAAAATATGTATAAAAGTTGGTAAAAATTGATTTTCGACTCAAATATCTCTTCAAAAATTTTAAATATTAGCTTCAAACTAATTTCATCTTATAAGAAATATTGTTTTCAACATTTGGTAAAATTTTTAAAAAATTCGAATTGACAGTTTTTTTACAGAATATATAACTCTAAAAAAAAAAAACAATACTAAAACTTGGCAAAAATTTACTTACGACTCAAATAGCTTTTCAAAAATTAAAAATATTGTCTTGAAACTTTTTTATTTCAAAGAAAATATTGTTTCCGATATTCAGTAATTTTTATATAAAAATCCAACAGTATGTTTTTTCATAAAAAATAAAATCTACAAAAAATAGTACGCAAATTTGGTAAAAATTGATACGAGTACATATAGACAAACTTTTAAGCAAGACAAATCGACAGACGGGATGGGAAGTTATCAGTGTGGTTCGCATCCCAGCCTCTTTTTAAATTTTAATTTTGTATTGTAATGTGGGTAGTGGGTGGGTAGGTACTAGGTATGTAGAAAAGTAAGTATTTAGGAGGGTAGGTTGGTTTGTATTAAGCAAATTGTAAAGACTTAACTCGTTTTGTGAATGCAGTTAAGCCATGACTCAAGCTAGAACTTAGTCAACTTAAAGGGTCAAAGCGTTGACTCTCTGGCGTCATAGAAACACCTAAATTTTATGTGTCAACGCGCTATCACAATATTTGACAAAATAATATTTATCTATGCCAACGTTATTTATCATATAAGGGTGTGAAAGAATGTAAAAATTGGTGCAATGTAAGCATATAACGTAATTATTGTTTAGTTTTTAATTATAGGTCTACAAATGACGCAATTTTTACGTCAAAGAGTCAACGCGTTGACCGTTGACCTTCTAATCAGTGGCGGACTAAGAGGCAGTGACACCCGGGGCGGTAAAGCAAGCTTACGCCCCTTGAAAAATTTAAGAAAAAAACACGAACAAAGATTTTATTTAAAGGTGCTTACGAGCTTTTATTGTACTGAATGTTTTGACTATACCATTAAAATCTATATATTTTGTGTGCTCCGTTTCGATTGAAAGTATAGCCAAATTAGTCAACCTATTTTGGCTCATCGTTGATCTTAAATCAGTCTTTATTAATTTTAATTTGGAAAAGCTTCGTTCACACGATGCCACTGAGACGCAAACTGTTAAATAAATTCTCATCGCCAATGACAGACTCGGTAAAGAGTCTGAAAAATCCCACTTAACAATGAAGCTTAAAAATTCTAAGGCTGTCCAAATTTTTGCATCTTTTAAATTTATCTTTGAAGCTACCATGTGAGTATGTGACACCGAATTAGCTGGATTTCCAATATGATACTGTTGTCTGTAATTTCTGTAAATGTTGAGGTAAGCATTTGAACCACAGTCCGCAGTTCTTCTTCCGTTCCATACAGCAATATTTTCGGTTGAAGAGCTGAGAAAACTGACGCAATATCTTCTATGGCCTTAGATCGATGCACAAGTTCAGTATAAAATGTATCCTGACATTCTAACATGGCTATTCTCATTTCCTCTTCCAACGTCAAACCAGCATCTTGAGCCTTTTCGCCTGGCACAATTTTCTTCTTTTTTCTTCTTCCCCGCTTTTCAATTGGAATTTCTTGCTTGGTGCATTGTTCTCTTGCGTATATTACGGCCTTTTTTACGGATTCATCACGGTGTTCACGAAGAAAACTCGCTAGTGCCTTAAGTTTTAATACACTTTTTTCTAGAGTGAGCACGGATTTTTGCAAGTATTTCTGTGCTGAATCAACTTCTTCCAAAATATCGAACCAGAACGAAAGATAACATAAAAACGTAAAGTCGCATGCAGCAGATAAGAGTATGGTTGCAGCACCTCTTGTATCTAAATTTTCTTTTCAGGATCACAAAGGAGTTTAAGAGTTGAAACTATCTTCACAAAATTTTCCTTCAATGGCTTAACAGCCTCGTGATGAGCACTCCATCTAGTGTCTACAAGTCGCTTGACTGACACACCTACATTTTTTATGAGAACATCCCAACGATGCGTAGATGCTGAGAAAAATGTGTAAAGTCTTTCCACTGTCCCAAAAAACGTTGTACTTGAAGGAGTGCTTCCCAAAGATTGAACTCCATAGAGGTTTAAAGAATGGTTTGCACATGGCGTAAACAAAGCTTTTGGATTAATTTGCCGAATTAATTTTTGAACGCCTCCATGAATACCCGCCATAATCGCAGCATTGTCATATCCCTGAGCCCGACAAAGATTAATGTCAAGACTGTCTTCATTGAGTTGCTTTAGATATCGTCGGTAAGTTCTTTGGCAGTATTTCCAGATGTAGGAAAAAACCCTAGAAAAAATTCCCTAACCTCAATTTTGCCGCCCTGAATGTGAACGTATCTAATGACCTGGCTCATTTAGTCGATATGTGATTCATCGGGTGTGCTGTCGAACATAATGCCAAAGTACTTCGCCTGGTGGATGTCTTTCACAATTTTTGTCCTCACTTATTTAACCAAAAGGTTTATAAATTCGTTTTGAATATTCTTGGACAAATACGAGTCGACTCGTGTTTTATCACCTATTGAATGCTCGATTCTCAACAAATGCTCCTTTAAAACTGGGTCATATTTGGATATAAGTTTCACCAATTCCAAGAAATTGCCATTCTGATGACAAGTCCACTCTAGAATAGGCCAGTAACGAAATTCATGCGCACATATATATAGGTAAGTGGCGAAGGCACCATATAAGTCGATTCCTATCGACTTACCTTTTGTAAATCTCGATATCAACAACAAAAACTTCATGCATCATGTATATAAACAAATCATACAACAGCAACCCTTGTGACATCGACATTACTTTACAATAATTTAATCAACATGTATTTTCTTCTTCAAAGGTATGCCGGGTTATTATTTTTTCGCTGAATAAAGCAAAATTTGTTTTCTATCCCGTTTCCTCTTTTACTTCTCGCTAGGCGCGTGCTTCTTTATTCAACCAACGCTTTCTTAAGCATAGAAATAACCCGATGTTCACCGCCTTTCTTTCGATGAATTTCTATGTATCTGAAAATTTACTTGCTTGTGCAAAAACAAACAATATTGTTGGAAATGGAGAAATACGCATTGCGCATGCGCAGTTTGAGCCTAAGCAAAGCAGTGCGTTGACGCACTACACTTGTTATTCAAAAACAAAAATTCATCCATTCTGTATAGAAAAAAAGCCAAACGTAACCCGTCTTCTATCGACTTATTCGATATTTTCCTTCATTCTCGGCGGATGAAGTTTAAGAAGTAGAGGTTGCCACTTAAGCAAAATTGCGTAGTGGAATTATTTTTAGCAGAAAGTTACTGTAATTTTAATTAAGAGGCACAAGTAGCCAACATTAATGAGGCAGATTGCAGTGCAAGGTGTATAAATAAAAGTGTGAACAAAATTTGAATTGGAAGTGATTTGTGCAATGTGGTTGCATTTTGTTTAAATTTTAGTAACTTAAAAGTCACAACGGCTCTTATAGGAATAGATTGCTGTTTGAGAGATTTTCTGTTAGATGAAAATAATGACTTTGAGAAGCTTAATTTCTTAAAGAAAAAAAAAGTGGTAGAAATAGGACACTCAACCCCTCCTTTGAGCTTATCCATTAAATTAGAAAGCAAATATTTCTGGTGTTCTTTTCAATTTAATTCCAAATAAACAAACGGATGTTGAAATCGCAAAGAGAGAAATAGAATGTTTTGAGTCTTGGCTTGGCTTGGCTCTGATTTCATAGAGAAATTTGAATCAATTTCGAAAGTCTAAACGCTAACGGTTGCGGAGAACCGCCATTGAAAAGGGTATTGCTTGAAACGGATTCAAAAACGCGCTTTAAACGCTTTTTTGTACACAAATTAAAGATAATATTATAGGTCAACTTAATGCAAGATATAAATCTTTTACTAATTTAGTATTCTTAGATTAACATTCTTAATAAACCGAAATAAGATTCTTTTGTAGCAAAAATGCCGTATAAAAAAATATCTTCTTTAATAAATATTTTTCATGGAATATTCGATTGAATGAACTTAAAGTTTTTGCATACAACACCTTGAAGATTAAGCACCCATGTTAGACATGTTACGCGACACATTTCCTCAAATTTTTAATTTGAGTAGATTGTTTTTAACACTTCCGAATAGTGTTACTTCAGTTCTGAGATCTTTTTCAGCAAGTAAATTTCTGATATTTTTTCTAGTCCCTCTTTTTTCTCCGACTTAACTTTATAAATAAGTCACGCCTCGCCACTGATATTAGGTAGGTATTTGGGAAACAAATTTATTGTTTTATTTGTGTTTTTATTTTTTTGGACCGCCCTCACCGCAACCACCTTAGCCCGCCACTGCTTCTTATAGTAACTTCAGACTTTTTTCTTCAATATTTTGCAGCGAGAAACAACTCTGTTAAAATTGCATGTGTGGCTATATAATTATGTATATTGTATATACCTATTTATAGCCTTTTGGAAGCAGATAGGTACATGAATAATTACGATAGTATTTGTTTAGGTTGGCAGGTTGTTGCAAAGATAAAAATGTAAGGAAGTTTCTATTGAATAATTTTGTTAAATAAATGTATTAAACCAAAAAGGGTAGCAAAATTAGTTTAAGAACCTACAATTCTCTTCACCCTTATTTTGGTTGTTTCCAAAAACGAACAAATGGCTAAAGATATTGCAGTAGGTTCTTGCGTTCTAAGGATAAAGGGCAAATGGTTAAGTAATCACGTTACAAAAAAATGGCATTAAAATTTTAAGGAATTTAAATAAGGAATTAAGATGATAAAACCTTAACATTGAAGAAATAGATACACTTCAAATTTCGAAATAAAATTAACTTAACTTTTTCATATCTAACTAAATCTTAGTCAACTTTAATTTTCACCTCAATTATTATTGATTTATTTATATGGTGCAAACATCGCATCAACTAAAAACCATCCAATAACATTGGACATGAACATATTTTCAATATATATTTAAAAAAAAGTTGCAGGGATGCAACCCACGCTTATAACTTCCCATTCCGATTAATAATTCTACAAAATTTAAACATTAAAACAAATATTTTGCATATGTTCATGAGTAGGTACTTTTATTTCAAAATCTATTTTTTAAACCCAATTTAAATCAAGAAATAATTTTTACCAATTTTAGTACTAGTAGTAGTAGTAGTAGTAAAATGTTATTTTCAACTTAATATTTTTATACATTTTTGAGTTTAACTTAAAAGAAAGGCATGTTGAAAGATTTAGGGGCAAAAGTCAACTAGTACTCATGAAATTAAATATGAAATTGTTACTACAACAGATAAACCAATATACTCAACATATATAACATTACTTTATGAGTTGAACCCAAAAAGCTAGATAATTCTGGGCAGAAGAAATGAAGGATAGTTGTCGACTATAGGAAGCTAAATGAAGCAACGATCGATGACAAGCAATCACGAAATAACTTAAGTCCTTACAATTTTGCTAAATAAAAAGAGTTTGTATTACAAACCAACCTACCCTCCTTAATACTTACTTTTCTACATACCTACCCACCCACTACCCACATTGCAATCAGTGACGGATTTAGGCTTGCTGCCGCCCTAGGCCCCGTTCGATGCGCCGCCCTTTTTGACAAATTGAATTTTATTAATTTTCATCCAATATTTTTATTTTATAATAACTTTATTTATTGAAATATATTTTTTAAATATAAATAATAAACATGACAGATAAATAAGTTATAAACTTTAAACAGAGAAATCATAAATATTTTTTTCAATATTAATTAATTTTAGAAATTCTTTTTCCTGGCTTTGGTCCGCGCAAAAACGTCGATTATATCGTCATAATTAATTTCTTGGACTAGTTGAGCTTCAATTGACAGTAATACAAGAGCATTAAGTCCATCTTGACCCATGCTTGCGCGTAGATAAGTTTTTACGCGTTTTAGAGTGGAAAAAGATCTTTCTCCTAAACAATTTGTAGCCGGAATACTCAAAAAAATATGGAGAGCAATGTCCACATTCGGATAAACATCTCGAAGACTCCGTGAATGCATTACATTGCATATTTTTTGTGCAGGGCGTACATCTTCCGTATTTGCTAAGGAATCTTTCAGTTGAAAATGTAAATGCATACATTAATTGCCTAACGTCTCTTCCAAATCGTCAGGATACTTACTGACTAGTTTATTGGCAAGATTTTTCAATTCGTTTGTATCTATTTCGGATAAATCATAAAAAAAATCAAATTTTCGTAAAGCTTTTCATATGCACTTTTACACCCGGCCAATTGTGAAATCAGAGTGTCTAGAATAGGGTAATAAACATTTGTGCGAAAATTTTCTTGTCCAGAAAAAGGTTTTCTTTCATTTACCCGTGACTCATCTGGCTGAATTCTTCTGGTTTTTTTGCGATGAGTATCATAACGATAATAATCGTGAACTCCAGATAGTGTTTTGGCTTTTTCTTCATAATCAGAAAAATGTCTGTCTCTCATGTCTTGAAGAAATAGAGCCAGAGAGTTATAGATCTGAACAACGGATGATAAATCAGCTTGAGATTCTTGGAGCTTCTTACTAGCAGCATTAAAACGATCTAAAATTACATTCCAAACAATGACTATAATTGCTGTTTCTAAATTCTGTAATTTCCGCTGCAATCCTGTAGCTCCAGTTCGCGTAGTCGGGTAAATTCCAGTGCATCAATTATTGCAGACCACTCTTTTTCTAATAAATAACATGCATCATATCGAGCAGGCCAACGAGTTTGAGAAAGACTCTTAACTCTCAAATTTGTACGCTGCACTTAAATCTCCCAACGATGTGTAGATATAGTAAAGAAATTGTATAGTTCTTGCAAAGTAGAAAAGAAGTCGACTGCTTCTGTTACCGATTCAACTGCACATGATCCTACCAAATTAAGAGAATGAGCGGCCTAAGGAACCTAATCTGCTAAAGGATTAATTGTTTTGATTCGTGTCTGATGGCCTGAACTTTTTTTTATATACATATATAATAAGCACATAAATTTAATTGTATCATAAGTCGACGACTTTAACATACATATATCAGTTCACATACTTTATTTAAAAAAAAATCGAAATTCTTGCACTTGCATTTTCAGAAATTATTGACATTTGTAGATGTAATTCAAGGTTTTTGTAAATATGTGGAATATCAAATAATTTGTTCTATTTCAGATAAAAATTTTATTTTTTTACCCCTTTTTTTTATGATTAAAAGAATTCAATATGAAAAAAGACGGGATTTATTTTTCATAAAAAATTATTTTTATGAAAAAAAAATGTTCTGACACTTTTGAATGAATATCAAAATGATATTCAATACATGCAAATCTACGGTATTTTTATTTCACACACAAATTGAGAAGTTATTCAGCTTTAGTAATTTCAAAATGCTCCACACCCGTGAGATTAATATCACTAAAGGAACAAAAGTAAAGAACATTACTCAATAGGTATATCCTATAATAATTGATCTATTAAAAAATTGACATTTTGCCCATGCAGATTAAGAAGTAAATTAATGAATTGAAATATAATATGTAGGTATATTCTATAAACAATGTCGTATAAAAACTAATCTGAACCAATTTTTAAAATTGATTGTCTCTTTTTGCCGCCCCTCAAATTATGCCGCCCTTAGCCCGGGCCTCACGGGCCTAGGCGTAAATCCAACACTGATTACAATAAAAAATTACAAAATACCAGTGTACATGGAATGTATTTGCTATTGAAACATTCAAAATATGGCAACAAAGCTTTGTATTAAAACTTAAATTGGAAAACATTGCTTTTAGATTTTCAGATTTCACAAAAATAGAAAATCTAAAATCAAACGAATACAATTTTCTGCTAACAAATCTAAAACACATACAATAAAATGTATTGTATTGTATATGCTTACCTTCATTACATTGATAGTCGTGAATAAAAAGTCTAAAGTAACGTTTACATTATAGTAATTTATTTTATTTATTTATTTCAATATTTGTACACTTTCAGTCGCTCTTTGATTCCACACTTCCGTAACAAAATGTTGTGTTTCATGATAGTACTAGGTATTCAAACATATATAAAAAGCATTTACTATCAAACTACTTTTGCAAAGACTACATTCAAAACTGCATATAACTTACATATGTGAATATCTATGTTAAGGGATAAGTGTTTCAATTTTCAAATAAGAATTACTCTTAGCCAATCAAATTACATGAACCTGAATTGATTAAATTCTCAATCCCACCTATTAAATTCTCAATCATAATCTTTCTCCATCCATCCTACTTTGTCTCAAGGAAATTATAAACGCCTCCTTTTTAAAATTTTATAACGCCACACCCCTTGTTCGATAGCAGTGAATCTCCCATTTAATGAAAAACTCATACATAAATATACATGTGTATATGTATATATATTCAACTATGTTGAATACTCGCATATTATATAGGTACATACTTTTGACTGAGAATATGTTTCCTTTCTTTGGTAGTTGAGAGAACAGTTTTCAATTTTATGTTGTGTGATCAATGCCTGCTACGTGGGTGTTATAATGATATATTAAATCATTGTTCTATATTTATTTATACTTAAGTGAAAAATTATAAATAAATGTCAATACGTATTTAAATCAACATATTTTCCAAAAAAAATTATTTGATGACCTTTTTGAAAGTGAATTATACCTAGATATACTAGAAACTATGTCAGAAAATAACGTATACGGTAATTACGTGTAACTAAAATGAAATCGAATCTAATTATTATCCGGGTAAGTATCTATCTAAAACTAATGTATTTTGCATTCATTATAAATTGGTATTATTCAAATAAAGTTGAGATATATGGTAGGTGGTTAACTGTGAGTCTTTTGTAATACACAACATAAACGTTTGCGAGGCGAATATCTATATCTACCATTCACGTCACCATTATATTTTATAACGTCTAGAAACCCGATAGGTTCCCCCCAGGCCCGGATTAATAGGGGGCTAGGGGGACTGCAGCCCCGGGTCGCACGAAAATGAGGGCCCCATCCCATTAAGAAATTCAAACCGTGAAACCGCGATATTCAAACAGTACAATCTAATAAATCCCAAAAATAAAAACCAAAATTATTTAACCCCACAAAATCCAAACTCGCTACTAAGCCAAAACTTTGAACTCAAAAAATATTAAATGCATGCAGTAGTTCCTTTGCCTTTTCATTTTCAGTGACAGAGTAGCTTGGTTCGTGTTTATTTAATGTACGGCTTGCATAACACACTGGGTGACCTTCTTGTGTAAGTAAGGATCCGAAAGCAAAGTCACTTGCATCAGTCGTGAGTTGAAATTTTTTATTAAAGTCCGGATTACTTGGATTTTCAGATAATATGTTCTTTAAGGGATGAACTAAAAATTAAGATATTGTCCAAATAGACTACCCTTATTTGCTGCAATTGTGCCGTCGGGGTGACTTCCTGGCCACGTAAAAGCTTTCATAGTTGCGAAGCACCAACAAGCCTCGGATACGGACGGATTTACTGTTGACAACCAACGCTAACGAATTAAGGACAACGAACTTCGGATATGCACGTGGAATGTTAGGTCCCTTAACAGACCACTTGCGGTCGAAGAATTAGCGGAGGCCCTAGACCGCTATAAAGCAGACATCACCTCCATCTAGGAAATACGATGGAATGGGCCGGGCAAAAAGAGAATGAAAAACTGCAATATTTACTATGGTGACTGCTACCACGAAAACCGCTTATTTGGATGCTGCTTCGTCATTGGAGCCAGACTTAGGCAAAAAGTATTGAGCTATAGGTGCATCAATGAGTGCCTCATTACCATACGCATCAAGGCTAAATTCGGCAATATTATCCTGATATGCGGGCACGCCCCCACAGAAGAGAAGTCCTAGCTACGATATTAAAATAGTCCTGGGCGATTTTAATGCCAAGCTAGAAAGGGAAGACATCTTTGGTGGAATAATCGGGAAAAACAGCCTGCACGACAACACTTCCGACAGCGGATTCAGGCTCATAGATTTTGCTGCGGGGCGATACGTCGTGGTAGCCAGAACGCGTTTTCCACACCTTAACATCCACAAGGGAACTTGGACTTCTAAAGATCAATCTACTGTCAACCGGATTGACCATATTGCGATCGACGCCAGACATGCTTCCAGCATCATGGATGTACGAACTTTCCGAGGAGCTCACATCGACTCGGACCACTACCTCGTTGTAGCGAAGGTAGCACTTCAGATTTCCACACCCAAGGCAAAACAGGGAGGTGCTGGGAGAAGGTACAACGTCGAACGGCTACAATCGCCAGAGATCGCCAAATCCTTTTCCGACCGAGTTACAAGTAACCTCTCTCGAAGTTCTCTGCCGCCAACACAATCAAAAACTAGTGGCAACATTGTCAAGATGCAATCAGAGAAGCCGCCTCTGATGTGCTGGGTTTCAAACAGCCACCAACAAGGAACCCCTGGTTTGATGAGGAATGTCGGCAGGCAAATACAGCCAAACAACATTCACGCAAAGCGGCTCTGCATGAAAGGACGAGAGCTGCTCATGAGCTCTATGAGCAGAAGAGGCGAGAGGAACACCGACTTTTCAGAAGAAAAAAGAGAGGGCATGAATGTTGACAATCCCGTCGTCCCGACTTAGACGAAGTAAAGATTGCCATATCTAAGCTGAAGTCTAATAAAGCCGCTATAGCAAATAGCTTGAATGCGGAGCTGTTTAAAGCAGCTGGAGATAAGTTGGTTAGGAGCATGCACCAACTTATCTGTAAGATATGGTCGGAAGAAAGCATGCCCGATGAATGGAACCTCAGTATTGTTTGCCCGATCCTGAAAAAAGGGACCCTCTAAACTGCACCAACTATAGAGGAATCAGTCTTGTTAACATCGCCTATAAAATCTTCTCTACCGTAATATGTAAACGTCTAAAGCCCATCGTCAACAACCTGATAGGTCCTGATCAGTGTGGTTTTAGACCAGGAAAACCCACAATTGATCAAATATTCACATTACGGCATATCCTGGAAAAAACCCAAGAACACCAAATCGACACCCACCATCTTTTCATCGATTTCAAGGCCGCATATGACAGCATCTACAGGGACGAGCTAAACTAATCCGTTTGTGCAGGATGACCATGGAGAATTCACGCTGCTCCATAAAGGTTGGAAACAACTTAACAGAACCTTTTGATGTCAAAAAGGTTTTAGATAAGGTGATGCGCTGTCATCTGATTTTTTAACATCATGCTTGAAATAATAGTGCAGAGCTCGCACTATCTAGAGGCACTATCTTTCAAAAGTCTGTCCAATTACTGGCATATGCTGATGTCATTGACATAATTGGAACAATTCAGCGTGATGTCAATTGGGATCATGTGAGTATTGAGGCAGAGGCGGTTAATGAGGCAAAACAAAGTACATGCTGTCGTCAAGAAAGGACATACAACACCGACGTCTTTGTCAAAACGTCACCATCGACAGACGTAACTTTAAGGTAGTCAAGGACTTCGTCTGCCAAGGCTCCGCTGTAAACGCAAAAAACAACACCAGCGCTGAGATCAAACGCAGAATAACTCTTGCTAACCGCTGTTTCTTTGGACTAAGATATCAATTGAGTGGTAAAGTCCTCTCTCCAGCAACCAAAGTGTTGCTATATAAGACCCTTATCATCCCCGTCCTGCTATACAGTGCAGAAGCATGGACTATGACAAAAGCGGATGAAAGCACCTTGGGTCGCTTCAAGAGAAAAGTTCTTCGTGTGATCTACGGTCCCGTATGCATCGAAAAGGAGTGGAGGAGAAGATGGAACGACGAGCTGTACGGGCTGTAGACTTAGCCAGGAGGGTAAAAGTCCAACGACTAAGATAGCGGGGTCACGTATGCATGGAAACCAATGCTCTGGCCCGGAAAGTCTTCGAATCCACACCCACTGGACAGGGCAGTAGAGGAAGACCGCGGATCAGGTGGCGCGCACAAGTGGAAGGTGACCTCACCCAACTGGAGACATCTAGCTAGGGACCGAGCTAGATGAAGAAGTTTGTTGGGTTAGGCCCTATTTCACACAGGATCGTAGCGCCACCTTAAGTAAGTAAGTATATTTGATTTATGTATTCTCTAAGTACAGAGTTAATAAGTCCTTGGAATGTCGCTGGGGCGTTCGTGAACTCATAGGTAATGCTCAGGAGGAGTCGAAAGAGCTGTTTTCTTTCTATGCTATCTCGTAACTAGTACTTGGTGGAATTTTTTCGCTAGGCCTACCGTCGTAAAATATTGTGACCTTGCTAATTTATCTGATATAGGTTCTATATTAGGAACTGGAAACTTGTCATTGATCGTTGCTTCATTTAGCTTCTTATAGTCCACAACTGTTCTACATTTCTTCTGCCCAGAATTATCTAGCTTTTTGGGTACAACCTATAAAGAACTGTTATATGGAGATTTGATTTCTTTTATTATTTCCTGTGACAGCATTTTCTTAATTTGCTTGTTATTTTCCTGTTCATGTATTTGCGGATATCTATATATTTTTGAGTAAATTGGTCTATTTGTTGTAGTAATTTAATTTCATGAGTACAAGTTGGGTTTTGCCCTTCGTGAAAAAAAGTCTATATTTTTCTTAAGAATTTTAACTAACGATTCTCTTTCTTCTATGTTTAAGTGATCGCCAAGAAGACTCGGTAGTACACCTTGATCTTCTTTGATAGGCTCTAAATTGTATACTTCTTTATAAGTATATGGACAAGCACTTAAAATTTTTATTTCTTTACCAAGTATTTCTATATGTATTCATCTTCAAGATTAATTTTGGCCTTTAAAGGTTTTGATACATTTTTCCCTATAATGCCGTCAAAATCTTTTTCACGAAAGAAAGAAAGCATCCAACGCATTCTAGATTTCTTTTCAAATTCTTTTGGAAGTTCTTTTATAATTTCAGCGTCGATAGACGTTCTTTCATTAGGTGTATTAAAAACAATATTTTCTTTAAAGGAATACGTTTATAATTTTGCAGTTTTGTTTTGAGAAGGAGTGTAGTAGACCCTGTGTCTATCAAGCATTTTATCCTATTTTCTCCAATCGTTAGTTCTTCTATCGGTAGTTCAGATTTTGAGGCGGTGAGTGATCACATTCCATTGGTGTTTGATTATTATTATTATCATAACCGTTGTTATTATAGTTATTACCGTTATTAGTATTATTATTATTGGAATTATTTTTAAATTGACCTGATTTATTCCTATTTTGATTAAAAGGATTCTTATATTGTCCTTAGTAATTTCTGTTTTGGTTTCTAAACCGTACTGAATTATTGTAATTGTTATAATTATTATTATTGTAATTTCTAAAATGATCTGAGTTATTGTTATAATTTCTATTATTCCACAAAATTTAAGTTTATTAAATTTTATAAATGAAAGCTTTTATGAATTTTGTTCGTATCTGTTATAGTTTATAAAATAACTCTAGCGGCAGTGAATAGAAACTTGAGTTTTTTTTCGGATTTTCGTGTTTATCATGAAAACTATTTTCGTATCAAAAAATAATCTTCTACAAAAGTGAAGCTTATTAAATTTCCTAAAGAAATATGATATTAATTTTTTTGCACTTGTTTTAGTTTGTAAAATAACTCTATAGCCATGTAAGGAAAACGTTTCTGGAAACTTTTATACTTAAGAAAACAAACATTGAAAATCGAAAAAGGAAGTGCATGGCAATAGGGCATAGCATTATGTCAGTTGTGCGTCCCAGATCATTCATGTCTCCAATACAGCAGCCTTATTTATATACAGAAAGTTTAGTTCTAATGAGTTGGTAAACCTTATATCAAGCTAAGAGCCCGTTCACACGATCCCGAATCGGCGGTTTTGCCATATCGTCGATTTTACCGTATAAGCGTCAATATTATTTAAATGAGCATTAAACTGTATACGGTAAAATTACAGGATGTTCAAATGGTAGATATGTGCATTCAAGAGGACACAAGCGTCCACAGGTTTTTCTAAAAACCCACCTCTGTCTATCAACTCCTACTCTCACCTCCCCGCGGTGAACATCGGGTGCCTAGTACCTCAACTGGAGATTGGGTTCCAACCCCAGTGGAAAATTGTTGGGGGCAGCAAACGATAGTGGGGGGGAGAGGTGTTTAAACTAAGGCACCTCTCCTTATCCAGGCGGCAGCGGACGAATTCTCGAGATAGAATCAACGGTGGCGTCTACAGTTCCAGTAAGGTTGAACTACTTAGTGAACACCTTATAGGGCTTCTTCGACATATTCGGAGCCCAGGCCTGTAGGGAGCGGTTTATCCGGCTCCCCTTCCTTGGAGTTATACTAAGGATCTGGCCCTCCAGGTTGGGGGTTGTGCCGTCGGGGTGACTTCCTGGCCACGTAAAAACATCATAGTTTCGAAGCAACAACAAGCCTCGGATACGGACGGATTCACTGTTGACAACCCACGCAAACGAAATAAGGACAGCGAACTTCGGATGTGTACGTGGAATTTTAGGTCCCTTAACAGATCAAGTGCAGCCGAACAATTAGCGGAAGCCCTAAACTGCTGCAAGGCAGATATTATAGCCATCCAAGAAGTGCGATGGGATGGACCGGGCAAACGCAAACTAAAAGACTGCGATATCTACTACGGCGACTGCTATCGAGAACAAAGACAGCGTCTATTTGGGTTCGGATTTGTTGTTGAAACTAGGCTTAGGCAAAAAGTCTTGAGTTTCAACAGTGTGAGCGAGCGCATCACGACAATCCGCATCAAGGCTAAATTCGCCAACATAAGCCTAATGGAAATGTCCTGATCAATCAACCGTCAACCAGATTGACCACATTGCGATCGACGCACGACACTTCTCCAGTATCCAGGATATCCGAACATTCCGAGAGGCCAACATTGACTTGGACAAGGAAGTACTTTGAGAAGATTCGACGTTAGACGGCTACAATCGCAAGAGAATGCCATGTCCTTTTCCGATCGAGTCTCTAATAACCTCTTAAGGAGTCCTATGCTTCCTGCATTAAGCATTGAAAACCAGTGGCAACATTGCCTTGCAGCCATCAGAGATGCCGCCTCTGAAGTGCTAGGTTTCACACGGCCACCACAGCGAAACCCCTGGTTTGACGACGAATGCCGGCAAGCGCACGCAGCGAAACAAGAGGCATACAAAACGGCCGCGCTGCACAAAAGGACTAGAGGTGCTCGTGAGCTCTACGAGCAGAAGGGGAGAGAGGAACACCGGCTTATTAGATGGAAAAAAAGAGAGCATGGGAAGCGCTTGATCGAGGAGATAGAGGAATGTCACAACAGGAATGAGGTTCGTAAATTTTACCAAAAGGTAAAAAAAACCTTCCAAGGGTACCAGCCACGAACCGAAGCCTGTAAACACGATCAAGGGAACATCGTAGTAGAACCACAGTCGATGCTAAAAATATGGAAAGATCACTTCTCCAAATTATATAGCGGCGATGACGAACCGAATTCCGCTGTAAGGGAGATAGAACCGCTCAACCTGGGCGACGCAGATCAACAATTCCGCCTACCCGACCTTGACGAAGTGAAGAAAGCTATATCTAAACTTAAGTCAAACAAAGCTACTGGAGCTGACGGCATCACCGCCGAACTATTGAAAGCAGCAGGCGATGACTTGGTAGGGAGCATGCACCAACACATCTGCAAAATATGATCGGAAGAAAGCATGCCCGATGAGTGGAATCTCAGCATAGTGTGCACGATACTTAAGAAAGGAGACCCTCTAAACTGCGCCAACTACAGAGGCATCAGTCTCCTTAACATTGCGTATAAGATCCTCTCTGCCGTATTATGTGAACGTCTGAAGCCATTCGTCACCAACCTGATTGGTCCTTATCAGTGTGGCTTTAGACCACGAAAGTCCACTATCGACCAAATATTCACACTACGGCAGATCTTAGAAAAAACCCAGGAGCTTCAAATCGATACCCACCATCTCTTTATCGATTTAAAAGACGCGTATGACAGCATCTATAGGGAAGAGCTCTACCGAGCAATGTCTAGTTTTGGCATCCCTGTCAAACTTATCCGTTTGTGCAGAATGACGATGGAGAATACACGCTGCTCTATCAAGGTCGGAAAAGATCTTAATGATTCATTTGATGTCAAAAAAGGTTTTATACAAGGCGATGCACTGTCATGCGACTTCTTCAAAATCGTTCTGGAAAGAATTGTGCAAAACTCAACCGTCAACACTAGAGGCACAATCTTCCAAAGGTCCATCCAATTACTCAAGTACGCAGATGATATTGACATAATTGGAAGATCAAAGCGTGATGTCAGTGGAGCGTTTTTGAGCATTGCGACGGAAGCGAAGAAGATGGGTTTAGTGGTCAATGAGGGCTAGACCAAGTATATGCTGTCATCAAAAAAGGACACTGAACGACGACGTCTTGGACAAAACGTCACCATGGACAGCTATAGCTTTGAGGTAGTTAAGGACTTTGTCTACCTAGGCACCGCTATTAATGCAGACAATGACACCAGCGCTGAATTCAAACGAAGAATGACTCTTGTAAATCGCTGCTTCTTTGGACTTAGAAGGCAATTGAGAAGTAAAGTCCTCTCTCGAGCATGTAAAATCACCATCTATAAGACACTCATCATCCCGGTTCTCATTTATGGCGCTGAGGCCTGGATCCTGTCAAAGAAAGATGAGAGCGTCTTAGGATGCTTCGAGAGAAAAATTCTTCGGGTGATTTTTGGTCCCGTACTCATAGATGGAGAATGGAGGAGAAGATATAACGACGAACTGTACGGGCTGTACAGCGACACTGACCTAGTTAGCAGAATTAAAGTCCAACGACTTAGATGGCTAGGTCATGTAGAGCGGATGCACATCAACACGTCAGCCCGGAAGGTCTTCGAATCCAATCCCGAGGGACGGTGCAGTAGAAGAAGACCGCGACTCAGGTGGCACACCCAGGTGGGAGAAGACCTCAACCAACTTGGCGTGCGAAACTGGAGACAGCTAGCTAGGGACCGAGCTGGCTGGAGACGCATGTTGGTTGAGGCCCAGGTCCGCAACGGACTGTAGCGCCACCTTAAGTAAGTAAGTAAGGTAAAATTACAGATTAGGTTGATTTTGTCATTCGGTTTTGTCTCTGCAAATCGTTTTCGGTCGTGCGGTAAAAAAACCGATTCGGCTCATCGTGGCAATGTATTTATAGACAGTGCGTTCATACGATTCGATATTTTGACCGATAGTGCTTCATTTTTCGTCTGGGCTACTGTCGAGTAATTTATTGCTAGTATATAGCAGTAGAGGGTCGTCGGTGTAGGGTTGAGTACGGTGCACGGTAAAATTACCGTACCGTCTGAATACTCCAACCGAAAGACACCGATTAGAGAAAATATCCGATACGTTGAAAATATCGAATCGTGTGAACGGGCTCTTACAGTTTTGTTATTCATACTATGAAGCTCAGTTTTTAGATATATCAGCTTTTGCCACACGCCACCAGATTCCAGCGGTTCATTTTACCACATTGTGTTTGATAATGTGGACTTTAATGTCAGAACGTTAGACGGACTAAACACAATACATTTCTTGGGAGGATTAAGATGCATCGCTGCACACGAAGGCAAAAGCTGATAAACTACCTTGTGCTAAATCAGGTGGAGTACTGTCTTTGGAAAGATTTAGAAAACAGATGGTGGTTTTTGACAATGTGAATGCGTGTTTCGAGAAATGTTACAGCCAAAAACATGTGACACTTTCTTGGTTAGCATCAAAGTTTTTTGGCATTTAAAGAAAGGGTACATGCACTCAATAACAACAGGCTTGTTTAGTGCAAAAAATTTAAATCATTCTTCTTTTGTTCATAAACTCTCCACTGTCCAAATATTTAATACACTTTACACTGCATTACTCTATGCTGGCAGTTTGTGTTGCAAACTTGACCAAAAATGTCTGGTGGGAACATTTTACCAGCCTCGTTATACAAAGTAAAGAAATCGTTGCCGCAGCTTCATCTGTGTCCCGTCTATCAAAATGCGTAGTTAGATTGGGTGGATTTCACCTGTTAATGTCCCATATTGGTTCAATAGGTTTTCTGATGAGTGGAAGTGCCTACAAAAGTTAATGAGTACTATATAGGTACGCCTCGGTTTATGTTGAAAAGATGCTGCAAGGAAAAGATTTCGCTAGAGCAGTTCGTGTTTTATTACTAATACACCTTTAGCTAATATAAAAATGGAACAAGTCGACATAAGCTAACATGAATTAGAGGAAATCAAAAATCTCATGAGCAATTTTCTTGATGAGTCCTTCGTTACCTATGTGCATTAAAACAAACCCCTCATTTGATCCGATTGTGATAAATTACAAACAAATCTTAACAAACTCAAATCTAATGGACCACCAGCAGCCTTATAGATTCAGTTGTTCAATATGATTACATTGCTATTGCTTAAAGATTTTATTCACGCTTAGCGGTTTGGCGATTGGAATGCCCATATCAACTGTGTAAAGAATATGATTCCATGTTTCCATGCACGCCAAATCATGTCACCTATATTTGCAGGACATGATAAAACTGCCTTCTATGATGACCCCGGATGAATTTAAAAACTTTGTGCAATAACGTTACTTTACTATGAGAAGAACTGACCGATTTTGGACAGGAGTCCTGTCGGACCAGACGATCGAACAAACTCTAATGCGTGGAGTGAACAATATGGGTTGCTTGACAACAGGGTGTGGAATCACTGATAGTGTACTTAGCAAATGGGTTCTAGGGCTGACTGCTACTCATGAAATATTCTCATCAGTCGAAGAATTCACGTTTTCATTTCAACTAGTGAGCAACATTTAAGATTTTGGGAAGATACGTTTAACCAAAGATAATACAGACATTGCAAAACTGTCAAATTGGTTCAGAAATCATGCTCCAATTCCAGTTACAAATGAAATTTGGATAATAGCGAGTGGCATCGTTGGAGATGATAAGGTAACTTGCTACAATGCTTTATCTCTAGGCATCAGGGAATGAGCTATATAGTGGCCCAACGAATTTCAGAAGTAAGAAGGGACATTCAAATTGAATACTACAGTTTTTTCATGGGCAATTACATACACGAAAAAATGCATACCTACCGTATTTGTGAGGAAATTTAATAAGCTTTAATTTCGTGTAAAAAAACACATGTTTTCCTTAAATGCCTATAGAATACAAAAAATTAATACCTATCATATTTTTTTAGGAAATTTAATAAGCTATTACTTTTGTAGAACATTTTTGTTCGATACGACAAATAGTTTTCAAGGTAACCCCGAAAAAACGTATGTTTTTCTTCACTGCCGCTAGAGTTATTTTATAAACTATAACAGATACGAACAAAATTACGAAATTTTTTTTTTAAAAATTTAATGAGCATTTTTTGTGCAACAAAATTTTTTGATACGACAAATAGTTTTCGAGATAAACGTGAATAACTGAAAGAAACACCGAGTTTCTTAATTTAAACTTGATGAATACTTTTAATCATTTCTTGTGCATCTTAACTAATGCTTTTTATTTATTTGTGCCTTGTAGAACCAAAAAGAATGGATCCAAACCCCCTTGGTATAACAAAAAATTAGCTCATCTTAAAAATCTAAAAAATAAATCTTTCGCCAATTTTAAAAAATCAAATAGTACGGACGACAAAAATATTTTCTGTAAATTTCGTAAAGATTTTATGGTGCTTAGTAAATTCTCACACAGAAATTATATCTTGAATCTGGAGCTTGATTTAAAGAGCGATCCTAAACGTTTCTGGTCGTTTATAAACTCTAAGCGAAAATCTCTTGGAATCCCAAATTCTATGAATTTCAATAGCGATGAATCTACTGATGTTCATAAAACTCTGGAGCTTTTTGCTCAGTTTTTTGAATCGGTGTATTCTAATGTCAATCCAAGACAGCTAGCTAGGGACCGAGCTGGCTGGAGACGCATGTTGGTTGAGGCCCAGGTCCGCAACGGACTGTAGCGCCACCTTAAGTAAGTAAGTAAGGTAAAATTACAGATTAGGTTGATTTTGTCATTCGGTTTTGTCTCTGCAAATCGTTTTCGGTCGTGCGGTAAAAAAACCGATTCGGCTCATCGTGGCAATGTATTTATAGACAGTGCGTTCATACGATTCGATATTTTGACCGATAGTGCTTCATTTTTCGTCTGGGCTACTGTCGAGTAATTTATTGCTAGTATATAGCAGTAGAGGGTCGTCGGTGTAGGGTTGAGTACGGTGCACGGTAAAATTACCGTACCGTCTGAATACTCCAACCGAAAGACACCGATTAGAGAAAATATCCGATACGTTGAAAATATCGAATCGTGTGAACGGGCTCTTACAGTTTTGTTATTCATACTATGAAGCTCAGTTTTTAGATATATCAGCTTTTGCCACACGCCACCAGATTCCAGCGGTTCATTTTACCACATTGTGTTTGATAATGTGGACTTTAATGTCAGAACGTTAGACGGACTAAACACAATACATTTCTTGGGAGGATTAAGATGCATCGCTGCACACGAAGGCAAAAGCTGATAAACTACCTTGTGCTAAATCAGGTGGAGTACTGTCTTTGGAAAGATTTAGAAAACAGATGGTGGTTTTTGACAATGTGAATGCGTGTTTCGAGAAATGTTACAGCCAAAAACATGTGACACTTTCTTGGTTAGCATCAAAGTTTATTGGCATTTAAAGAAAGGGTACATGCACTCAATAACAACAGGCTTGTTTAGTGCAAAAAATTTAAATCATTCTTCTTTTGTTCATAAACTCTCCACTGTCCAAATATTTAATACACTTTACACTGCATTACTCTATGCTGGCAGTTTGTGTTGCAAACTTGACCAAAAATGTCTGGTGGGAACATTTTACCAGCCTCGTTATACGAAGTAAAGAAATCGTTGCCGCAGCTTCATCTGTGTCCCGTCTATCAAAATGCGTAGTTAGATTGGGTGGATTTCACCTGTTAATGTCCCATATTGGTTCAATAGGTTTTCTGATGAGTGGAAGTGCCTACAAAAGTTAATGAGTACTATATAGGTACGCCTCGGTTTATGTTGAAAAGATGCTGCAAGGAAAAGATTTCGCTAGAGCAGTTCGTGTTTTATTACTAATACACCTTTAGCTAATATAAAAATGGAACAAGTCGACATAAGCTAACATGAATTAGAGGAAATCAAAAATCTCATGAGCAATTTTCTTGATGAGTCCTTCGTTACCTATGTGCATTAAAACAAACCCCTCATTTGATCCGATTGTGATAAATTACAAACAAATCTTAACAAACTCAAATCTAATGGACCACCAGCAGCCTTATAGATTCAGTTGTTCAATATGATTACATTGCTATTGCTTAAAGATTTTATTCACGCTTAGCGGTTTGGCGATTGGAATGCCCATATCAACTGTGTAAAGAATATGATTCCATGTTTCCATGCACGCCAAATCATGTCACCTATATTTGCAGGACATGATAAAACTGCCTTCTATGATGACCCCGGATGAATTTAAAAACTTTGTGCAATAACGTTACTTTACTATGAGAAGAACTGACCGATTTTGGACAGGAGTCCTGTCGGACCAGACGATCGAACAAACTCTAATGCGTGGAGTGAACAATATGGGTTGCTTGACAACAGGGTGTGGAATCACTGATAGTGTACTTAGCAAATGGGTTCTAGGGCTGACTGCTACTCATGAAATATTCTCATCAGTCGAAGAATTCACGTTTTCATTTCAACTAGTGAGCAACATTTAAGATTTTGGGAAGATACGTTTAACCAAAGATAATACAGACATTGCAAAACTGTCAAATTGGTTCAGAAATCATGCTCCAATTCCAGTTACAAATGAAATTTGGATAATAGCGAGTGGCATCGTTGGAGATGATAAGGTAACTTGCTACAATGCTTTATCTCTAGGCATCAGGGAATGAGCTATATAGTGGCCCAACGAATTTCAGAAGTAAGAAGGGACATTCAAATTGAATACTACAGTTTTTTCATGGGCAATTACATACACGAAAAAATGCATACCTACCGTATTTGTGAGGAAATTTAATAAGCTTTAATTTCGTGTAAAAAAACACATGTTTTCCTTAAATGCCTATAGAATACAAAAAATTAATACCTATCATATTTTTTTAGGAAATTTAATAAGCTATTACTTTTGTAGAACATTTTTGTTCGATACGACAAATAGTTTTCAAGGTAACCCCGAAAAAACGTATGTTTTTCTTCACTGCCGCTAGAGTTATTTTATAAACTATAACAGATACGAACAAAATTACGAAATTTTTTTTTTAAAAATTTAATGAGCATTTTTTGTGCAACAAAATTTTTTGATACGACAAATAGTTTTCGAGATAAACGTGAATAACTGAAAGAAACACCGAGTTTCTTAATTTAAACTTGATGAATACTTTTAATCATTTCTTGTGCATCTTAACTAATGCTTTTTATTTATTTGTGCCTTGTAGAACCAAAAAGAATGGATCCAAACCCCCTTGGTATAACAAAAAATTAGCTCATCTTAAAAATCTAAAAAATAAATCTTTCGCCAATTTTAAAAAATCAAATAGTACGGACGACAAAAATATTTTCTGTAAATTTCGTAAAGATTTTATGGTGCTTAGTAAATTCTCACACAGAAATTATATCTTGAATCTGGAGCTTGATTTAAAGAGCGATCCTAAACGTTTCTGGTCGTTTATAAACTCTAAGCGAAAATCTCTTGGAATCCCAAATTCTATGAATTTCAATAGCGATGAATCTACTGATGTTCATAAAACTCTGGAGCTTTTTGCTCAGTTTTTTGAATCGGTGTATTCTAATGTCAATCCAAACTTTCCTCAACCTCCTCGGAACGGCCCTAAGGTTGATATTGGATCTATACATTTGGAATACTCTGATGTTTTAAGCGCACTTAACTCTCTTAAGCCAAATTCGAATCCAGGTGTTGATGGCATCCCTGCCTTAATATTAAAAAGATGTTCTAAGTCTCTTTGTGCACCGTTGCTTACAATTTTTGAACTCTCTTTGTCATCTGGGATATTTTTAGATGAATGGAAATCTTCTTTCCTAATCCCCATTTTTAAATCGGGTTCTAAAAATAATATTGAAAACTATAGGGGGATTTGCAAGTTGTCCGCAATTCCGAAGCTTTTTGAAAGTTTAGTAAAAAACAAACTTCATTTTCTTGTGAAAGAACATATAAATAGTGCTCAACATGGGTTCCTTTCGGGTAGGTCAACCATAACAAACTTGACATGTTTCTCATCGTTTGTTGTTGATGCTATCGAAATTAGAGGTCAAGTTGATGCTATATATACTGATTTCAGCAAAGCTTTTGATTCGGTAAACCACAGCATACTGCTGCTTAAACTAGATGCTTTTGGAATCCATTCAGTCTTACTGAAATGGATTTCTTCATTTCTAACTGGCAGGGTTCAAAAAGTAAAGATTCAGGAATATACTTCAAGATCAATCAAGTGTACGTCTGGTGTTCCTCAGGGTAGTCACCTTGGCCCATTGTTATTTATATTATTCATTGATGATATTCTCAACTATGTCAACTTTAGCAAATGTCTTATATATGCTGATGATCTCAAATTATTTTCAAAAGTAACTTGTGCAGATGACTGTCTCAAGCTGCAAAAGGATCTGGATAATTTATCTCACTGGTGTAACTTAAACGGTTTAAATCTAAATATAAAAAAGTGCTTCATAATTTCCATCTCTCGAAAAATTCTTACTTATGAGTTTATCTATTCTCTTGATTCCAAGCCTCTTCAGAGAACATTAAAAGTGAAAGATTTGGGGGTTCTTTTTGATTCTAAATTTTCATTCTCTCTTCATGTTGATGCGATTGTTGCTAAAGCTAACTCAATGGTAGGGCTCATTAAAAGGAATTCCGTTGATTTTTCCGACCCATACACCCTTGTATCATTATATACTTCAGTGGTCAGGCCAAATCTGGAATACGCGGATGTTATCTGGAATCCTTGTCAACAAAATTTATCTGATAGGATTGCAATCTCTGAGAGCCAGAAGAACAACTCACGATATTGTTTTTGTGCGGGATATTCTTTGCTGCCACATAAGATGTCCAGAATTACTCTCATTTATATGTATATATGCTCCAACGAGGCCATTGAGGGAAAGATCTCTTCTTTTTGAGACCAGACATAGAACGAACTACGGAAGTAATGAACCAATTTCAAGGTCAATTAGAGAGTTCAATAAAATTTATGATTATGTTGACTTATATCTCTCCAGAGAAAAATTTAAGAATGTATTATACTACCTATTTATTCTTAAGATATTAAGTATTTGTTATTTATTGTTAAGTACATTTATAATAGGTATTTATTTTTGACTGAAATGTAATCTGTTAAGCTTTAAGCTTGTAGATGAAATAAATAAATAAATAAATAAATAAATAAAATTAAAAATAACAATAACATTCAATTCATTTCAATGTAAAACACAAACATTTTACCACATGTGTTACATTTAAAGTAATACTCAATCGTCACCAAAATGTTACAAAAAAAATTGCAAATATATAACAAACACGTATTATATAAAACGAGTACCTTACCACATACAGAAGTTAACACAGCCCAAAAATAACGATATAAAAACATGCATCGTATCGTAAGCAGGAACGCCAACGATTGAAGAAACATTTACTTATCAAATTCCTCTTGCATTTTTCCAAAAACTGTATTCAAAAATGCATACAACTTACATATATGTGAATATCTATGAGAAGGGATAAGTATTTCAATTTTGAAAGAAGAATTAGCCTTAGCCAATCAAATTATATGGACCTGACTTGATTTAACTCTCATTAAGCCTACTCCCATGTATTCAATTCTCATTCCACATTGTTCTCCATCCATCCTACTTTGTCTAAAAGATATTATAAACTCCTCCTTTCTAAAAGTTTCTAACGCCACACCCCTTAGTCCATAGATGGGAATCTGGCATTGAATTTAATGGAAAAAAATTCAGAAATAAATATACATGTATATGTATCTACATACATTCAACCATTTTGAGTACACGCATATTATATACATACTTTTAACTGAGAAAGAGAATATGTTTCCATTCTTTGCGAGTTGAGAAAGCAGTTTTCAATTTTATGTTGTCTGATCAATGCCTGCTACGTGGGTGTTATAATGATATATTAAATCATTGTTCTATATTTATTTATACTTAAGTGAAAAATTATAAATACATTTTTATATTTTAATCAACATATTTTCCAAAAAAATTCTTTGATAACCTGTTTGTAAGTGAATTATACCTTTACAAGAAACTATTACAAAGAATAACGTATACGGTAACTGAGAAACAAAATTATTGTTGAGTATTGAGTGTAACAAGTTAATAAAGTAGTAACGAGTAACTAAAATGAAATCAAATCCAATTATTATCCGGGTAAGAACCTATTTAAAACTAATGTACTTTGCATTCATTATACCTAAAAAGGTATTATTCAAATTAAGTTGAGACATCAATTTTTATGAAAACTAGTAAATAGGTAGGTATTCTGGTAGGTGGTTAACTATGAGTCTTTTGTAATACACAACATAAAACGTTTGCGAGGCAAAGTTATATTAATACCTATTGATGAGAATGTCAGACGTAAACAATTTCTCAAATGCGAAAAAATATATGTTTTTGAATTTTCAAATTTAACCGTTATCTATTTTAAAAATGAATTGAATCACAAGGCATCTTGTTTGAGCAAAAACTCCATTATGACTGAATTTATTCCCCAGTGTTTCCACTTTTCAAGTTAAAGTTCAAGTTAACTTTATTGAGACCAGTAAACTCAAATTCATTTACAATCGTAAATCGCGTTTGCGTGTATAGTGTATTGATTTTCAATCTCCATGTTTTTAAATAGCTTTCTACAAGTGGACGCCTAAGCTTTATTTTGGTCGAGCGTCGCTTGCCGTTTACTAAAAAAAAATCTGTCTGTTCAGATCCTATATGATGAGCCAATTCGGAAAGCTCAAATTAATGAGTTTGTAAATAAGACCATGAAACCAAAGCAGCTTTAAGTCTGCTTTTTTTACAAATTTCTGGAAAAAACCATGGTTAATACAATAATTAACTATCCAAGACAGGACTGTATGTAAAGAATGTGGACAATTTGTTAGAAAATAATTTTAAATGCCATCTACTCTTAAGGTTTCTTTGTTTATTATTGAGCGAGGATCTCTAATAATATACACTTTAAAATGAAATGAGTGTTTCATGGAAAAATAGCCAATTCGAAATTTGCTTACTGGTACTTTTACTACTGCCGGAAGCTCTCTGTATCCCAACAAGCTTTTAAAATGTCAAGAAAGCTCTCTCAGTAGATTACCGTATGCCTCAACTGATCGTATCCCCTGCTCTAACACGCCCATCCTGCCAGTTCATCGTTAAGACAGAATATTCCCTTCTTTGTCATTTACTTCAAACCAAAAATTTCTTCTCCTTTTTCTTCACATTTGTTTAAAATAATAATAAACAACAAAAACAAAATTTAAGTTTCTTCACTTTTAGTTCAAATTATCTTATTCTCTACCGTCTCTCTTTGTTGAGCCTGCCTTGCATCCTGTCACCTTATTGTCTGATACTATTCACGCACCTGTGAAAGACAGAACTCATTAGCAAAGGTTATCTCGAGAGACTTGAGTTTGAGTTTTTAAAAAAACATATAACTTGCTTAATTTCCCAAGATTTACCACAGAATGATGTTGATAAAAGTAGGCTATGTGTTGGTTACCGTGCCCTAAACCGCATCACTATCAAGGACCGGTATCCTCTGCCCAGGATAGAGGACCAGCTGGATCAGCTCTCGGGAAACCGATTTTTCACTTCACTGGACATGGCTTCAGGTTTTCATCAGATTCCAATAGCTGAAAACTCGATAGCAAAAACGGCATTCGTTACTCCGAATGGCCAGTAAAGTATCTAAGAATACCGTTTGGTTTTGAAAATGCTCCAGCGGTGTTCCAGCGGGCCATAAATGAAGCACTGGGACAGCTTAAAAACTCTATTGCAATGGTCTACTTAGACGATGTTCTCATACCATCTAAAACGGTCGAAGAAGGAATAAAGAACTTGGAAAGTTTCCTTCAGGCTTTAACTGGCAACGGTTTTTCTCTAAACATGAATAAATGCAAATTTTTAAAGGATCGTCTGGAATATCTTGGACGGGAAGTTTCTGCGGAGGGAATGCGCCCTGGTAAGGCAAAAGTAGACTCACTTGAAAACGCACCCATAACTAGCACTGTTAAACAAATCAGGCAACTTATGGGCTTAGCTTCCGAGTGTGAAGAAGCAAGGCAATATGTCATTAGGGTGCTGACTGAGGGACCATTATTGATCATATTTAACCCAGATTTAACAACGGAGCTTCATACTGACGCAAGCTCTATCGGATATGGAGCTATACTTTTTCAAAGAGTTAATGACAAGTTAATTACGAGCTCAAAACACTAGCTGTGGTAAATGCAATAAAACATTTCAGAACGTACTTACTTGGTATCAAGTTCTGCCTTTAAACGGAAAGTAACGCATTAAAGTCTACCAAAGAAAAAAAAAATCTATTACCACGAATCGGCAGGTGGTGGATCTACCTCGAAGATTTTTACTTCAATATTATTTACAAAAAATCAAGTTCCATGCAGCACGTAGACTATTTAAGTCGAAACCCTCCACTTGAGAAACGTTATCATCTTACTAGTTTAGCAGGCAACTGGCTGCAAATTGAACAGTCCGAAGATCCAGAAGTTGTAGACATCATCGATAAAATAAAGGAAAAGGATCGAGACCCCACCTTGAATTATGTTTTCAAAAATAATTTCTTATATCGAACAATTATTGATGAAGAATAACTTTTCGTTCCCAGAAAGTGTAGGTTAAGCCTGATGAGACGGTACCATGAAGATAATTGTCAAGTAGGATGGAAATAAAACTTTATTAAAAATGCGTACACATTTTTGGATGTCTAAAGTAACCAGGATGTTCAAATGGAAGACATGTGAATTGAAGAGGGTACAAGTGTTCAAGTAGAGAATACGAAAATTAAACTTTTGGCGAAATGTTTATTTTCTAAAAATGAATACAATGTTATTATAATATTAAAAAATATTACGATTGTTAATATTTTTACCGATTGGTAATTTTTCTTTTTCTTGAACTTGACTTGAAACTTGAACGTTTAAATTTTAAAATGACAATGGATTAAATAAAATGACAATGTTGCCAACAATTAAACATAAGAAAATGGCACGATAGCCAACATACATAAATAATAAAAGATGTGTTCGTTTGTTTGTTGCTCCTTTGTTCGTCGGTGGATGTGTTCGTTTGGCCGCATTTTTGGTCGTCGACATTCCACCCCCCGTGAAGCCCACAGGTTATTTGGATTCACTACAATGTTGCTCGACGTCCAAAACTGCCAACCGGGAAACCGGGCGACGAAATTTGGTTTTGTTTGCCGTGGTGACTTCAACTGTTCTAATTACGCCATCTTTGCCTTGATAAGTTTCTGTTACCTTGCCTCTTAACCATTGTGACCTTGGAGAATCAATTTCACATACAAAAACGAGATCGTTTATTTTGATTGGTTCCGATCGTTGACACCACTTAGCTCGTCTAGTAAGATCCGGTAAATATTGCCGAACCCATTGCTTCCAAAACATATTTTTAAGTTGTTGTACGATGCGCCATTGTTTTCTCATGTTAATGTGCTTCCAGTTATAAGGTCCAGGTGTTTGACTGGAATTCGGCTTTCCCATTAAAAAATGATTTGGTGTTATTGGTTCCGGTTCATCTATAGATACAGGAATATCAGTTAAAGGCCTGCTGTTTACGATGTTTTCTGCTTCACACAAGACGCTTTGTAAGGTTTCTAACTTCGGTGTTTGTTCTGTTAATACAACCCTTAATACTCTTTTGACAATTCCAATTAGTCTTTCCCAACAGCCACCTGCATTCGGATATTTTGGACTATTGAATATCCATTCGATGCCTAGTGGAGTCAAGGAAGATTTCATAGCTTCATGGTCAAGAAAATCGGGAACATTTCTAAGCTCTTTGTCGATTCCTAGAAAATTTGATCCACAATCACTCCTTATTCGAACGGGAACTCCTCGTCTATTCATAAAATTCCTTAAGCTCATGAGAAATGCGTCCGTAGATTGATCATGACATATTTCTAGATGTATCGCTCGAGTAGTTATACAGGTAAATACCGAAACCCATCTTTTTTCTTGGTTTCTACGGTTCTTAATATGAACGGGGCCGAATAAATCAACCCCTGTGTAACTAAATGGGCTTACATACGGTGTTGTTCGATCCCTAGGCAAAGGAGCCATAAGGGGCTGGCGTGGCGTGGCATTTATGATTTTACATGTTCGGCAGTTTGATTTTGTTTTTCGTACAAGTACTTTTAAAGATGGTATCCAAAACTTACGACGTATTTCACATGTTATCAAGTCTTGGTTTTGATGATGAAACTTTCGATGATAGTATGCAACAAGAAGCTCTGTGAAATAATGTGTTTTTGGTAGAATAATTGGACGTTGGGCAGCAGCTGGCAAAAATGAAGCGGTAGAAATTCTTCCGTCAGCTCTTATGAGATCATTCCGACTATCGTATATAGGATTCAGTGAGAGTAGTGAACTTGTTTTCGATATACATGTCTGTGACTTTAAACACTTGTATTCGTCTCGATAGGCGTCCTTTTGTACCTCTGCTGACAAGTATATTTCCGCTGCTGATTCTTCCTGAGGTGTTAGTTCGCCACTTTTATGATGCATTGAAGAAATTCGCTTACAGTTTGAAATAAATCGAAAAACCCAAGCTACGGTTCTCTTAAGCCTAGAAAAGTTTGAAAATCTGTGAATGTCAATTAGTTTGCTGATTACGGTGGCATGGAATAATGGTGCTCTGATTTCCAACGCTTCTTCTATTTCGACATCACTCACATCGACTTTTTCCCGAGGCCAATTATTTGTATCTAAATATAAGAAGTTTGGGCCAAGAAACCACCTTGAACTGGATTCCAAATTTACTGGAAACCGAGCACGCGTCGCTTCATCAGCGATATTTTCAGTTGTGGGTAGCCAGTTCCATTGTGTCTGTTCACTTTCTTCTAATATTTCTGAGATCCTATGTTCTACAAATTGCTTAAAACGGCAACTGCTGGAATTGATCCATCTAATAACTGTTTTTGAATCACTCCAGTAATATACTTGGTCCGCATTCCTGCTATGGCCAGCTAAGATAGAAGATTTTAAGCGGACACCCAATATAGCTGCTTGTAGTTCCAAGCGAGGAATTGACATCGGTCTTATTGGAGAACATCGAGATTTTGCGGCCACAAACGCAACATTTATTTCCCCATCGCTGGAAATAATTCTCCAATAAGCAACGGCGGCATACGCATTTTCACTCGCATCAGTAAAGATATGCAATTCGACACGTCCTTTCTTAAAAAAGGCCGAGTAACATCTTGGTATTGTGATGTTTTGTACGTCATTAAGTTCTGTCACCCACAACTTCCATTTGTTTAATATTCAATCTGGTAACACTGTATCCCAGGGAATTCCGCTCTTCCATACTTCTTGCAATAGTATTTTTGCACTTATAACAAAATGTGCTAAAAATCCGAAGGGATCAAATATACTCATGATAACGCTTAACATTTCACGTTTTGTTGGAGTTCGAACGCCAGTTAAAATATCTAGAGAAACTTTATGGAATTGAAACGAAAACACGAATGCGTCTTTTGTGGTATTCCAGTGCATTCCCAAAATTCTTTCTCTTTTATCACAAACGTCAACGTTCACGTCAACTACCCGATTCACTTCATCAAGCACTCCCAACTCTTTTAGAACTCTTTCCGCATTTGAAACAAAGTTTGCCAACTCAAAATTACCTTTTTGATGAATCCATACTACTTGTTTCACGACATCAATGGCATCTTCTTCTGTTTCAAAGGAGTCAACGCAATCATCAACGTAATGTCTTTCTGTGATGGTAGTAACGGCTCTTGGGTTTTCATCTTTGAATTGCATTGCGTTCGTATTTTTCACATGTTGCGCCAAACTGGGAGAGCAAGTGGCTCCAAATATCATTGCTCGCATCTGGTAAACTTCCAATTGGTTTTCAGGACTTCCGTCTCTCCATAAAAATCGTTGGCACATCTGGTCTTCTGGTCGAATGTCTATTCTATGAAACATCTCTTTGATATCGGAACATATTCCGATGCGTGCTTCTTGGAACTTAAAGAGTACATCCAACAGCGTTTGGTTCATATCTGGTCCTGACAACAACATGTCATTAAAGGAGACGCCTTTAGATTTGGCTGCTGCGTCAAAGACTAATCTGAATTTTCCCGGTTTGTTTGGATTCCTTACTCCAAAATGTGGAAGGTACCAGATTTTGGAAGATTCGACATTATTTGGATCCAATTTAACTTTGTATGCGTATCCCTTCTCCAAATACTCATCTATTTTTCCTCTATATGCTGCTTGAAGTTCAGGATCTATTAAAATCTTCTTTTCGACGAATTCTAGTCTCTTAAGGGCCATTGTGAAGCTTTCAGGAAATTCAAAGTTATCTGATTTCCAAAGAAGTCCCACTTCATATCGGAAACCGTTTTGTTTAGTAGTTTGCTTCATAATGTTTATCGCCCTTTGATCATTATTTGATAATAATTTATTCTTCGGTTTATAAATACCCATGTTCTCGATAGTAAAATAATTTCTTACCATTTCATGAATATTATCCAAAACGCTTTCATGAGAATACGATTCTGCATCACGAACAGTCAAAATTCTTTTAAGTTTAGTCAAGTGGTCATTTTGTACATGTGTTGGGACATAAACTACCCACCCCAACCTTGTTTCAGCAATAAATGGTCCCTTCGATCCCAGTTCAAACCGGTTTGATTCTACTCCTAAATAAGCATTGGACATACCCACCAAAATAGTAGGTTTTACATTAAAATAGTCATAAATTGGCAACCCTTTTAACTCAGCACTTTGACAGCTGTTGTTGGAAATTAATTTATTAAAATTCAAGGATTGTGTCGGCAGGTCAAGATTTTTTATTGTGCAGAAATTATTCACCTTATATTTTTTGCCGACACCCTGGATTTCAAATTCCACAAATGTTGTTGGTAAGTCTATTGTCTGATTTCCAAACCACTGAAGTTTAATGTTACCAGATTTTCCTTGTAGCCCCAGTTGTTTTGCGACATCTTCACCAATTAAGGAAGGCATTGCACCGTCATCCAGATATGCGTACGTATGCACCGAAGATCCAGCGGCACCAGACAATGTTACTGGAATTATTTTGAAAAAGAATTCTGTGTTTTCTACATCCGAAGGACGATGCAAGGTGCATAAAGGCTGTGAGACGATATCCATATTTGATTCTGGTGGAGAAAAATTAAAGTTATTGTGAAGTAATTTATGGTGTTTGCGCTGGCATCCACCAATGTTACAGATAAATTTGGTTCTGCATGTAAAAGTGTTGTGTCCTCGCCTCAAACAAGAAAAACAAAGTTTTAATGCCTTCACTTCCTTCCATCGTTCGTCCACCGACATTTCAGCAAATCTGTCACACACTGCCAACAAATGATCTTGGCTACACAATATGCACAAAGCTCGTTGAGAGTTGCTCGTGTTAATGTGCATAACAAAGTTCTTTTTTGTTTCAATCAAGCTTTGAGGGCTAGATGAGGTACAGTACGTTGTTGCCTTAATGACGTTTGCTTCCTCGTCCAGGAACTTGGAAAAATGGTGCAGTGTAGCGTGTGGTTTGATGTGAATTTTAGTTCGTGTCCACTCCAAACGCATCCTGAAGGGCAATTTCGAGCATAACTCTTCAAGCAAAGACGGATTGCTTATGTGCTGGGTGGCGTTGGACGTTTCCAGAAAAATGGCCAGCCCTTTTACCTTGACAGCGAGTGGTACAATATCAATTACTTTTCCCTCAGTTATGGGTGAAATCATTTTAAGCTTTGCTAGTTGACTTCGGATGAGAATTTCGTCCCGCCCAAAACTATTTTTAAGTTCCGAAATGACGTCAGCGACATTATTAGGATAAATTAATAATGCCTCGACTACCTGCTTCGCTTCTCCATACAGGCATTTCTGCAGTCGCATCTGGTTCTCAAGATTGGTATAGCCATATGTCCTGGTGGTTTCGCGGTATAAATTGATAAAGGCTGGCCACTCTTCTGGAAACCCCCCAAATTTAGGCAATTCATGCAAATGACGTCTTAATTCGGTTTGATGGTGTTGTGTTTCAGGCTCTGGATGGTGCAATTGCAGCTGGTGTGCTTGTGGCTTATATGAGAATGGTGTCTGGAAATCTGATGACTCTGACAGAGAAAATTGTGGCATAGAAAACTGAGAATGATATGGCAGCTGTGATTGGTGGGGCTAGGATGATGACTGTATCTGAGTTGGCAGCGGCTGGTTCAACGAAATTGGTGATGACTCGTGGACTATGGGCAATGACGGCTGTATCGACGACTGTGCATGATATGACGTAAGTGATTGGTACGGCTGTACCTTAGATGATGACTGGATCTGGGTTGGCGGCGGGTTCGGGTTGTTCAACGTTAATGGCAGTGACTGGTAAACGTTGGGCAAAGACGGCTGTAACGAAGACTGTGGATGTGGCGGCTGTTGATAGGACTGTATATCTTTGGAGAGCGACATCGATGAGAAGGGCAACATTGCAGTTTTGGTGTTTTTAACCTGAACCTGGGCAAGGGGAAAGGAGGGAGGAATGTCAATTACCTGATCATTTGTTGGCTTTATGGCGTTGAACATAGCCAAAAACTTTTGTTCCATTTCCTGCAGCGATTTCTGGAATACCTCTTGCATATTCCCAATTCGTGTGTTCACATCAAATTCATCAGATGGTTTGATGGTCTCGTTGATGTGTTCATCCTCATGATCGTCATCTGGCTCGCTTTGGATCTTTTCTTCCTCGTCGGACATATTTGGGTTGAGGCGGGCACACTTTCTTGTTTTCTTCTTCGACATGTGCAATGTGACGCCTTCGATTTTCAATCGAAAATAAAGATGTTCAAGTAGAGAATACGAGAATTAAACTTTTGGCGAAATGTTTATTTTCTAAAAATGAATACAATGTTATTATAATATTAAAAAATATTACGATTGTTAATATTTTTACCGATTGGTAATTTTTCTTTTTCTTGAACTTGACTTGAAACTTGAACGTTTAAATTTTAAAATGACAATGGATTAAATAAAATGACAATGTTGCCAACAATTAAACATAAGAAAATGGCACGATAGCCAACATACATAAATAATAAAAGATGTGTTTGTTTGTTTGTTGCTCCTTTGTTCGTCGGTGGATGTGTTCGTTTGGCCGCATTTTTGGTCGTCGACAACAAGCGTCCACAGGTTTTTCTCAAAACCCACTTCTGTGTATTAACTCCTACTCTCACCTCCCTGCGGTGTATATCGGGTGCCTAGTACCTCAACTGGAGATTGAGTTCCAACCTTAGTGGAAAGTTGTTGGGAGCAGCAAACGAGAGAGGGGGGAAAGGTGATTCCACTAAGGCACCTCTCCTTATCCAGGCGGCATTGGACGATTTCTCGAAATGGAATCAACGGTGGCGTCTACAGTTTCTTCCACAACCCACGCAAACGATACTAGTACAACGAACTTTGGATTTGTACGTGGAATGTAAGGTCCCTTAACAGACCACGTGCAGCTGAACAATTTGCAGAAGCCCTAAACTGCTGCAAGGCAGATATTACCGCCATTCAAGAAGTGCGATGGGATGGACCGGGCAAACGCAAACTAAAAGACTGCGATGTATGCTACGGCAACTGCTACCGAGAATAAAGAAAGCGACTATTTGGGTGTGGATTTGTTGTTGGAACTAGACTCAGGCAAAAAGTCTTGAGTTTCAAGGCTAAATTCACCAACATAAGCCTAATATGCCCGCATGCCCCAACAGAGGAGAAAGATGAAGACACCAAAGACATATTCTTCGAGCTCTTGGACAAGACATATGAGCAGTGCCCTAGCTATGACATTAAAATTGTCTTAGGAGATTTAAATGCCAAGCTAGGAAGAGAAGACATCTTTGGTGGCATAATCGGGAGATACAGCTTGCACGACACCACCTCCGACAACGGATTCAGGCTGATCGATTTCGCTGCGGGGCGAGACGTTCTGAAAGCTAGTACGCAGTTCACGCATCTTAATATCCACAAGGGGACATGGAAATCTCCTGATCAATCAACCGTCAACCGGATTGACCACATTGCGATCGACGCACGACATTTCTCCAGTATCCAGGATATCCGAACATTTCGAGTGGCCAACATTGATTTGGACCACTACCTCGTTGTAGCCAAGGTACGGCTACGGATAAACCGATCCAAGCCAAAACAAAGAAGTACTGTGAGAAGATTCGACGTTAGTCGGCTACAATCGCAAGAGACTGCCATGTCCTTTTCCGATCAAGTCTCTAATAACCTCTTAAGGAGCTGCCTGCATTAAGCATTGAAAACCAGTGGCAACACTGCCTTGCAGCCATCAGAGATGCCGCCTCTGAAGTGCTAGGTTTCACACGGCCACCACAGCGAAATCCCTGGTTTGATGACGAATGCCGGCAAGCGCACGCAACGACACAGCAGGCATACAAAACGGCGCTGCACAAAAGGACCAGAGCTGCTCGTGAGCTCTACGAGCAGAAGAGGATCACTGGCTTCTTAGACGGAAAAAAAAGCATGAGAAGTGCGCGATCGAAGAGATAGAGGGATGTCACAACAGGAATGAGGTTCGTAAATTTTAACAAATTTTTAAATTTAAAAAAAAAAACCTCCCAAGGGTACCAGCCACGAACCGAAGCCTGTAAAGTCGATCAGGGGAACATCGTAGTAGAACCGCAGTCGATATTGAGAATGTGGAAAGACCACTTCTCCAAATTATATAACGGCGATGACAAACCGAATTCCGCTGTAAGGGAGATAGAACCACTCAACCTCGGCGACGCAGATCAAGAAGAAGAAACCCAGGAACTTTAAATCGATACCCCCCATCTCGTTATCGATTTTAAAGACGCGTATGACAGCATCTATAGGCAAGAGCTCTACCGAGCAATGTCTTGTTTTGGCATCCCTGTCAAACTAAGCCCTTTGTGCAGAATGACGATGGAGAATGCACGCTGCTCTATCAAGGTCGGAAAAAATCTTACCGACGCATTTGATGTCAAAAAAGGTTTTGGACAAGGCGATGCACTGTCATGCAACTTCTTCAATATCGTTCTGGAAAGAATTGTGCAAAACTCAACCGTCAACACTAGAGGCACAAACTTCCAAAGGTCTATCCACTTACTCGGATACGTAGATGATAATGACATAATTGGAAGATCAAAGCGTGATGTCAGTGGAGCGTTTTTGATCATTGCGACGGAAGCGAAGAAGATGGGTTTAGTGGTCAATGAGGGTAAGACCAAGTATATGCTGTTATCAAAAAAGGACATTGGACAAAATGTGAACATGAACAGCTATAACTTTGAGGTAGTTAAGGACTTTGTCTACCTAGGCACCTCTATTAACACAGACAACGACACTAGCGCTGAAATCAAACGAAGAATAACTCTTGCAAATCGCTTCTACTTTGGTCCTCTCTCGAGCATCTAAAATCACCATCTATAAGACACTCATCATCCCGGTTCTCATTATTGGCGGGAAAGAATTGTGCAAAACTTAACCGTCAACACTAGAGGCACAATCTTCAAAAGGTCTATCCAATTACTCGAAAACGCAGATGATATTAACATAATTGGAACATCAAAGCTTGATGTCAGTGGAGCGTTTCTGATCATTGCAACGGAAGTGAAGAAGATGGGTTTAGTGGTCAATGAGGGTAAGACCAAGTATATGCTGTTATCAAAAAAGCACATTGGACAGAACGTTACCATGGACAGCTATAGCTTTGAGGAAGTTAAGAACTTTGGCTACCTAGGCAGACAACAACACCAGCGCTGAAATCAATAGAAGAATAACTCTTGCAAATCGCTGCTTCTTTGGACTTAGAAGGCAATTGAGAAGTAAAGTCCTCTCTCTAGCATCTAAGATCACTGTTTTTAATACACTCATCATCCCGGTTTTCATTAATGGCGCTGAGACCTGGACCCTGTCAAAGAAAGATGAGAGCGTCTTAGGATGCTTCGAGAGTAAAAGTCTTTTGGTGTTTTTCAGTCCCGTACGCATAGATAGAGAATGTAGGAGAAGATATTTTTACGAACTGTACGGGCTGTACAGCGACACTGACCTAGTTAGCTGAATTAATTAGAGCGAATGGAAATCAACACTCTAGTCCGGAAGGTCTTCGAATCCAATCTCGAGGGACGGACTGTAGCGCCAGCTTAAGTAAGACCTTAGAACTTAGTGACTCAGAGGCTTTAATTAGCGTGTTCACCCCGCTGAAAACTAACCTTACTGAGACTAAAATGTAAGATCCAGGACAACATGACTCCTTTTCAGCAACCAAACGTAAAGTTTTCTTAGTAGCAACTGTCACCGCCCTTCCCCCCTTTCATCAATTTATAGCGATCATTTTCTAATATGCCTAACGCTTAATACGTACCCCGAGAACGAAACTCTTATTTTGAATTTTCTGATTTGAGGGCTTTTGTTTACAACGTTTGTTTCAATTTGCAACCTTGTAGGTTTACACTTGTTTTTATCGAATCGGGTTTTCATTCCATTGGAGTTTTCCTTTAGCCTTTCATCGGGCACGACACGTATAGCTTCAATATTTTCATATTCCTGTTTAATAATCAACTTCAAGAACAAAGCGCTTACATCTGGAGTTCTTCCATCGATTCCAGTGAGAATTTTTAATGGAAAAAGCCCCGTAGCTTTATTGATATTGGTATTTAACGCAAGTTGAACACGGCTGACAAATGTTGTCCATTCAACAGTTAATTCCAGGGTTTTCCTTAAAAGATTTGCAATTGTATCCACATAGCGCTTAATCTGTCCGTTGGCTCGACTCATTCCTGGTGCTATGGCATGGTGTTCTACACCCACTGACTTACAGAAAACACGTAATTACTCGCTGGTAAAATTTGTCCCTTTATCAGTAATAATTATAATTGGGACACCAATTAACATGATAAAACTATTTAAATGGCGTACTGTTTCATTTTCTTTCAAAGTTTTACACGATAATATAAGGACAAATTTACTAAAAGCATCAATTATAATCAAGTGATAACGACTGTCCTCTTTATCTACTCCGTGGAAAGGCCCCATACAATCTATATGAACAGTGTGAAACGGAGCATCTCTTTTATCAATTGGATGTAGCTCTGATTGTGTTTTCCCGATTGCTCTTTTGGCAACGACACAGACCACACACGACTCTACAAATTTCCGTACATTTCTGGTCATTTTATGCATCCCAAAATGGGTACTTAACCTACACCTTCTGGGAACGAAAAGTTTTTCTTCATCTATCATTTTTCGATATAATAGATTATTTTTGATTATATAATACATAATTCAAGGTGGTGTCTTGATCCTTTTCCTTAATTTTATCGATGATGGCTACAACTTCTGGATGTTCAGACCGTTCAATTTGCAGCCAGTTGTCTGCTAAACTATTAAGATGATAACTTTGTTAAGTGGTGGGTTTCGGCTTAAATAGTCTACATGCTGCATGGAACTTTCTTTTTTGTAAATAACATTAAAGTAAAAATCTTCGAGGTAGATCCACTACCTGGCGATTCGTGGTAATAGGTTTTTCTTTTTTATAATAAACAACCTTCGTCAAGTGCAGTCGCATTTACTTTTAGCTCCGCAGTTGCCCTTTGCCACCTTTTTACTGACCCCAAATAAACAATTATCATACAAATACAAATTAAAAAAAATATCAATATACACTTTACTGCCCCTCGCCGTTTCCCATAACACCAGCATTTTTTTTTCTTCTTGTGTATTTACAAGCATAGAAAAAATAAAAAATAACTAAAAAAAAAACAAATCAAAAGACCTAAACAAAAAACCATATGTTATCTTTTTTTGCTAAATCAATTTAATTTGTCATGTGCTAATAAAATATGTGTCATCGTTGACACAAACGCGGAATTATTGAAGTCCAGTGGCCTTTGTGGGAAATACTTACAGCCGTGTCGGATATTATGATTGCAATTTAATGTCTAAAAGAATCCCTGTCTAATAAACATTCCGTTTGCCAAGATCAAATTTCTAATCTCTCCACGAAAATTGATCACGTCTGCAAAAGTGTTGAGGACTCAAACATCCAATGTCAACAATCGTCCACTAAGTGCCTTTCCACAATACGTTTTCTGGAAAAATACGGTGGGTTGAATTCTCTTCGTTCAGATATTGGCAATAAGTTAAATGTGCTAATTTTGTCTGGCCAGTTAAACCTACTGAAATTGGATATTGATTGCTGTTGCAAAGTTCGTCATCCCGGCTCTCCTCCTCTTCCAATCAATTGAGTGATGTTACAAACGTTCGACTCGTTAACGACTTTGAAAACATTAATTGTATTCTTTCTCGGGTTTCAACCTTATTCATATCTATTGCTTACGATATAAGCAATCAAGAACAGAAATATACGAGTGTGTATAGCGAGCTTCAAAGCCTTAAAGTCAAATCACAAAAAATTGAATCCGTTCTCTACGACATCATTAAACAACCCAGAAAACCGTCGTGTGATATCGCGATCGTATCCATTCGTGATAAAATTCATGCGGCAAACCTGGTTGCTGACCCCATGTAACAAACCACCTCAGATTTACCTGGAAGAAGATTCAAGTTATTGATTCCCTCCAAATATAACTGGATGTTTCATCACCAAAGAGGATATATAGGACTTAGTCGAATGCGGCTTTCCAGAATGAATAGCAACAATAATTTAATTAAGTCTTACAAACCCAAACCTAATTTAAAACCTATTCCCAAGCCCAATCCCGATCCTAATCCCAAAAAAAAACATTGATACCAACTGGACTCTTAAAACACAAATCTTTCCAAACTTTTCTTTCTCTAACCAACTTTTGTCCCTTAAACGGAAAACTTCTCTTACATCATCCAAACGAGATTCTTTTAACCCTTCTCATCCAATGGTTGATCCTCCTGTTAAAACACCCGCGTATACAAATTTCATCCATTTCCGCCCTCTTAATCCTTCTTTATCTGTTTCCCAAGAACCACAAGGATTCCTTGACCCAATGATCCCTCCAATTGTCAAGTTAACTTAACATTTATCTGAGGCCAATACTAATGATCGGTATGTTATATCACGTCTTAGAGACCACACAATCTACAATAATGTTCGTCTTTACCTAGCTTTCCTGCACGACAAACTTCTGTTTGCTTTGAAGGTAAAACAAAATATTTAATGTCCCAAGAAGACCTTCCTACCAAACGTGATGCACTTATGGAAATATTCTTGAAATTTCATGATGGTCTTGAAATTTCTCCTCAAAAAGTGAGAGACGATCTTACCTCTTTTGCGTCGTTTATCTCTTCAAAACGATTATCTCGTATCCAAAAATCCCGTCCAGATATGAAAAACATTCTTTCCTCCTAACAAGAAGACTACTTAACCTAAATAACTTAACCTTTGGTATCAAAATGTAAGAGGGTAAAGGTCTAAAACATCTGTCGTATTTAATAACTCCCAAAACCTTCATTATGACTTTTTTGCCCTTACCGAAACCAATCTCACAAACGAAATTAACTCTTCACTAACGGCTATTCCATCTATCGAATGGATGTTGTGGAATGTGCGAGTAATACACATGGTCATGGTGTGCTTTTAGCTATCACTAGTAATTTTGAAAGTTCATTACTCTATATTCCTACTTAAATCGAATTTGAAAGTGTATCAGCTAAGGTTGCACTCCCTAAGTTTTGTCTTTTTGTCCTTTGTTGTTATATGTATTTGTTCTTGGTGACTTTATTCTTCCCTATCTCAATTGGTCCACCTCAGATGATCAGACATCCTTCTTTCCAACTAACATCTCCTCTGAACCTGAATCGCTTATCATTGTTCGTCTGTCTGATTGTGGTTTTTTTCAACTAAATGGAGTAGCAAACTTTTTGGGGAGACACCTCGATCTCATATTCTCATCTGATTGCGATAACTGTGTTGTCTCCGCGACAACACCCTCATCTTCTCTCAAAATTGGATCGCTATCAATCTCCCCTCTCTCCTTCCCCATTGAATTTGAAAACAACTTTTTGAAATGGAGAATTACTGTTATGATTTTCGTAGGGCTGATTTCTCCAGATCTTCCCTCCATTTAACAGTAGAGTCCCTTACAAATTGGTTTTATTTGATTCTCTCATACTGTATTGAAGAATCAGTACCGTTCTCTCGTAAAAAAGATTTATCCTCTGCCTTCCCTTGGTACAACAGATAGCTCCGTAGCCTAAGAAGTACCCGTTACAAGCTTTGGAAGATCTTTTAACAGTCCGAATCTGATACTGATCACAACAACTATCTTCTCGCCTATAATTCTTTCTCTGAATTAACGGAAACCCTTTATAACCAATAACTTACCCAATGGAAAATAACCTTCTTTCTGATGCAAGGACATTGTTCAAGTTTATAAATGTCAAACGAAAATCTGATGGGTTTTTACCTTCAATGAACTTCTCCAACATAATCTCCTCAGATATAACAACCATTTCAAATCTATTTGCTACATACTTTAGCAAATCGTATACTGAACATCTTCATGATTCTGATCCACACAGCTTTAGTTATTAAGATGCTTGCACTCAAACCTCTCTTTTATCTATTACAATTACAAGCCTCAAAGAAATTTTTAGCCCTGGTTCTGATGGCGTCCCATCAGTCAGGGACTACACTTTTTGAGCTCTCTCTTTCCCAAGGTGTGTTTCATTCATATTACATTTACATTTCCCATTCATAAACAAGGGAATAAAACGGAAATTAACAATTATAGACCTATTGGTAAACATTCAATCATTTCAAAACTTTTGGAAAGCTTAGTTTATGATTCCGTTTATTTCCATTGCAAGCCTTTAGTCTGCCCCGCTCAACAAGGTTTTCTTAAAAGTAAATCCACTAAGACTGATTTAATTGAATTAATATATATCCAAGGTTTAACAGCCCTCGAGAATGGCAAAGAAGTTGATGTTGTATACACTGATTACAGCAAAGCCTTTTATAAAATATCCCATAAGATAATTTATCTCAAACTAAAAGCCCTAAGCTTTCCATCTGTATTTTTAAACTGGAAACGCTCCTATCTTGCGAAAAGAACTTATAGAGACCTTTTCCGCTACTCAGTCTAAAGTCCTATACATGCAACTTCTGGAGTCCCACAAGGTAGTAACCTTGGCCCTCTTCCCTTCGTCTTATCTGTCATCGATGTCTGTCTTAAATTAAAAAACTCAGATATCCTAATGTTTGCGGACTATAAGAAAATGTTTAAGATTATCTCTACTCCTTCTGATTCCTTAGTTTTACAAAATGATCTTAATATCTTTTTTGTTTGGTGCATGCAAAATTTCCTATAGTTAAATGTAGGTAAATGTAAACAAATGACCTTTTCGCGCAAACAATTCAAATTCAATTCCTTAATGACGCCGTCAACGTAGTCAATTCTATTAGAGATCTTGGTATTAGGTGTGACAAACACCTGAATTTCAATTCCCATTTTGACAAAATTATTAATAAAGCTAATAGATCTCTCGGTTTTATTAAGCGATGGTCAAAAGAATGCAGCCAAACAGCAGGCACGCAAAGCAGCGCTGCATAAAAGGACGAGAGCTGCTTGTGAGCTCTATGAGCAAAAGAGGCGAGAGGAACGCCGACTTCTCAGAAGGAAAAAGAGAGGGCATGAGAAGCGTGCGGTCGAAGATGTTGAGAGGTATAAAAGCAGGAATGAGGTTCGAAAGTTTTATGAACAGGTGAAACGAAATTCGCAGGTACCTAAACCTAGAACCGAAGGCTGCAAAGATGAAAGTGGAAACATCATAGTGGAACTGCAGTTAATGCTGAGGATATGGAAGGACCACTTCTGCAGACTGTATAACGGCGACGAAGAACTGAATTCCGCTGTCAGGCAGGATGATCCATTCAGTATAGACGACGAAAGCCAACAATCCCGTCCTCCCGACTTAGACGAAGTAAAGATTGCCATATCTAAGTTGAAGTCTAATAAAGCCGCTGGAGCGGATGGCTTGAATGCCAAGCTCTTTAAAGCAGCTGGAGATAAGTTGGTTAGGAGCATGCACCAACTTATCTGTAAGATATTGTTTGCCCGATCCTGAAAAAAGGAGACCCTCTAAACTGCACCAACTATATAGGAATAAGTCTACTTAACATCGCCTATAAAATCTTCTCTGCCGTAATATATGAACGTCTTAAGCCCATCGTCAACAACCTGATAGGTCCTTATCAGTGTGGTTTTAGACCAGGAAATTATACAGATGATCAAATATTCACATTACGGCAGATCCTGAAAAAAACTCAAGAACACCAAATCGACACCCACCATCTTTTCATCGATTTCAAGGCCGCATATGACAGCATCTACAGGGACGAGCTGTATAGAGCCATGTCTAGTTTTGGCATCCCTGCCAAACTCGTCCGTTTGTGCAGGATGACCATGGAGAATTCACGCTGCTCCATAAAGGTTGGAAACAACTTAACAGAATCTTTTTATGTCAAAAAAGGTTTTAGACAAGGTGATGCGCTGTCATCTGACTTTTTAATATCATGCTTGAAAGAATAGTGCAGAGCTCACACGTCAACACTAGAGGCACTATCTTTCAAAAGTCTGTCCAATTACTGGGATATGCTGATGACATTGACATAATCGGAAGAACTCAGCGTGATGTCAATGGGGCTTTTGTGAGTATTGAGGCAGAGGCGGCAAAAAATGGGTTTAACGGTTAATGAGGGCAAAATAAAGTACATGCTCTCGTCTAGGAAGGACATACAACACTGACGTTTTGGTCAAAACGTCACAATCGACAGACGTAACTTTGAGGTAGTCAAGGACTTCGTTTACCTAGGCTCCGCTGTAAACGCAGAAAACACCAGCGCTGAGATCTTTGGACTAACAAAGCAATTGAGTGGTAAAGTTCTCTCTCAAGGGACCAAAGTGTTGCTATATAAGACCCTTATCATCCCCGTCCTGCTATACGGTGCAGAAGCATGGACCATGACAAAAGCGGATGAAAGCACCTTGGGTCGCTTCGAGAGAAAAGTTCTTCGTGTGATCTACGGTCCCATATGCATCGAAGGAGAGTGGAGGAGAAGATGGAACGACGAACTGTACGGGCTGTACAGCGACGTAGACTTAGCCAGAAGAGAAAAAGTCCAACGACTAAGATGGCTGGGTCACGTAGAGCGCATGGAAGCCAATGCTCCGGCCCGGAAAGTCTTCGAATCGGCACCCACATGACAGCGCAGTAGAGGAAGACCGCGGATCAGGTGGCGCGCACAAGTGGAAGGTGACCTCACCCAACTTGGAGCGCGAAACTGGAGACATCTAGCTAGGGACCGAGCTAGATGGAGAAGTTTGTTGGGTGAGGCTCTAGTTCACACAGGACTGTAGCGCCACCTTAAGTAAGTAAGTAAGTAAGGTCAAAAGAATTTTCCAACCCCTATGTAACTAAAGCGCTTTACATCTCCCTAGTCCGTCCTCATCTTGAATATGCACGCCAAGTATGGTCTTCCTTTTATGAAAACCATTGACTCAGAATTGAAAATGTTCAAAGACGTTTCGTTCGATTTGCTTTACGTGGCCTTCCCTGGGATGATTCATCCAACTTGCCTCCTTATGCCGATCGACTAAAACAGATAGGTTATATATAAGGACTGCACCCTTTTATATTAGACGTAATAACGCTAATATATTATTTGCTTACCAATTACGAGCACTGAACCAATTTCCAGAATTCTTCGTCACTGCAACGCTGCTATGCTAGTCTTCGACTTAACATTTCCAAATCCCATCTAAAAGATACCCTTTACTTTTTTCCTTTTTGAGTCCGAATTCCTCGTCCGTTTTAATTTTAAGTCTAATAAAATCAAAATTGTTAGTTCTTGTACATTAAAGAGCTTTTATGTGGGCCTTAAGGCAAACATCAATTAATATTGAAAACTGATAACAAGAACTTAAAAAAAATGTTAAGCTAGTGTTAAGTTAAGCTAAGTTATGTTAATTTCTAGCTTGTATTAAGTCGAATAATTAAAAATGTAAAAAAAAAAATTTCTTTGGTAGCCTTTAATGCGTTACAATCCGTGGAAAATGAGAACTTGATACGAAATATGTATGTTCTGAAATGTTGTATTGCATTTACTACAGCTAGTGTTTCCAGCTTGAAGCTATGGTACTTATCTTCGTAAGGTTTTGTTGCTTGGCTGTAGTTTGCCACTGCGTGAAACTTGGAATTAATGGTCTCTCAGTCAGCACCCTAATAACATATTGCCTTGCTTCTTCACACTTGGATGTCCATTCATATTTTACTTTTAGTTTAGTTTTCAGCTATTGGAATCTGATGAAAACCTGAAGCCATGTCCAGTGAAGTGAAAAATTGGTTTCCCGAGAGCTGATCTAGCTGGTCCTCAACCCTGGGTAGAGGACACATGTCCTTGATAGTGATGTGGTTTAGGGCACAGTTATCAGCGCAAAACCTATTTTGACCGTTCTTTTTTGTGCCTAGCACAATTGGGCTCGTGAATGGCGAGCTACTTTCACGAATAATATTATTGTCCCTTACATCTTTAACTATGTTTTTGACAATATCTCTCTCTGACATGAAACCATAGGTCGCTCACCCCTCCGCTTCCCAATCCTTACTGACTCCTACGTCGGCTTTGTGCTATTATGCTGGCTGATAGCTCCTTATTCCCTGACTGTATAGTGCATCACTGTCTGTCAATACCTTGTCTCCTTTTCCAAAACATATCCCTCCCTTCAACTTCCCAATTGGGCTGGATCTAAGGTGTTATACGACCCATGCCGATGATCAGCCAGGTTGAGGGCCCAATTTCTAAAAATAGCTCAGTCGTTAACGGAGTATACGGATACTAAGTGATTAGCTCGCATTATCTGTGAAAGCGAATCTCTGCACAGATGCACCCCCCTTTACTTCGCCTACTCGTGGGAATCTAATGCATAAATTAAAACAAACACAAAACCAAAACCTAAAGCAAAACGTAAACCCGGTACCGGTACTCCAGCTACACCAGGCGGCAGTTCAGCGGCAACGCTGGCTGTCTATACTTTTGTGCCAAACACCGGAGAAGGGCTTGTGCCAAGTCACTGCCCATCTTCTAGAACAGTACAGGACGTATCATTGGCAAAAACGCTTCCTCAGGTCGGTAGTGGAAAGATCATTATTCACGAACCAAACAGAGTAAACCTCTCCAGATTGCTCCTAGGAGCTCGTATAAACAACGGCGTTATGCGATGAGAAGTCTAAAATCCCCTGGTTCAAAACATTGGGGATGGAAGTAATCGCATTCTTAACAAGAGGCGGGATTGGCCTGAATCCATTCTAGACAAAACTAGTAGCTACGGCTCCACGTCAAAGCGATAAAGGTCTTTGGAGGAGCCAAAAGTGCAGAACACCAGCACTCCCAGCATGGCTAGAGTACCTCTCACTAAAACTTTTAGTAATATACTTAAAGAGCCCAAAAAGATCATAGTCACGATCATTGATAACGGCAATATTGATAGCACGATTACCTCTGACCGTTCGCAGATGGTGAAACTGGGGCTCACGTCTGGTTTTCTCAAAGTCATGAGAAAGCATCTGGGTCCAACACCTGTAACAAGCAATGGGTGTTGGCATCAAGGTTATTTGAAACTCATCGCTTGCAAGGATCAGAGGTCGCGCGATCTCTATACGCTTGCTGTCGGCATACTGGGCGAAGTCTGGCCAGGCTCATAACACGAGGTCGTTGCAAAGGAAGATATTCCTTGCAGGCCGAGAGCTCGCGCATGGATCCCCGAAAGAACCCTTTTGTCCAGTTGACATTAGTGAAATGATCATGATCAACAACCTGAACCTCCCTTGTCACGACTAGAAGGTCCCGAAACTGGAGGAGCCAAAGGGTCTTCATCCCTTCCCATCCTTGGATGTGGATGAGAATGTGGTGGGGCCCTCTTTTGTCGCAGCACAGTCATCTCCTGAAAACGTCAAAAGTTTATCCCTAATGGAGACCGAGGACTCAAACGACAAAGCTATTTCCAGTGAGGAAGAAGATGAACCAATAGGTTCGTCTTCGTCTGATCTGGATGAGCTGGATTTAACAGTGGTGGAGGTTGATCTGCCTTTTTCTAGCCAAAATGCTGCAAATGCTACATATTAATCTCCAACAGTCTAAAACGGCTGCGGCCTCCCTTCTTCTCCGCCTGACAAAAACTGGGGAAGATGTCGTTCTCATCCAAGAGCCCGGGATTGTGAAATCCCTGGTTCGAGGATTGAGAACTCTTGGCTACTACGTGATAGCCGTGCGTAACCCAAGGTCCTACATAGTAGTGAAACGTAGTCTAAATGTATTTTTAATCCCTAATTTCAGTGATAAAGACGTCACCACAGCCAGTATGTTAATAGACAACCATACCTACTGGCTGGTATCAGCGTATTTGGGCCAGGACCACCAGAGTCCACTGCCTGGTACCATTCTGGAGAAGACGGTAGTTTTAGATTGCGTCTTCTCGTTAAATCTCTCAAATAAAATATTGAATTGGAGAGTATCAAAGGAGAACTCGTTCTACGATCATAGTAGGTACATCCAATCCACACTTATTGAAGAGACCTCAAAATCGATCCAGTTCCGGAATTATAGGAAAACAGATTGGCCAAAATATAGGGCGACTCTGAAAAACCTGATTAAACCAGAACTTACTGATCCGCCATTGTGCGCTCTTGAACTCGATCAAAAGGTCGATGAGCTTACAGCAGCCCTCATTAAAGCCATGGAAACTTCCTGCCCCCTCACTACAGTGCGGGCAAAGAAGAAACCATATTGGTGGGCTTCTGAACTAGAAATACTCAGGAAAGGTTGTAGAAGGCTTTTCAATCGAGCAAAAATGACTAGACATCCCGAAGATTGGGACTCCTATAAAGAATCCTTCAAAAAGTATAAACTAAAATTGAGAATTGCCAAAAGATCCACATGGAGATCCTTCTGTAACTCCATAGAAGAATCCTCGGAGGCATCAAGGATAAGAAAGATGTCGACAAATCAACCATCAGATGGTACATGGATTAACTCTTGCGAAGAAACGCTAAGCCTGCTACTAGACATTCACTTCCCGGATAGCTCCCAATCCGTTAATACAACCAACAGTCCAGGGTTGGGTATTAAATTAACTTTTCCTCAAGATCTGGTTACGAAAGAAAAATTGACATGGGCTCAAAATAGTTTCAAACCTTATAAATCTCCAGGTCCAGATCAAATCGTACCAGCTGAGCTAAAGGTAGTTTTCATTCCCAAGGCGGGCAAATGCTCGCATGTCAACCCTAAGGACCTAAGACCTATTAGCCTATCATCACTCATTCTCAAAACTCTGGAACGATTGATTAATATCCATATACGTAATAGCATTGATAAGAGACTATCAATGTCTCAGCATGCTTACTGAACATTGAAATCAGTAGAAACAGCCTTGCACACTCTGGTAAGAACTATCGAATACTCCCTGGAGCAAAAGGAATATATGGTGGCTTTCCTGGATATTGAGGGCGCTTTAAACAACGTTGACACATCCGCTATCACTTCTGCTATGACGACATTAAACGTTGAATACTCAATCTGTGAGTTTATAAATCTAATGCTAAAAAGCAGTATCATCAACTCTAAGATGGGGGATTTTTGCACAAAAAGGTCTGTCAGTAGAGGCACTCCGCAAGGTGGTGTTCTGTCCCCTCTCCTGTGGAACATAGTGGTTAACGAACTACTAATATCAATTGAGAGGAATGGCTACGGAGTGGTTGCATATGCCGATGATGTTACTTATACACTGAGAGACCTCCTGCAAAACGCACTCAATATACTCACTAGATGGGCTGATCACTGCGGACTTAGTATTAATCCTCAAAAAACAGACCTCGTCCTTTTCATACGAAAATACAAGATCCCAGTAATTGCACCTTTTTCTACCACTAATTTTTACCAATATCTTGGTCTGATATTGGACAAAAAATTAAGTTGGAAATCATATATACAGGAAAGAGTTAAAAAAGCTACTGTAGCTTTTCCTTTTCAAGAAAGCCATAGGTAGCCAATGGGGTTTTCAAGCTCGCATAACGTACTGACTATAAATAACGGTCATCCGACCAATACTTATTTACGGGGTTGCAGTATGGTGGGCTGCACTGGAGAAAGTCACATACTACGTCAAACTCAGCAGAGTCCAACGCACTGCATGTCGCATAAGCGGGGCAGTTTTAGACACTCTCCTCCATCTGACACCCCTCGACATCTTTACTAAACAAGTGGCAGCGAGTACAGCGATAAGACTCAACGCCTCATCTCAATGGAACAACAACAATGTGGGGAACTCCATCATTTTGAACCTCTTTGGTTCTATACCAAAGTACATAGACTAAACTATTCCTAAACCCCTATTTGGAAAAAACTTTCAGGTATCCATTCCATCCAGAGATGAATAGGAAGACAAAAAACTCCTGGATAACAAAAGTATTCATTTTTATACAGATGGCTCCAAGACAAATAAGGGAGTTGGTAGTGGTGTGTTCTCAGAAAAGCTTAATCTAAGCATTTTCCGTCTCCCTAATCATTGTAGCGTCTTCCAAGTGGACATTTTAGTGATCAAAGAGGTTCCCTTCTGGCTATGAGAAAACATGATATCAACTTCTGATATCCGCATCTTGTCTGACAGTCAGGCTACTATTAAATCTCTTGACGGTGTCTCAACCAAATCTCAAACGGCCCTCGATTGTCGATCGTCTCTTATGGAGATGGCGCAGCAATTTAACATTCACCTATGTTGGGTGCCGGGCCACAGAGACATCACGGGAAATTGTAGAGCCGATGAACTCGCTTAAAATGGAACGGTCATGCCTATTTCACCTGAAAGGAAGGAGATAGGTATACCGATACCTATATGTAAACTTATGCTACAAGAAACAGCTTTTGCGATAGCAAATTCTGATGGCACAATTTACCAACATGCGTAGCCACAAAACTAATTTGGCCTTCACTGGACCTTAAGCGCTCTAAAGATTTGTTATCTCAAAGCAGACTTGATATTAGCTCCTTATAGGGGACACTCTCTTATAGGCAGACACGCAATACTACTTGGTGTAGCCTCAAATGACTTCAGCAGGAGCTATATGGATGAAGAAGAAGAGGAAATAATTTCTCACCTTCTCTGCACTTGCCCTACTCTTTTATTAAGACGCAAACTTCATCTGGGAGACTACTATTTTGATAATTCCAGTGAACTAGCTAAAACGGATATCAAATATCTTCTTACTTACTTACTTACTTAAGGTGGCGCTACAGTCCGGGGCGGACCTGGGCCTCAACCAACAAGCGTCTCCAGCCAGCTCGGTCCCTAGCTAGCTGTCTCCAGTTTCGCACGCCAAGTTGGTTGAGGTCCTCTCCCACCTGGGTGCGCCACCTGAGTCGCGGTCTTCCTCTACTGCGCCGTCCCTCGGGATTGGATTCGAAGACCTTCCGGGCTGGAGCGTTGATGTCCATCCGCTCTACATGACCTAGCCATCTAAGCCGTTGGACTTTGATTCTGCTAACTAGGTCAGTGTCGCTGTACAGCCCGTACAGCTCGTCGTTATATCTTCTCCTCCATTCTCCATCTATGCGTACGGGACCAAAAATCGCCCGAAGAATTTTTCTCTCGAAGCATCCTAAGACGCTCTCATCTTTCTTTGACAGGGTCCAGGCCTCAGCGCCATAAATGAGAACCGGGATGATGAGTGTCTTATAGATGGTGATTTTACATGCTCGAGAGAGGATTTTACTTCTCAATTGCCTTCTAAGTCCAAAGAAGCAGCGATTTGCAAGAGTTATTCTTCGTTTGATTTCAGCGCTGGTGTCGTTGTCTGCATTAATAGCGGTGCCTAGGTAGACAAAGTCCTTAACTACCTCAAAGTTATAGCTGTCCATGGTGACGTTTTGTCCAAGACGTCGTCGTTCAGTGTCCTTTTTTGATGACAGCATATACTTGGTCTTGCCCTCATTGACCACTAAACCCATCTTCTTCGCTTCCGTCGCAATGCTCAAAAACGCTCCACTGACATCACGCTTTGATCTTCCAATTATGTCAATATCATCTGCGTATCCGAGTAATTGGATGGATCTTTGGAAGATTGTGCCTCTAGTGTTGACGGTTGAGTTTTGCACAATTCTTTCCAGAACGATGTTGAAGAAGTCGCATGACAGTGCATCGCCTTGTCTAAAACCTTTTTTGACATCAAATGCATCGGTAAGATCTTTTCCGACCTTGATAGAGCAGCGTGCATTCTCCATCGTCATTCTGCACAAACGGATAAGTTTGACAGGGATGCCAAAACTAGACATTGCTCGGTAGAGCTCTTCCCTATAGATGCTGTCATACGCGGCTTTGAAATCGATAAAAAGATGGTGGGTATCGATTTGAAGCTCCTGGGTTTTTTCCAAGATCTGCCGTAGTGTGAATATTTGGTCGATAGTGGACTTTCCTGGTCTGAAGCCACACTGATAAGGACCAATCAGGTTGTTGACGAATGGCTTCAGACGTTCACATAATACGGCAGAGAGGATCTTATAAGCAATGTTAAGGAGACTGATGCCTCTGTAGTTGGCGCAGTTTAGAGGGTCTCCTTTCTTATGTATCGGGCACACTATGCTGAGATTCCACTCATCGGGCATGCTTTCTTCCGACCAAATTTTGCAGATGAGTTGGTGCATGCTCCCTACCAAGTCATCGCCTGCTGCTTTGAATAGTTCGGCGGTGATGCCGTCAGCTCCAGCAGCTTTGTTTGGCTTAAGTTTAGATATAGCTATCTTCACTTCGTCAAGGTCGGGTGGGCGGAATTGTTGATCTGCGTCGCCGAGGTTGAGTGGTTCTATCTCCCTTACAGCGGAATTCGGTTCGTCATCGCCGTTATATAATTTGGAGAAGTGATCTTTCCATATTCTCAGCATCGACTGTGGTTCTACTACGATGTTCCCTTGATCGTCTTTACAGGCTTCGGTTCGTGGCTTGTACCCTTGGGAGGTTTTTTTTACCTTTTGGTAAAATTTACGAACCTCATTCCTGTTGTGACATCCCTCTATCTCCTCGATCGCGCGCTTCTCATGCTCTCTTTTTTTCCGTCTAAGAAGCCGGTGTTCCTCTCTCCTCTTCTGCTCGTAGAGCTCGCGAGCAGCTCTCGTCCTTTTGTGCAGCGCCGTTTTGTATGCCTCTTGTTTCGCTGCGTGAGCTTGCCGGCATTCGTCGTCAAACCAGGGGTTTCGCTGTGGTGGCCGTGTGAAACCTAGCACTTCAGAGGCGGCATCTCTGATGGCTGCAAGGCAATGTTGCCACTGGTTTTCAATGCTTAATGCAGGAAGCATAGGACTTCTTAGGAGGTTATTAGAGACTCGATCGGAAAAGGACATGGCAGTCTCTTGCGATTGTAGCCGTCTAACGTCGAATCTTCTCACAGTACTTCCTTGTTTTGGCTTGGATCGGGATATCCGTAGCCGTACCTTGGCTACAACGAGGTAGTGGTCCGAGTCAATGTTGGCCTCTCGGAATGTTCGGATATCCTGGATACTGGAGAAGTGTCGTGCGTCGATCGCAATGTGGTCAATCTGGTTGACGGTTGATTGATCAGGAGATTTCCATGTCCCCTTGTGGATATTGAGATGCGTGAACTGCGTACTAGCTACCAGAACGTCTCGCCCCGCAGCGAAATCGACCAGCCTGAATCCGTTGTCGGAGGTGGTGTCGTGCAGGCTGTATCTCCCGATTATGCCACCAAAGACGTCTTCTCTTCCTAGCTTGGCATTAAAATCTCCTAAGACAATTTTAATGTCATAGCCAGGGCACTGCTCATATGTCTTGTCTAAGAGCTCGAAGAATATGTCTTTGGTGTCTTCATCTTTCTCCTCTGTTGGGGCATGCGCGCATATTAGGCTTATGTTGGCGAATTTAGCCTTGATGCGGATTGTCGTGATGCGCTCGCTCACACTGTTGAAACTTAAGACTTTTTGCCTGGGCCTAGTTCCAACAACAAATCCACACCCAAATAGACGCTGTCTTTGTTCTCGGTAGCAGTCGCCGTAGTAGATATCGCAGTCTTTTAGTTTGCGTTTGCCCGGTCCATCCCATCGCACTTCTTGGATGGCTGTAATATCTGCCTTGCAGCAGTTTAGGGCTTCCGCTAATTGTTCGGCTGCACGTGGTCTGTTAAGGGACCTAACATTCCACGTACATATCCGAAGTTCGTTGTCCTTATTTCGTTTGCGTGGGTTGTCAACAGTGAATCCGTCCGTATCCGAGGCTTGTTGTTGCTTCGAAACTATGATGTTTTTACGTGGCCAGGAAGTCACCCCGACGGCACAACCCCCAACCTGGAGGGCCAGATCCTTAGTATAACTCCAAGGAAGGGGAGCCAGATGAACCGCTCCTTATAGGCCTGGGCTCCGAATATGTCGAAGAAGCCCTATAAGGTGTTCACTAAGTAGTTCGACCTTACTGGAACTGTAGACGCCACCGTTGATTCTATCTCGAGAATTCGTCCGCTGCCGCCTGGATAAGGAGAGGTGCCTTAGTGGAAACACCTCTCCCCCCCTCTCTCGTTTGCTGCCCCCAACAACTTTCCACTGGGGTTGGAACCCAATCTCCAGTTGAGGTACTAGGCACCCGATGTTCACCGCGGGGAGGTGAGAGTAGGAGTTGATAGACAGAGGTGGGTTTTGAGAAAAACCTGTGGTTTTCTTAGCTTTATAAAAAGCTCAAAATGGTTCGACTAGTAAGAAGTAATTCTCTAGATTCATGTGGTATCACAATGGGCCTTTTCTATTTGCCACTTAGTGTGGATTCTAAATCCGCAGCCACGTTAACAAACCTAACCTAACCTCTCCGACATTGCTAGACGCTACGGTCGGTAGTGTATTATAGCTTACTTTTTAAGTTCAATTTCTAATGAGCCTGTTTCAACCACCTCAGAAAGATGACCATTTACCATTATCTTTGGGTAGTCTTGTAGAACCTTATCAAGAGTATTCTGTACAGGGTTGAACAGGATTGTTATGTTTTAAATTATTATATATTTAGTGGCTGTTTTTATAGTGGCTGTTTTGTATTAATTGTAAGGAGTATCTAAATTCGTTAAATGTCGTTAAAAAAACCAAAAATGATGTTTTAAATTTTGAATAATTAATAATGTTTAATTAAAGTAATGTGTTTGTACAATATAATATGCCGATAAGTTTTTGTTTTCTGTTACCAATGTCCAAGATGTTTACTGTGTGGTGTTCAAAATCCAAAGAGGTAGAATTTAGTATTTTACAAACAAATTTAGCATAAACAAATATGAGGCAAAAGAAGAATGCAAGGAAGAATTTACGTTAGGATTTACAAGATCGAATTAAATTAGTATGTTTAATAAAATAGGGTGTTGTTAGACATTGTTTGGCATTTTTTTTACAAAAAGAAATATTTTGTGATTTGATTCCCAAACATTCAGCCCCCCTGGAAGACTCCGGTCTTTCAGAAAAAATATTTGATTTGCATATCGTATTCTCCTAATTGGAGAATCCATCTTTGTAATCTGGGTGAAATATCTCTGCCTAAATTTTTTGTTTGTAGCCATTTTAATGGTTGGTGGTATGTTTTAAGATCAAAGCGTCTACCATAAAATACGGTCGTAAATATTTTACTGACTAAACTATAGCGAGTAATTCTTTTTCTGTTGTACTGTAGTTCCTTTCATGTTCATTGAGAGTTCTACTTATAAATGTTATTGGATACCCTTTCTGTGTTAGCGCTGCTTCAATGGCATAATTGGATGCATCGGTCGTTAGGACGAATTTTTCATTAAAATCAGGATATGCAAGTACCGGCCCGTTTGAAGCGCAGTTTTTAATTCTTGATGTGCTTTAATATAATTTATATCGTTTTTATCAATTTTTGTATCTTTCTTTAAATATTTGGTAATGGGTTGTGCAATTTTTGCATAGTCTTTAATAAATTTCCTGTAATATCCTGTTATTCCTAAGAATGATTTAATTTCTTTAGCTGTACAAGAAAGTTGTATTTTTTCTATAACTTCTATTTTATTTAAATTGGGTTTCACACCTTTGTCTGTAATTGTATGCCCTTAGAATTTTGTTCCTCTTTTAAGAAAATTTGATTTATCTACCTGTTTTTTAAGGTTATATTCGTTTAAACGTTGAAAAACTAATCGAAGATTTACCATATGTTCCTGTAATGAAGTACTAAAAATTAATATATCATCAAGATATAATACTACATAGTTTTTATTTATTTAACCTTCTAAAACCTCATTCATCATCCTTCGAAAAGTGGCTGGTGCATTTTTCAGACCAAATGGCATTCTTAACCATTCATAATGCCCGTATAAAGTTGAAAAAGCTGTTTTTTTTTAGAATCAAGGGGATTAATTTTTATTTAATGAAAACCTTTTGCAAGGTTGAAAAATATTTAGCTCGTCCTAATTTATCTAATATTTCATCGTTATTGGGTATAGGATGTTTAAATACGATTGTTTTTTCATTTAATTTTCTATAATCGACTACCATTCACCATTTTTGTTCACCTGAAATATCTATTTTCTTTGGGACTACCCAAATAGGTGCATTATAAGGGGAAACACTTTTTCGTATTATACCTTGTTGTAATAAATCATTAACTTGCCGTTCAATTTCTCTTTCGTGGATTTTAGGGTATCTATATATTTTACTGAATATGGAACTATCATGCTCAGTCCTAATGCTATGCATAGTTTGTGTTGTTGAAGCCACCTTCTTGATAAAAAACATATTTATTTTCATCAATAAAAAATTTTAATTCCTGTGTTTCTTCATAATTTAATTGGCTCATTTGTGTTGAGTTGCAATATTCTAGAGTTTGAATTTCTTCATATTCGTATATACTTTAAATTTCTGTCTTTTCGCTGTCATAATTCTCAAAGTATGTTTTTCTGTTATTTATTTCAATATATCCTTCTTTTAAATACAATGTCGCTCCTATAGGTTTTAATAAATTTTGGCCTATGATTCATACAAATTTATTATTTCGTATTCTCATCAACTTCCTTGCCATGGTAGCTTCATCTTCACTGAATTCTACCGGTACTTCAGTTATGATCTCAAATTTTATAATATTTTCATGATTAAGCGATTTAATTTTGATTGAAACTTTCGTTAAAGTTCTCGGAATTTCTATTAGTTGCGACTCATCAAGTAAACTTGTTGTTGAGCCAGTATCTATAAAAATATTGAATTTTTTATTATTTATTGTAACTTTTATTATGGGAAGTAATTCTTCTTCCCGGCTACGGTAAAATTTACCTCTTCATTTTTTATTTCCGTATTATTTACATCCAAAGGTTCGAGCCTTGGATTCCTATTAGTATTATTATAGTTATTATTCCTATATTTTCCTGAATTTACAGTTGGGTGACAATGTGTTTTTCAATGATTCTGGAGCTATACATTCATTATTTTTCTGAGTATAAACATTGTTGGGTTCTAGTTGAGTTTTTGTAACTCTTGCAACAAATTGTCAATTTAATTATAATTCCTTAGTGTGTCGTTTTCATTGAAACTATTTATTTCTGTCACTAATTTAAGATAACCAACAGCGCTTATTTGGATGCGGATTCGTCATTGGAGCCAGACTAAGGCAAGAAGTCTTGAGCTATAGGTGCATCAATGAGCGCCTCATGACCATACGCATCAAGGCTTAATTCGGCAACATTAGCCTGATATGCGCGCACGCCCCCACATAAGAGAAAGACGACAACACCAAAGATATGTTCTTCGAGCTCTTAGACAAAACATATGAGCAGTGCCCTAGCTACGTTATTAAAATAGTCCTGGGCGATTTTAATGCCAAGCTAGGAAGGGAAGACATCTTTGGTGGAATAATCAGGAAGAACAGCATGCACGACAACACTTCCGACAGTGGATTCAGGCTCTTAGATTTTGCTGCGGGGTGAAACGTCATGGTAGCCAATACGCGTTTTCCACACCTCAACATCCACAAAGGAACTTGGACTTCTCCAGATCAATCTACTGTCAACCAGATTGACCATATTGCGATCGACGCCAGACACGCTTCCAGCATTATGGATGTACGAACTTTCCGAGGAGCTAACATCAACTCGGACCACTACCTCGTTGTAGCCAAGGTAGCACTTCGGTGCTGGGAGAACATACAACGTCGAACGGCTACAATCGCCAGAGATCGCCAAATCCTTTTCCGACCGAGTTACAAGTAACCTCTCTCGAAGTTCACTGCCGCCAACACAATGTATCGAAAACCAGTGCCAACATTGCCAAGATGCAATCAGAGAAGCCGCCTCTGATGTGCTGGGTTTCAAACAGCCACCAACAAGGAACCCCTGGTTTGATGAGGAATGTAGGCAGGCAAATGCAGCCAAACAACAGGCACGCAAAGCGGCGCTGCATAAAAGGACGAGAGCTGCTCGTGAGCTCTATGAGCAAAAGAGGCGAGAGGAACGCCGACTTCTCAGAAGGAAAAAGAGAGGGCATGAGAAGCGTGCGGTCGAAGATGTTGAGAGGTATAAAAGCAGGAATGAGGTTCGAAAGTTTTATGAACAGGTGAAACGAAATTCACAGGTACATAAACCTAGAACCGAAGGCTGCAAAGACGAAAGTGGAAACATCATAGTGGAACCGCAGTTAATGCTGAGGATATGGAAGGACCACTTCTGCAGACTGTATAACGGCGACGAAGAACTGAATTCCGCTGTCAGGCAGGATGATCCATTCAATATAGACGACGAAAGCCAACAATCCCGTCCTCCCGACTTAGACGAAGTAAAGATTGCCATATCTAAGTTGAAGTCTAATAAAACCGCTGGAGCAGATGGCTTGAATGCCGAGCTCTTTAAAGCAGCTGGAGATAAGTTGGTTAGGAGCATGCACCAACTTATCTGTAAGATATGGTCGGAAGAAAACATGCCCGATGAATGGAACCTCAGTATTGTTTGCCCGATCCTGAAAAAAGGAAACCCTCTAAACTGCACCAACTATAGAGGAATAAGTCTACTTAACATCGCCTATAAAATCTTCTCTGCCATAATATGTGAACGTCTAAAGCCCATCGTCAACAACCTGATAGGTCCTTATCAGTGTGGTTTTAGACCAGGAAAGTCCACAGTTGATCAAATATTCACATTACGGCAGATCCTGGAAAAAACTCAAGAGCACCAAATCGACACCCACCATCTTTTCATCGATTTCAAGGCCGCATATGACAGCATCTACAGGGACGAGCTGTATAGAGCCACGTCTAGTTTTGGCATCCCTGCCAAGCTCGTCCGTTTGTGCAGGATGGACATGGAGAATTCACGCTGCTCCATAAAGGTTGGAAACAACTTAACAGAACCTTTTGATGTCAAAAAAGGTTTTAGACAAGGTGATGCGCTGTCATGCGATTTTTTTAACATCGTGCTTGAAAGAATAGTGCAGAGCTCACACGTCAACACTAGAGGCACTATCTTTCAAAAGTCTGTCCAATTACTGGGATATGCTGATGACATTGACATAATCGGAAGAACTCAGCGTGATGTCAATGGGGCTTTTGTGAGTATTGAGGCAGAGGCGGCAAAAATGGGTTTAACGGTTAATGAGGGCAAAACAAAGTACATGCTGTCGTCTAGAAAGGACATACAACACCGACGTTTTGGTCAAAACGTCACAATCGACAGACGTAACTTTGAGGTAGTCAAGGACTTCGTCTACCTTGTCTCCGCTATAAAACGCAGAAAACAACACCAGCGCTGAGATCAAACGCAGAATAACTCTTGCTAACCGCTGTTTCTTTGGACTAAGAAAGCAATTGAGTGGTATTGTCCTCTCTCGAGGGACCAAAGTGTTGCTATATAAGACACTTATCATCCCCGTCCTGCTATACGGTGCAGAAGCATGGACCATGACAAAAGCGGATGAAAGCACCTTGGGTCGCTTCGAGAGAAAAGTTCTTCGTGTGATCTACGGTCCCGTATGCATCGAAGGGGAGTGGAGGAGAAGATGGAACGACGAACTGTACGTGCTGTACAGCGACGTAGACTTAGCAAGAAGAGTAAAAGTCCAACGACTAAGATGGCTGGGTCAGGTAGAGCGCATGGAAACCAATGCTCCGGCCCGGAAAGTCTTCGAATCCGCATTCACAGGACAGCGCAGTAGAGGAAGACCGCGGATCAGGTGGCGCGCACAAGTGGAAGGTGACCTCACCCAACTTGGAGCGCGAAACTGGAGACATCTAGCTAGGGACCGAGCTAGATGGAGAAGTTTGTTGGGTGAGGCCCTAGTTCACACAGGACTGTAGCGCCTCCTTAAGTAAGTAAGTAAAATTTAAGATATGATTTTTTAATGCCAAATTGTCTTACTAGTTTTACTTTTACGTCTGCCCAAGGTGCAAGATATTGTAGACTATTTATTGCTCTCAAAGCCTCGCCTTGAATTTTCTGATGCACCACAAAAACTGCTTGTTCCATGTAAGTTGGATACTGGATTCTCTCAAGTAAATACTCCATCGATGATAAAAAAGAGCCAGATTGTCTGATAATCCTTTAAATGGGTTAATCATCTTTAATTCTTTTAAATATAATTTTTTCTGTTCTGTTCTGCGTAAACTGCATGTTGAACTGGATCCATCGGAGCTTGTGCTCTTGCTTGAGCTTGAATTTCGGCTAATTGCGCTTGTTAATTTGCAAGTCAAACCTGTTGATCTTGATAGTCTGCGGTGTTCATTTTGTTTATATGTAGTTTCCTCTTGTATTTTAAAAATTCTTTCCCTTAGTTTCCGCAAGTTTTTCATTCACTCATATTCTTTTTGTATCCGCTTTTAATTTTTTTTGTTTACTTGTTTGTCTTTTGCATAGACACTTTGTCTTTTTCGTAGACACTATGTTATTGTTTTGTTTACTTATCTCTCTATGAGAATGCGTGTATTAAAAAAAATTGTGTGAACACTTAAGTATACAATAATTTTGTTTTTTCTGGTACGAAATTGTTTTGTCCACTAAAGCACTTCAGTGTTATTAATTTTCACAAAACACAATTTAATTTCGATTGTTGAATAATATTTTAGATAATGTACGTTGTACTTTAATCCGCTCAAAATTCTTCCGGTTAAAAAAACTTTTTTATTTTCTTTTTGGTCCGATCATTGAATCTCATCTATTCATTAATTTTCATTTTACATCTTAGTGAGATCGTACCGACTGCGCCAATTTTGTTTTTTAAATCCTCAGGAATTTTTAAAAAAAAATTTAAAATGAAACGATAGATCAAGTATTTTATTTATTAATTTGAGCATCGGATCCCCGGGGGAAATCTTCTACTTTACGTAGGAATGTCAAGATGGAACTGAACTAACTGTCAGGAAAAACCCTGCTTATTTATACCATTTTGATATTCTTAATTTCTTCTTACAGACTATAAATATGTGTGTATTGGTACACATGCATTATCATCATATTTCATGATGATTCAATTTTATTGTTTTTGATCGTTGACGATTTTTGTTAACATTAGTTTGATTTTTGATCGTTGACGATTTTTGTTTACATTAGTTTGATTTTATATTTATGTTTGGATATTCTGTACCTGTGGAAGATTCTTTGTTCAATATTCTTTGTTTACATTACTTTTAATATTTTATTAAATTATGTTCAACGAAATATGCCTGGTGGGCATTTAATATTTAATGGTTTTTTTATCAAGCGATATGGAATACGCTTGGTATAGTTTCGTTGTTATGATTGGGAAGCAATTCTATAACACGTGCGTGTGTTCTTACGTTCGTATGTTCGTTCGTTTTTTTTTTTCATTGTCCATAGCTCAAAACCAATTTTTATATTAAATGAATTTTGTTACACAGATTATAATGCAGAAAGATGCGTTCAAAAAATACAGTGGGTGTTTTTTATCATTGCAATGTAAAAGCAAGTAAAATTTTTGGTTAACCCTAAATATCTCATGAACTGATAAAGCTTGTTGCTTGAATTAAATTGTATGTTATGTATTGTGACGTGCTAACAAGCACGTGTATTTTTGTGAAAAAAAATTCAATTAACTGAACAAAAAATTATTTTCTCTCCAAATAAATGTATGCAACGGAATGTAATGTTTTTGACACCTGCTAAGAAAAATCAAATTAAAAGTTTTTTTTTTCAAAATAAAAAACTAAACAAAACTTTCCCTAAAGTTGGTAAAAAATGATTTTCGACTCAAACATCTTTTCAAAAATTTTAGATATCGGCTTCAAATTAATTTTAGTTTATAAATAAAGTATAGTTTTCGACATTCAGTCGATTTTTAATGAAAATCCAAGAGTCAGTTTGTTTTTAATTGGTATTTTATATAAAAAATTAAGATACGTAGCATCAAAGCCTTTTTTTCATTTTTGGATTGTAAGCATTATTTTATTTGAATTTTAACATTAGTATGTGTTCTTAGATTTGTTAGCAGAAAATTGTATTCATCAGATTTTAGATTTTTTTTTTGTGAAATATGAAAATTTAAAAGCAATGTTTTACGTTTTTAAATTTAAGTTTTGATAAAATGCTTCGTTGCGATATTTTAAATTTTTCCATAGCAAATACATTCTTTGTAGGTATTTTTTTTAAATATGTATTTGTTATTGTAAGGATGTAATGTTATTATTTAAAAATTGTAAGGACTTAAGTCGTTTCGTGATTGGAACTAAGCCATGAATTAAACAATCAAATTAAAGGGTCACGCGTTGACTCTCTGGCGTCATAAAAACATCAAAATTGTCTGTGTCAACGCACCGTCAACGTTGACAACGTCAATGCTTAAGACGATTATACAAAATAATATTTATTTAAGCCAACCTTATTTTTATTTTTTTTTTCATATTAGGGTGTGAAAGAATGTTAAAGTTGGTGCAATGTAAGCTTATAACATAATTATTATGTAGTTTTAAATTATAGGTCTACAAATGAAGTAATTTGTACGTCAAAGATTCAACGTGTTGACCGTTTACGTTAACCATCTAATAGTAGCTTCAGACTTTTTTCTTCAATATTTTGCAATGCGAAACAAATGTGTTAAAATTGAAAAAATTGAGAAAGTATGCATGTGTGCCTAAATATGTATATATGTATACGCATATATCCTTTTGGAAGCAGATAGGAACATGAATAAGTACGATAGTATCTGTTAAGGTTGGCAGGTTGTTGGAAAGATAAAAATATAAGGAATTTTCTAGGGAATAGTTTTGTTAAATAAATGTATTAAACTAAAAAGTTAACACAATTAGTTTAAGAACCTACTATTCTCCTGACCCTCATTTTAGTTGTTTCAAAAAAACGGACAAACGCCTAAATATAGTGTAGTAGGTTCTTGCGTTCTTAGAAAAAGGGCTAATGGTTAAGTAATCACGATACGAAAAATGACATTCTAACTTTAAGAAATTTAAATAAGGAATTAAGATCAAAAAAACCTTATCATTGAAGACATACACTTCAAATTTCTAATTAAAATTAACTTAATTTTTTATATCTAACTAAATCGTTGGTATTACCCGTGGCATGGTGGTTAGTGCGTTGGACTGTCAGTCGTTCCTTGACTTTCAAAGTGAGAAGTAATAAATAGTTAATTAAATAAAGTGCATTTGTAGTGTTTGAGAATCAAAAAGGCAGTTTGCAGCTATTTAAGATAACCAATCGGTAGCCCAGTGAAGGTGGCGTCTGAACAGGCCCAAATGTTGAGGGCCCATCGACATTAACTAAAGCAATGCAGCAGCAACAACAGCAGTAGCAACAACAGCAGCAGAAACAGCAGCAGCAGAAACAGCAGCAGCAGAAACAGCAGCAGCAGAAACACCAGAAACAACCACAGCCCAATAAGGAAAATGTGCCACCAATTAGGACATACCGGGTTGACATACAGGACATTAAACAGGTATGTAATTCGGCCACCAAGGGAAAATCTCTCATCAAAATTTTGAACGAAAAAGAAAAGAAAGAAAAGCTAGTGAAAGAGCTGCTTAAAGAGGCCTCAGCTGAGTTCTCCAGCTACACTCCTAAATGTGAGAAGATTAAGACGGTCCTTCTGAAGGGCAGAAGTTCCTGCACGGAACCGGAGGGCCCTTAGCTGAGCTCCGCCAAAAAGCCAGTGACGATCTCGATTTTATCGGGGTCAAGCCTTTCACTACGGTGAAGTCTACACGAGGGGGTTATAGGCTGCCAATGTTCCCCGTAACATTATCGCCCCAAAGCAGTTTTAATAGTGTGAAGAGAATTAAATCTCTCGACAATCAAGCTGTGCGCTGGGAGACATTAAAAAGGCACGACGACATTCTAAAATGTACGAAGTGCCAGAGGTTTGGCCATGACAATGCCAACTGCAATATGCACTTGCGCTGTGTCAGGTGCAGGATCATCTCTACTCTTTGTTGCCTGGCCTGGGCGCGCTGCCAGAGACGAGCCTTTAAGTCCTAGCTGTGAATGTAAATTCACTGATTAGGATTGAACGAGGAGCCAATGTGTTCCAATTCTTGAAAGAGTACAGTCCCGATGTGTTTATGGCTAGCGAAACTAAGCTTAACCACAAACACAGATTGACTCATAAAAATTACAATATCGTAAGAAGAGACCGGCCGAATCCACTCAAGGGGGCGGTGTCGCTCTCTTTATACGAAAAGGCATTAATTATAAAGTCATATACAACAATGAATTGCGAAAGCCCAAGACGCTAGAAGTTTGCGTTGTATGCATCTCTCTCACTCAAGGTAAGCGAATGTATATGATTGCGGCTTATGCGGCTGGATCTCCCCAGGTTACTTACTTTGCTTCAGAACTCGAGATTCTTTTTAAGGAACTGAAACTGAGCTTGGAAGAAAACTATTTCATCTTGGCCGGTGATTTGAACGCAAAACATGAAGATTGGGGAAATCAACAAAGTAATCCCAGAGGTAACCATCTTTTTAATTTGATGAATATTTACAGCGTTGAATATGGCGTCGACCTGCTGGCTACTGAAAAGCCATCGTATCCAAGAAGTGGCTCCTTTCTGGATCTTTTACGACACCAGACTGGCAGTTACAGACAAAGTGGGTAATCACCCTCGAAACTGCTTACAGACAGTCGAGTACGACAGTGATCACTGCGGACTGGCGTGGAGTTGGAGGAATACGTTGCAACGCATTCTTACAATTACAGTAAGATGCGCTGGCCTCGTTTCACCAAAGCGAGAGAACTTCGTTCGAGTGGCATAGCCCCACAAACAACAGAAACCTGACAAATACAGAAATTGACCAACATTTACAACAGAAGGACGAAACAATAAAACGAACGATGGAACGGACAATACCAAAGTATAAAGAATGGGACCAAATGGATGCTTACAGAAACTATTGATGAACTGCGAAGGCACAAGAGTGGCTTACTGACAAGACTCAAAAACTTGTACAGAGGACACTGAAGTCTTCAATAAAAAATGTCAATCTGTTGATTAAGGAGAACTACAGGTTATCAATTGACAAGTACTGGGACCACAAGATCCGGTCAATTAATTCGAGTGACCCTAGTATGTTCCCTAAAATCAACAAGATATTCAGGAAAAAGAACGACAATGACCTTCCGAGTCTGAAACTCCAAAGAACTGAAGAGAACAGAGACGTACGCAGGACAGCGCAAATAGATCCAGAAGAAACAATCCTTGACGATGACGTTTATATAATTAAAGATCCGAAGGAAAAAGGGGAGGCGGTGGGAGCTGCTTTCCAGCAAGTGTACAAGGTGAATGTTAGCATTCGCCCCAACCACGTCCTGGAAAACAGAGCCCTACTTAATAACTTTTACCTCCGTAATGATATCACACATTTGCGATCTGAGAACAGCAGTTTCATGTGGTTCAATGACAACTCCTTGGGAAATGCCATAATCGCCGAGCACACGGGACCAAGTCCCTTGTTAGTGACGAAGGTTGAGCTTTAACTCATCTTCAAGTCAATAAAAAATAAAAAGTCAGCAGGTGTCGATGGTATTTATATCCAACGTTGTACTAAGACATTTACCGATGGAAGCAATTGACATTTACACCACACCCTTCAATAATGCACTGAATAATCCATATTATCCAGTACATTGGAAGACCGCTGTGGTTCATCCTCTCCCGAAAAAGGGAAAGGACAACTCCAACCCATCAAATCTTCGGACGATAAGTCTTCTTCCGTGCATCAGCACTGTTCATGGTGCGTCTAAACTCGTTTCTGATATCTAATGGATTAAATTAAAACAACAATGCAATGGTGCTGCTCTGGCTGATTTGGAAAAGGCTTTCAAAACCGTATGTTAAGAGGGTCTTTACCTAAAACTCAGCAGGCTTAGCATAAGCAAGCCCTTGTTGTACATATACTTTATAATATGCTCAACGGTAGAAAGTTTGTTGTCAAAAGTGGGAATGTAACTTCTACCACAACATTCTCAATTAGAATGGTCTTCAACAGTTAGCGGTAAATTCGCCGATTCTCTTCAGCATTTACACCAGCGATCTGATAGGTAGTCTTACAAAGGCAATTGCGTACGCCGATGATCTAATTGCGTACAGAACGGCCCGAAAGGTTGAGGTTATTAGAATTATCTTGCAGCGTGATTTCGACAAGATTCAGCGATATTGCGACGACTGGAAACTGAAAATAAATGTCCAGAAATCGGAGACAATTCTGTTCCGGACTCCGTTGGCTAGGGCCACGAGGGATACGTGCAAGAATTGGCGCAAGACGGTCATCGTTGATCTTCATGGGCAGCCCTTAGCGAGCAAAAGTGTAGTGAAGTACCTCGGTGTCTGGTTAGATCAGTATTTATATTTCCACAGACATATAAATGCTGTTCTGACCAGGGCCAGAGGAGCTCTGATGAAACGGCTGTTTTTTAGCAGTCGTGTTGACCCCAGAATGAAGGCAATTTGCTACATGATTTTCATTTGTCCAATGCTCGTTTGTGGTTGTCCTTTGTGGTTCAACGTTGCCCCTTCCCAGATGGAGAAGTTTCAGATGTTCGAGCGGCAGTGTTTACGACGCTGTACCGGCTCACATCGAACAGCTGAATCTTCTTATTTGCATTACTATTCCAACGAGGTCCTATACAACAGGGCTCGAATCAACGGAATTGACAATTTCGTGATAAAAATCGTTCTAGGTCACATTGCAAGAGCTATGTCTTCGACCAACAATTTAATTTTCGGGGCGTTCTATCCGAATGACGAGTATTTTGAAAGTGCACGGTTGAGCGGTTTTAATCCACCTGAGGCATTGCTCTTTTTAGACAAATGCGGTCTGATGCAGGATAGATTGGCATCTCCGCAGCTACCACGTCAGACGAAGGACCGTGGATAGGCGACTCCCATACAATAGGGATTCGGGACGTTATGGCACAAGGCTGAGCAGAGCTCCTTCGGTTCAGTTGGGCTGTGGAAGGGCTGCAGGAGATCCAGTTTTGGTGACTTCAATCGGCACTTAATAGTGGGTAGTCGGGATGGGGTTTTAAGCCTTGGCCGGCTTACATATGTACTTGTTTCAAAGTTTTATTGTTTATTTTTAAGTAGAATAGGTATGGTGGCACAAAAAAAAAATAAAAAATAAAAAACAGAAAAAAATAAAAAAACATGGAATGTAAAAAAAAGTAACAAAGGACAATAAAATGTAAAAACGTTAGATTTGCTGCTGTGGTTGTTCTGGTTTTAAGTAGTTTATAAGTAGAATAGGTAGTTTAAGTTAGCTTTAAGTTTTGTACATAGTAAAAATGAAAAAGGATCTTGATATTAGTTTTTTTTTCAAAACTTTCTAATAAATACAAAAATAAATGAAATTTAGATTGAAGTAAAATAGATCGTAGGGCCGAAAGGCATTAGTAGTTAGTGTTATAGTTTAACTTAGAGTGTCCTTATGGGACCATTAAGTTAGTTGTAAGTTATGGATAATTAGGCTAGTTTTATAAATTTTTGTCTAGCTTTAAGATAGGTTTAAGGGAATGAATTAATAAAAATGAATTTAAAAAAAAAATTAAAAAAAAGTGCGTTGGACTGTCATGAAAAGGGTTTTGGGTTCAATCGCTGCTTGTGCCAGCTAACTTATTTCACAGGTACTGCCTCTTACGCGTTATTGACAAATCCCCCAAGAGTAATTCTTGTCATGAAAAATTGCTTTCTCAAATTAGCCGTGCGGATTCGGCATACAAACTGTAGTTCCTTCCATCTTTGACAACATTGCTCGCACACAGGAATGGTTGAAAGTTGTAAGTCACTTAGCCCTGGTTCTTCATGGACTGTTGCGCAACCTAATTTATTATCTATTTTTATATTGTCTTTGTAAATGAAAACTATAGTACTCTTATTAGTCATAGTCAGACATTTATAGGGCGACCGGATGCCGAGTCGTTGGCGGTAGTATCGATAGTGGAGACATTTCGGGGGAGCGAGAGAAAAATATTTTTTTCCATTTCCATAAGCAGCCAGCAGAATAAGGGAGATAGTTTATTTTTCACCCAAAATGTCTACACAATTTCGTTCATTCTATTTGAGTCTATCGTTGTATATGTTTTCATTTACAAAGCTTCCATATGAAGGTCGATGAATTTGTTTTTGTTTTTTCTTTATATCATTGGACTTTTATATGGAAAACGGCAAAGTAAACAAAAATGTCTCAATGTCTAATAAGGGGATGAATGAAATGTTTGTATGCTTATATCAGCTGTTAAGGATCTTTCTTCTTGTGTACGATCTTTATACATGCATATATGCACAATGGTTTGTATTATGTATAAGTTAACGCCACACAAACTCATTCCATTAAGGCATGGAATCTTTTATCATTGATACTCCGGAAAAAAATATATTTTTTTTTAAATTAAAAACTTTAATTTAGTTTAATTTATACAAATCTACGATGCGATTTTTGTCTCGAAGATCTTTGTAAAGAAGAAGAATATGGGGGTAGTTATACGTTTGGATATAGTTGTGTATATTTTGGCTGGCAGGTATTTTGCTTCTATTGCCATTAACTTTTTCTGCAATATTTGAAGATAAGATTTGTTTGACATATAGTTTTTTATTTGTAGATAAATATCATTGGTAGGTGATTTTTTTCAGGATGTGGGGTTTGATCTCAAATTCAAATTTGGGTATAAAGGGTATACGTTCGTTCGTACGTTAGTTCGTTCGCGAAGTTTTTTTTGTCGTACATAGCTAATGAACAAGTAGAGAACAAGCAAAAATCGATTCTACATTTTTTTTTTATAGAAAAGTAAAACCTAACGTTGTTTTAGACATTCAGTTCATATTTCATAAAAATCCAACAGTCCGTTTTTTCATAAAAAAATAAAATCTACAAGATATAGTAAAAACATTTGGTAAAAATTGATGTTCGGTTCTCGATGTCTCGTGAACAATAGGAGATTCTGAATTCAAATTAATTTCCTTCATATAATTTGTATTGGTTTATACAAGAAATATAAATGTTTGAGAAATGCTAATAAAATTGGTGACAGTTCGGTTTCTCGTTAAAATAAATTTTGAAATCCAACTATTTCATCATATGCAAAATATTGTTGGTAATTTTAAATTTTTAAACCTTTTTATGAGGAATGAAATGGCATTAACATTTTTGAAAACAAAATTTTTCAACAGGTACATTTTTCAATCCTAAAATATAGTAAATATTTTTAAATAGACTAGGTATAGGATTTTTTTCGATTTTAATTATTACTTCTAAAATTGCCTCTACCTACTGCACGAAAAGAAATAAAAACCCGTTTCGATAGTCAAAAGCGCACTTTTTTGACAAAATTTTAGTGACGAAACTATTGTACATACTCTAACATTCTGTTTACAACTTTTGACACTTAAAGCTTAAACTGCTTTTTCAGCATAACTTATCTCGGGTTATCTATTGCATCATTAAATATTTTTTTTTTTTTTGGTAAATTTTTCTTGCAGTTTATTTTTATTATTAGTACCTATATTTTAAAGCACTAGTAAAACTTTATGTGTATTCCAAATTTATAGAAATTTAAAAACATTCCTCTGACAGAAAAAAACACTTTTTGACCGGAATTTATAACTATCTAGGTACTTTATAAACTTAATTAGTTGTATTAATTTTTAAAACAAATGATTTTAAAAGTTCCTCATCCTATTTAAAAAATTCACTACCATTAAAAACTTCCTTAAATTATGCGATAGTAGGTAGGTATGTTTACTATCTTTTTAAATGTGTACAAAATTTAACATGCATCAAAAAATTTTATTTCACTATAAGTTGTCAATAATTGTGTTACCAACTTTTTAATTTCGTTTAGTATCAATTATCAAATTTATTTATCTAAGAAAACCATCGTTCTAAGAATTTGAAGATTTAAACTTCTCTATGCTCGATTTGAAAACAAAATTTAAGAAAGGTTTAGGCGATAAAATAAAAAAAAATATTTATTATCTAGATATTATTTCATAACAACACTATAACTACATATTTACTTGCCTATAATAGTTCAAGTTATAATTCCCTAATACAATCCTCAAATCATCATACATATGAAATCTCAACCAAGAATAATAAAATTCCTACACGAAATCGCAATTCACCTGCTTTTGTCTTATCACCTTTGTATAGAAAGTCTACCGTTTTGCATATATAAAAATATAACCAAAATACAAACACAAAGAAAAAAATGTATTTTCCACTTGCACTCAACCTTTCGTTAATTCAAATTATAAGATTTCTCCATTAATGTCTTCGCTAGACGTTCCACATACGTAGATGCCGCCCTATTCGACTTCCACCATGAGAGTACTATAGTTTCTCTGATTTAAAAGCCCAGAAAGTTGAAAAATAAGTTTACATAAATAGCGAACCGTATTTTCAACAAATGTTGAGATGTTTTTTTCTTAAGTTTCTTTAAAAAAATCTCTAGCTTCTTAAATAATTTAATTGGTCTATTTTCGATTATCTAAAAAAAATATTTATTACTTATAAGAGATACCTTCTATAAGTTAAGCAGTCTAAAGCTTTAGTAAAAACAAAAAAATGTTTTTTTTTTTTAACTTTTTGATTTAAACAAAGCGCCAAAAGATACCAAGAAAGTAAGTGTGTACAGTGTATACATCGATTGAGTTGATGTGTTTTTGGATAGATTACTATATGTGATATTTTAGTTAACCAGGGGCGGATCAGTAAGCAGATTTTCACTAAGGCATAACAATAGTGGAAATCTGTAACTGAAAAAGTTCAAATTGGATTCTAGATAAAATATATACTATAGGTAATTGTCCGAATTGTGTTTAATATCCCGAATAGGGTGAAACCTATCAAACCCATGGTTTGATTCGAGCTGTAAAGAGGTTATTAAGAACAAAGATGTAAGTTTCCGTTGTTTTAAGGCCAACCCGACTGATTAAAACCGGAATAAGTTTAAACCAGCAAGAAAGACCTGTAACGGTCATATTCGACGAACCAAATTTTTGCATGATCAGAAATTAAGGCAAAAAATACTACAATGTCCCAAAGGTAGTACAAAAGTCTGGTTATTTGTAAAAAACGTACGAAATACCGACGTCATCCTCGGTTCCAACGCTCGTCCACAATGAAACTCCCTATGTAAGCTCGATTGCTGTTAATTCGACGCTAACGGAAAATGTCATGAGTCCTCCTCTTCTTGATAGCGTAAATGATTCTATGGGATGAATCTTCTTTCGCACTCGTACAGTTGCAAGAGTACTGAAAGACCTTAACATACATAAATCCGCTGGCCCGGATAGTATCTCCCCAATTGTTTTAAAAGGTGTTCTTCATCGCTGGAAAAACCACTGCGTAAACTTTTAAATCTTTCCTACTCTACAGGTCTCTTTCCGAGTGGGTGGAAAATAGCATTTGTCCAGCCTGTCCCTAAAAAAGGCGAATCCTCCTCTCCCTTTAACTATCGTCCAATAGCACTCACGTCCCTTCTTTTCAAGGCCATGGAAACGCTGATTAATTATCAGCTCAAGAAATATCTTGAAGAACGGAAGCTTCTTAATGACCGACAGTATGGCTTTCGTAGCAATAGGTCCACTGGTGATCTCATGGTTCATCTCACCGAACACTAGAACAAATCTTTACATCGTTTTGGAGAAAGTAAGATTATTGCACTTGATATTTCAAAAGCATTTGATAGAGTTTGGCCCCACGCTCTCTTATCGAAAATGTGTGCTTTTGGCATTGATTAATCACTTCTTCGTTAGATTAGAAATTACCTTTCTAACCGTTCAATACAAGTTGTATTAAATGGTTTCAAGTCTTAAATTCATAAAATAAATGCTGGTTTCCCCGGGGCTTCCTTTTGCCTCCGACTCTCTTCCTTATACTCATTAACGATCTTTTGTCTGTCACTTCTAATCCATTAAACTGTTTCGCCGACGACAGTACCCTCAGCTTTTTAGATTCGTTTCTAGATTCACATGCTGTCTCCTGTCGTTAAAGCGTAACGCAACCCCGATGCCACTATCTATGAGTGGTACTTGCATCCAGGAAACCAATCAACTATCAGTACTCGGTATGTGTATTAAACCCCACATCTTATGGAATGATTACATATTCAATATCGCCAAAAATGCTGCCAGGTGCTTAGGATTTCTCCGACGATGCAAGAAATTTTTTACCCCTTCTGATGTGGCTATAATCTACAAAGCTTTCATCCGTCCAAAGCTTGGAATTCGCATATCTGGGCAGGTGCCCCCAAAACAAGTTTGAATCTCTTGGACAGAATTCAAAAAAGGGCTTTAAAAATGATAGGCGACAGAACTATAATCGAAACATTTACATCGCTAGAACACCGCCGCAATGTTTCATGCCTTTCGTTGTTTTTTAGATATTTTTACAAATAATGTTGTGTCGAATTAGCCAGTTGCATTCCACCCGTTAAACAATTCAGCCGTAATACTCGCACTTCTAGGAATGCTCATCAGTTTACCCTTGAGCTCAATTTCGGGCGTACAGTCAAGTATAGAGATTCTTTATTAAATCGCACATCAAGAATGTGGAATGCTTTGGCCAACTCTGTTTTTCCCTCCCATTTTGATGTTCAGAACTTTAAGACGAATGTGCACCGGTATCTCCCTTTAAATCTTTCTGTGTTTAAATATAAACATATAAAGGGTACTAATAACCCCTAGAGTGCCTATGAATTAAAAAAAAATGCCAGAATATGCTTCATACATTCATGTTCCAGCACAGAAAAAATCAGCAGCAGATGCCTAAAGGTGTGGAAGTTATGCTCAAAAATGTTTCACTGAAACGGATTTCAAAAAACTCCTTCTTGACGGTGATGTTTACCAAAAAGTTTGATTTCTTCGGTACTAATTGTAAGAATGAACTTGTTGAGCCCATAATTTTAAGTACAAATTTCAAATTTTATTTTACACAAAATTCTTTAAAATAGGATCATACTCATTTCGAGAGCATTATTATAAACTTAAATTATTATTTTCAGTTCTTGTATCGAATATACATACGTGAGATCATTTGAAATGCGAACTTTCTCAACGGGAGAAGTAATAACAAAAAAAAAGACTTCAAAGTTATACTTGATTAAAAAAATTAAAATTCATTGAAAGGTTTTCATTCTGAAAGACAATTGTAACGCATTTTAAAAGGATCACCCTTTGTGCATGCCTCATGAGCCCAACCCTTGCATTCGTGACATTGGACTCATTTTTCACCTCCATAACTTCGGCTTAAACACTCCAAACATACCAAGCATAAGCAATCGTTTTTATCATCACCTGAAGTGTCGCTTTCTGATGTTTTCTTTAGTAGTTTTTTTTCCCTTCTTTTTGGACTGCCTCTCGGCCTTTTCATTTGGAAATTTAGCTCGATTTCCAATATTTCGGGCGTGTCTGTAAGGATAGCATTTTTGCGCTTCTTCCTTCTCCGCCTTGTGTTGAGTCTTGGTCCAGCTTTTCGAAAAGGAAGAACTTCTTGAGGTGAAAAAGGTATTGGTGCCGATGTACTTAGTGGCTTTTAAAGGTTGGAGATTCTAGAATGCATTTAAAAGAGTTACAATATAGGAACTTTTATTTTAATATTGGCTAACTTACATTGACATGACCGGATGTTGTTCGTAAATTGGGATCGGCAATCGAACTAGTTTCAAATTCAGGGAGGACCTATAAGGTAATTATTTTAATTTTATTGCTAACGGCTTAGTATTTTGCTTTAAATTTACATTAACATCACCAACTGATAATGAAACGTTTTGTTGAAGACTCAACCCACATCGTTTTGGTTTTCACTATTTTTTGGCAGTGGGCCATCGGTAACATAAGACGGTACAAAGTCTACAGATGTAAAAATGCATCTGTTGAATGGAATCATTCCAGTGCATTTGAAGCCAGTTATTGCATTTCTATCAGTGATAGACAGTGTGAAAGCTTCTTTTACAATGCTGGGAATATTGTGGATGGACATGGTCTTTCCAGGATTAGTTCGAATCCAAGTATCTACTGCTGAGTTAATCATTTTTTCGAATGGCCCATATACTGCCCGGTCGAGGGGCTGTAATTTGTGTGTGCAATGAAGCGGAAATGATGGCAGAACGATTTCGTTGCATTTGCAAAAATCAAGACATTTAATGGATAAATGTGACTCATGATTGTCGAGCAAGAGCAAACATTTATTCACTTGTGTTGGTTTTGCCTGTCTCTTAAAATGCTCGAGAAAAACCAAAAACTCTGCTTCTTGCATCCATTAACTAGCGTTACCTGCTCCCATTGATCCCACCAGTCCATCTCTAACCATGTGTTCATGATACCGTTTTAATGGAAATATAAAAAAAACTTCCTTGTGCATTGATTGCGATGGAAATTGTAACTAATCTTCCACGCTCAGCAGATGTAATGGCACCAACTTGTTTTGTTTCGTGATTGACTAACACATGGTTTGGTTTTTGGACTGTTGTAACTCCAGTATCGTCTACGGTCCGTATGTCCCGTGGCTCGAACTTATATCGGTCCAAACCCTGTGTACGCTTGTCAAAAAACTTGTTGACATTAGTCTTATTAAAACTTGTTGCACGAGCTAAACTTGTTGCTTGAGAACTGCGGAGAGACAACATTGGATGTCTTTTTAAAAAGCCATTTGGTAGGATAGGCGCCTAACCTCTTTTGGGGCAAGTCCATAGAACAAATTGGATGAAGAAATAAGGTAATTCTCGAGTTAATTTTCCTCCTCTACAGAAAACACCCGTTTTGCACTGCGATAGCCCACTTTGGCAGACTGATTACCCCTTGAAATTTTTGTATACACCGGGCAAGAGTGACATGGCAGAGAGCAAACTGTTTTGCGGCGGCCCTTACACACTTGTTCTTCTTTAAAACTTCATCAACGGCCTGTTTATAAACAGACGTGGCAATCGTTCCCCTATTAGTTCTTCTTATACGAGTACGAGGCATTCAGTGCCCCGTATAGTGAATTCCTTATTTGGTGTTGGGTAGTGAACTTATTACTAATGTTAATAATGTTCAAAATCTTCGACCATACTTTGTAAGGGAATACACCGACTTAATTTCTGAGCAAATAGAAACTGTGCTGTCAGAATTAAAGAAACGTTTTATGTCTCATTCACATTGGCTCGAAGGAGTTTTCAAATTTAAACTAACCCTAATTTATTGCAAGAACTAATATAGGAAGACCACGAAAGAGTTTTGACGAATGTTGTGATCGAGCTAAAAGGTATAAGAAGGAAATTAGGAATATATATCCGAGGAAGCCCATCAATGCCGAAATAAGGAATGAAACTGCAGGTTTCATTCGAGAAAATGCAGCCGAATTGCGACGAATGAAGATGTGATGAATCATATACTGATATCTTCAAAAATTATCAAATTTTAACCAAGCATGTATAAGACTGATCCTAACATGTGTGCCAAATTTCATTGAAATTCGTTAAATATTTCAGATTTTACAGACTTTTTTCCGCTCTCCAATACAAACATCAAAACCCCTTAAATTTTATATAAATGTCATTAACTTTTTTTCTAATTTTTTTTAACCAAATTTTGACCAAGCATGTATAAGTGTTATAATCTACGTATCTGTCAAATTTCACTTTCGTTTAATAGTTCAAATTTTACAGACTTTTTTCCGCTCTCCCAAAAACACATCAAAACCCTCAAATTTTAGAAAAATGTCAATAAATTGTTTCTAATTATTTAAACCCAAATTTTGACCAAATTTGTATAAGATTACGTGTTTCAAATTTCATTTAAATCCGTTGAACTGTTCACATTAAACAGACTTTTTTCCGCTCTCCAATACAAACCGTCCCAATGTGCGACGCGGTTCAACGCGAACTCAGATTGTTTCCGCACGAAATGTATACTGGGCCAAAACTAGATAGACTCTTATTTCAATTTATTTAATTTTAAAAAGTTTATTTTATTACAAACTCGTAATTATTTAACAAACATTGAAAAACAATAATGGAAATAAATAATAATGTTTATTTAATAACTTATAAGGTAATTGATATTTTTCAGTTGATCTTGATCATTTCAACAGTGTGTGCAAAGGGTTCATTAGAGTTTTCATTCCGTATCTTATCTTTATGCAGCTTTTTTCAAAATTTTGTGCATTAGACCCTATTTTCTCATTTTTTGTTTTAATCTTAGTTTTCTCAACAAGTACTGCGATTTTCAACCTTACTTTAAGGGTATGTCTCCCGCAGAAGCGAACTCAGAACTCATGTAAATGAATTTGAATGTATTAGTGAAAGATCGTTACTCTCTTCATTATCAAATTCAAAATTTGAATTTCCAATTACTCTATATTTGCCTCTTGATCTTTTTTGTCTCTCAGAGCGAGGGATATATTTTCGCACAAGCAGCCAATCAAAGAAATAAGAAATAGAACAACGTTGCATGATAAACCGGTTTTTTTTTTTGTATGGCTAGTTAGGTAGATTTGTTGTTGTCTTTTGCATATGGTTCGAATTTTATAAAGCAAGTGGGTATTTTGCTATCGAAGGAGATGTTTTTTCTTGAATTTCTTTTTTTGGTCGACATTTTCTAATTATTGAAAATACCTACTTTATTTTAATATTTTTTAACTTCCCATTGGAAGTTATTGTAATGGATCCGATTTGTCAAATTGAAAATTTTGACATTTCTCGAGGGTTCAAGGTCCCTAGAGTCGAAATAAAAGGTTTTTAGAAAGATGTCTGTGCGTGCGTGTGTACGTACGTTCATACGTCCGTACGTCCGTACGTTCGCGACGTTTTTTTCGTCGTCCATAGCTCAAGAACCAGAAGAGATATCGACTTCAAATAAATGTTGTTATACAGATAATAAGGCAGAAAGATGCAGAAAGGGCTCTCAAGAATATTGAGTAGGTGGTTTTTTTACCATAGCAGTTTGAAACAAAGGTGAAAATTTTGGTTAAAGCTAGCCACAGACGATGAACATGTTGGTGTGATTTGTTGGGCAGCGGTTCGCCATACACGGGCCAACATGTTTTTAAACTTAATTTTTTGTGTGACTGTCGTGAAGTCAAGATGTGCGATAGAAGTGCGGATGATGCAATAGCATGTTCGATAATTTATTTATAATATAATAAATTATAATTTACTTATTTTCCCATATTGCCGGTTCACATTTTATCGCTTCAATGAAATTTTCAATAAATAGTTTGCATTGCGACGACATGTTAACTCATTGAAAGTAACAACACAAATGACGAATTGTTGTCCCACAACGCCATACACGACGAACATGTTGGTAATCTTCAAAACGTGTTGTAAACTTGCCCATACACAGCCAACATGTTAGCCCCAACTTCACGGTTTACAAAATATTTCATAAACCGTCGATTTGTTGGCCAACACGCCCATATACGAATGATTTTCAGCCCAACACCAACAAATCACACCAACATGTTCATCGTCTGTGGCCAGCTTAACCCTAAATATCTTACGAACCAAAAACGCTAGAGACTTGAATTAAATTTTATATAATATATTTTAACGTGATATCAACCAAGTATATTATATATTATATATATATATATATATATATATATATATACATACTAATTATTTTGTGATCTTTATTGTTATTGTCACTTTTTGTGTTTTCATTTGTTGCCGCCGAAGATAAAACAATAATATGAAAATGTTTGTTCAATGTCTTAAATTTTTGTAAATCAGCTGTAGTAATAAACCCAAATTGGTCAAAGGGAAGGAAGTGAAGACTTCATTTTATCCACAGGGAACAGAACTTGTCTTCAAAAATATTTAATGTTTCCAAAACTAATTTGGATTAGTGCTTTGTGCAAGAGCGATACAAAAATCATTGCCTGTCGAATATACCAATGTTCCTACGCCCCAAAGTTTCAATAGTTACAACAAATTTTAATATTGAATATTTGAATGTATATATGTACATTATGTATATAGAACGGCAACTGTCTGGAAAATGTATTGTTTATAATATCATTATAAAGTCCTCTTTTGCAATTCCAAAACTACAAGTGTTTTATTTATTTAACAACAATTAAGAGAGATTACTAATGTTTTGTATATAAAAAAATGCGTTACTGAATTCATTGTATTTTTTTTGAGTTTTTATTTTCAATTTGTAACAAAACTAAACTACACCGAAACTTGTTTGCTTCAATTTGCTTAGTTGTCAATGGAAATTAATAGCGTTCAAACGCTATCGTTTTGACGATATCACTTTGACGATTATCGTCTTACGTGAAGTGAGACGAACGATTATCGATTTTAAATTTTCTCAAGAACTAATGGAACGACTTCAAAATTCTTGTCTTTCTGTGCAAGCTCTTGTCAATAATCAAATCGATGATGATTTTTTATGATAAAATTGTATTTTTTTGATTGTTAATAAAATACTAATTTTGTTTACAAAACTCGATATTTCAGAAAGGGGACAATATTTTTTGACGAAATTTTAATGTAAAATGTTCATATATTTATACCTAAGCTCTTTACTTAGTGCTTATACCAAAAATATTTTTAAGACAAAATTTAAAATAATTTTCGAAAAAAAATATGTAGGTTAATCTAGATTTTTTGACAAATAAAATGGCATTTAAATTTTTGAAAAAAACTTATTTTGCAGGTACATTTTTAAATCTTAAAATATATGAAATATTTTTAAACAGACTTTTTGGAAGAAATTATCAAGTTCTTGCGACCCAGTCGTGCTTTTCATTTCTCTCAAAATTGGTTTTCAGTTGAATACAAAAGATTTTAAAAAATTAAATAAATCTACTTTTGAAGTGAATTTGCTTTGGATGCTCTAGAACTGAGATTCAAAAATGAATTTCAACAATACAAATGTCCGAAAAAAATCAAGTGACACTTTTGTTAAATGAATGGCTAAGTGAAAAACATAATAAACTTTTCATATCTATTGATATAAACGCTTTGAAACGTGTAATTTGTGAGTACCTACTACAAAACTTTTCTTCCCAACTTATTTGTTTACGTACCTTACTTTGTTTTAATCTAATTTTTTTAGAGAAAGTATGTACTTAAATGCAGCTATTGCCTTGAATTCAAGGAAGTGTTCTAAATAATTTGATAACTAAAGTTGGCATTTAAGCAATTATAAAATTGTGTTAGCATCATTTTACAAAACATTAAAGAACATTTTTAAGCGGTGAGTAAAAACTCATCTAAGGGTGTGACCCCCCCCCCCCCTGATGAAAAATCTGGATCCGCCCTTGCCCTACAGTCAAAAGCATTGGATCGATTGAGTTCAAACTTGGAAATTAATACTTTAAGCAGATTCGCGTTAGGCGTTTTTTTCATTTCTTATGACAAATAAAATTTTCTTAAAAACAGTAGATAGATTTTTATTAAACCTTTTCAAAATTATTTTTCTTATTTTGGCTTCCTCCAAAGAAAATAATATATTTCTATGTTACCCGAGAACCGTTATTTTGTTGTTTAATTTTCTCAAGAAATAATGAATTTATGCAATTATTTATTTATTTCACAACTTCTTATAGGTACTGTCTTAATTATCTTGTAGGAACATTTTTAAATCTGTTAGGTAAATACAACTGATTTTTGTATGTGTGCATAGGTTCAAAGAACAACAAAAAACTATATCATATTCTAGATAGGTATCAACAATGAAGATAGTTTTATAGGTAGTTTTCAATAAATAGATAGACAAACAAGATCTTACAAAATATATACATAACATAATAATGAAGCAAATTGAAATTTCAAAATAATACAATAATTGAAAAACAATAGAAAAAGAGAACAAGACAGATTCAGCAATCAAAAATAATATTAACAAAAAATTCCTTTCAATGTAAAACACAAACCATTTACCACATGTAGGTATAGATAACATTCAAAGTAATACTCATACATTACCAAAATGTTACAAAATTCATTGCAAATACATTACAAAAACGTATTATATAAAACGAGCATATTATATAGTATAGTATAAAAACATGCATCGTATCGTATCGTATCGTATCGACAGGAACTTCGCCAACGATTGAAGAAACGTTTACTTATTAAACTACTCTTGTATTTTTGCAAAGCCTGCTTTCAAAATTCCACACAACTTACATATATGGGAATATCTATGAGAAGGGATAAGTGTTTCAATTTTGAAAGAAGAATTAGCCTTAAATAAAATTACATGGACCTGACTTGATTTAACTCTCTCTACTCAAATCTATTAAATTCTCAATCAACATCGTTCTCCATCCCTCCTACTTTTCAACAAAGATATTATAAACTCCTCCTTTCTAAAAGTTTATAACGCCACACCCCTTATTCGATAGCAGTGAATCTGGTATTGAATTTAATAAAAAAATTAAAGATAAATATATATATATATATGTATGTACCTACATACATTCAACCATTTTAAGTACTCGCATATTATATACAGACTTTTGAGAATACGTTTCCTTTCTTTGCGAGTTGAGAGAACAGTTTTCAATTTCATGTTGTCTGATCAATGCCTGCTACCGCTACGTGGGTGCATTGTATATATATTTACTTAAATATATATACAATGATGGATACCTTCTATACATTGATAGGTATGAATAAAGCAAATCTCAGGTAACGTTGGCAACGACTGATTTTTGTTTACATTTGAGTAATTTTTGTTTCATTTATTTCAATACATATTTGTATAATTCCAGATGCTTTTAGATTCCACACTTAATTTTCGTACAGGCAGGGCCCCCATAGTCCGCCTTCCGTAACAACATTCTGTCACAGATAATAAATATACAGATCTCTCACCCTTATGAAGAGAAATGATATATGAAACTGAAATCAACCAAAAAAAGAGCTTTTTCAAAAAGTTCAACACATTCACTAAATGAATACACGAAAGCTATGTTCCTCGTCTTCTTTCCTATGAATGAAAACTAAGGCAAGGAAAAATCTGAAATCATTTTTGTATGTTTTTTTCCTCTCATAATCCTAATGCACAGTAATACATAATACACCATGATCATTCTTAACAAATGAAAACAAAACTCGTTTTATTTTGATTTTTTTGCAGGAGAGTTGATCACTTGTCGTCCTTGTCGACGACGAGAAAAAAAGAATATTTACAGTTGCCTTTGGAAATAGAAACAAAAACAAAGCTAGGACAAGGTTGTCTTTATAGCTCGAGTTCTTACAATCGGATATGTAAATGCTAGTTGCGTGCATTCATGTGGATTTCTTTTATAAATTCATCTTTTTCTTCAATTTTGTAAAATCTCCACAAATACATTTTTCTGTTTTATACGTTTTTAAACGTAATGAAGTGTTGTTGACTGGTGTCAATTGGATGATGAGGTACCTACATATGTCCAATGACCAATGTACATGTATGTACTATGTACCTCATTGTACATAAAATAAATTAAAATAATATTTTTGTTTTCTAGTTTGAAAAGAATTGATCTCCTTTTTTTTTATTCAAAAAGATAACTTCCTCTCAAGAAGTTGTGTGGGTGGTTTTTTTTTACAATAGCAGTTAAAACAAAAGGTGAAAATTTTGGTTAACCCTTAATATCTCACGAACCAATAAAGCTAGAGGCTTCAATTAAATTGTATAGGTATTATATATTGTAACGCCTATGTAAGGAAGATGGATGGGGCAAGTGTAATCCAAGTTGATCTCTGAGAAAATTGAAACCGCATGACGAACGTTTGCAATTAAATAAGTTTTGCAAAAATCTTGCTGTTTTGATTTATACCTTCCATTAAATCGATTTCTCTTTCGAGAGAATTCTTTTCATCAGACGGAAGCCTTTTTTACTCTTTTTAAGTCGACTAATTTTCTGTAACATGTTTATTTTAGATTTTTGATTTGTCATATTTTTGTATTGCTCCAGAAAAGAACCGTTATTTTGTTTTTAAGTTTTCTCTAGAACTAATGAAACAATTTTTTTTTCTGCACAAGCCATTATACTTTCTTAATAATATTTAATGATCAACAAATTCATTACTTTTTATATTTAAACAGACTCTTTGGATACATGAGCAGGTTCCTGCGATCCAGTCGTGCATTTCATTTGTTTTGCTTTTCGTCCAGTTTTTTTAAATCAGACTTTAATAATTCCTCTTCTTTTTCTTCTTCTTCTGACAGCTTTACTCATTTAAACGCAATTAATTTTGAAATAAGTGAAGACACAGTTGCTCAACATATTTTAAAACTCGATGAGTGCTTTACTCCAGGCCCCGATGGTGTTCCATCTTATATATTAAAAAAATGTGCTTCTTATTTGTCATATCCGTTATGTGTTCTCTTCAATGCATCCTTAAAAAGTTCAATTTTTCCTGTTATCTGGAAAAGTTCATTTATTATTCCCATACACAAAAAAGGCCCAAAGAATGAAATAATGAACTATAGGCCCATTGCGAAACTATCTGTGATACCTAAACTGTTTGAGTCAATTGTGAGTAATGTTCTTTCTTTTCATTGTAGTTCTCTTATTTGTGATAGCCAGCATGGCTTTGTCAAAAAGAGATCCACTGTAACTAATTTATTTAACTTCGTGTCCTTTTGTCTAGATGTATTTGAAAAACGCGGGCAAGTTGATTGCGTATTTACTGACTTTAGTAAAGCCTTTGACAAGTTATGTCACAATACACTAATTCTAAAATTATACCATCTAGGATTTAACAACAATTTTATAAATTGGATTTCTTCATACTTAAAAAATCGTCGTTATTCTGTTTTGTTTCGTAATGAAAGTTCAATTCAATTTGTTGTCAATTCTGGCGTCCCTCAGGGCAGCCACCTAGGTCCTATTTTATTTGTTTTATTTATTAACGACTTGGTTTCAAACTTAAAAAACTCGTCTGTCCTTATTTATGCTGATGACATTAAGCTTTTCAAAAGTATAAATTCCTCCTCTGACTGTTTATTATTACAAGAAGACTTAACAATATTTAGGGAATGGTGCAATAAAAACCGACTTGTTTTAAATGTTGACAAATGTAAAACTATGAGTTTTACACGTAAAAAAATTCCGTTTTTGTACGACTATATGTTTGATTCTTGTCCGTTATGTAAAGTTTCTATGTTTTCTGACTTAGGTATTATTCTAGATCCCAAATTATCATTTAATGATCATTTAAGTTATATAATTAAAAAAGCCAATAGGGTTCTTGGATTCATTAAAAGATTCGGTCGTGATTTTCGGGATCCTTATGTTCTTAAACTCCTATTTATTTCGTTTGTTAGACCAATTTTAGAATACGGCTGTGTGGTATGGTCACCTTATTACTCAATACATGTTTCAAGAATTGAAGCGATCCAAAAAAGGTTTCTGCGTTTCTGTCTTCGGTCTCTTCCATGGGCAAGGGAAAATCTATTTCCTCCTTATTCTCAAAGACTAGCTTTGATCAGCCTCCCTTCTTTGACTAACCACAGAAAGTATTTACAATTTTGTTTTATTGTTGGGATTATTAATGGTTCGATATCATTACCATCAGTTCTAAGTAAATTAAATTTCAGTTTCAGTCGTGCAAGTTTAAGGCGACAGCAACCTATTATTCAAATATTTAGCAGATCAAACTATGGTGTATGTAGCCCTCTCAATCAGTTAATAACAATTTATAACGAATTTCATTTTTGTTTAGAATCTGTAAATGATAATATAAAATGTAAACAATTTAAACTTATGTTTTTCAACAATATTGTATAATAAATATAAATTATGATATTAGATATTATTAGATTATAAGAATTTTTTTAAATATTGTTAACGTTAGATTTTAACGAATTAAATAAATAAATAAATAAAGTTTTTTTTTTCAAGTATCTTAGTCTTGACATTCTTGAATCAGACTGTGATGCAACCCAACCCTATAATCTACCATTATTGCCTGTCTGATATTACAAAAAAAGGCTCGGATCCGGCCCACACTGATTACTTCCCATCCCGTTAGTTTAATTATTTTTACAAATTTTAAAATAACCAACAATACTTAATATAAGGAAATAGTTTAGTTTGAAAATCTAGTTTTGTTAAATAGATTTTTAGTCGAAAACAAATTTTTATCAATTTTAGAAGCATTTCTTAAATTTTTACAAATTGGATGAATGAAATTAATTTGAGAGATATCAAGAAACGAACACCAATTTTTACCAAATTTGCGTACTATTTCTTGCAGATTTTATTTTTTATGAAAAACGGACTGTTAGGTTTTAATAAAAAAACAGCTAATTATCGAAAACAATATTTTCTGTGAAATAAAAAAGAGTTGGACAATATTTTTAATTTTGAAAAGCTATTTGAGTCGAAAGTAAATTTTTACGAAGTTTTGGAATTGTTTTTTTTTTTGTTAGGTTTTAAGTTTTTTTAAACCTTCAGTTCTATTTTTCTCAAAATTGTATTGAGTCGAAAATCAATTTTTACCAAATTTTATTAATTTTCTTGTTTAGGTTTTTATTTTTTGTAAAAAAAACTGTCAATTTGATTTCTCTCAAAATTTTTTAGAATGTTGGAAACCATGATCTCAAATTTTTGAAAAGATATTTGAGTCGAAAATCAATTTTACCAACTTTTATTGAGTTGTCTTTTAATTTTTTAGTTTTTGTAAAAAAAAACTGTCAATTCGATTTTTCTCAAAATTTTACTGAATGTTGACAACAATATTTTTTTTAAATTAAAAAGTATATTAAAGCCAATATATCTCAAAGTTTTGAAAAGATATTTGAGTCGAAATTCAATGTTTAAAAACTTTGAGTAATGTTTTCTTAGGTTTTTATTTTTTATAAAAAAAACTGTCAATTAGATTTTTTCTCAAAATTTTTTAAGCTTTATTTTTAAAAGCTCTTGTCTGTTAAGGCTTGTCTGTTAAGAGAAAAAATGTTTCATTTTTTCCTGCTGGGATGAGACATCTGTATAAATTTATTATCTGTGATTCTGTGTTTCATGATAGCACTATTAAAATTAATATACAAAGGCTGACGGCATTTTAATCTCAGTTTATAACAGATTACTACAATTCAGGTCTATGAGTGCCATCTCTGATGCATTTCGATGATGTGGCCTAGACCATTCAAATTGACGTCTGTGTGACAGCATACTTTCGATGACAGTAGTGACGGCACCAAAATTAATAAACATTTATTGTAGTTCAGCTTTGTATACATATATATTTGAATAGTACTATTTTTGTTTAATTGTCTGATTGGTTGATTGGCAATAAAGTCATTTAAAAAAATATAAAGGACAAAAAATAGAAAACAAATTAGAATATAAACTTTTTGTGGTTGCCAATTAGAAAAATTTAAGGTTTTCCTTATTTTTTTTTTCGAATCATTTTCAAATGAGACAAATATTTTTAAACCATGCTAATAATAGTTCGAACTTTTTTAGCTTAACATAGGAAGTTATTGTAATGGGTCCGATTTGTCAAATTGAAAATTTTGACATTTCTCGACGTTTCAAGGTCCCTAGAGTCGAAATAAAAGATTTCCAGAAAGACGTCTGTGCGTGCCTGTGTACGTACATACGTTCGCGACGCTTTTTTCGTCGTCCATAGCTCAAGAACCAGTAGAGATATGGACTTGAAATAAATGTTGTTATACAGATAATAATGCAGAAAGGGTACTCAAGAAAATTGTGTGGGTGGTTTTTTTAAAATAGCAATTTGAAAAAAAGGTAAATATTTTGCTAAACCCTAAATATCCCACGAACAACGATACCAAACAAATATATTTTTTGGAAAAAATTCCAGTTAACATTTTTTTTATAAATCAAAAAAACTGAAAAACAAAATATTAATATTCACCTCTAAAACAATTTTATGTAACGAAAAATAACGTTTTTGACATCTGGTAAAATTATGAGAAGAATTGAATTGACAGTTTTTGTACAAAATATAAAAAAAAAACAATGCTAAAACTTGGTAAAAATATACTTTTCACTCAAATACCTTTTCAAAAATTAAAAATATTGGCTTCAAAATAATTATATCTTACAGAAAATATTAATTTCGACATTCACTTTATTTTTATTAAAATCCAACAGTTAATTAATTAATCGAAATTGGAAGTTTTCAGTGCGGGTTACATCCCAGCCGCTATATTAAAAATATATTCATGTTCAAATAACAGCTTTAATGGTCACTTATTTAAAAACTCTTTTTAGTTGATGTGATGTTAGAACCCTAGAAATAAAGCAATAGTAATTGAGGTGAAAATTAAAATTGACAAAGATTTGGTTGGAAATAAAAAATGAATTTAATTTTGATTTGAAATTTGATGTGTATTTCTTGATCTTTATTCCATAATTTAATTCCTTAAAATTAGAATGTTATACACCTGACAAACCAAAACCATTTGCCCTTTTTCCTAAAAACGCAAGAATCAAGAAGAAGATTAGTGTAGTTATGTAGTTGTTTTTTGAAACAACCGAAATAAGGGTGAGGAGAATAGTAGGTTCTTAGCCTAATTGTGTTATCTTTTTGGTTTAATACATTAATTTCGCAAAATTATTCCCTGGGGACTTCCTTACATTTTTATCTACGCAACAACCTGCCAACCTAAACACATACTACCGTACTTATTCATGTACCTATTTAAACTCCAAAAGGATAAATATAGAAATTTTTTTTTATTCCAATTTTAACATACATAGTTGTTTCGGACTGCAAATTTTTTTATTTTTAATATTAAAAATTATTAATTTCTTTTTATTTGTACTTCATTTAAATTGTACATACAAAGGTTCATGAATTCATGTTTAATCTATCAAAAAAAATAACTTAAAAATATATAAATAACTTAAATAATAAAAAACAACATTAATTAAATAAAAGTAACTTAATTCATATTCAATGTGAAAAAATAAAATACATATAATCAGACTTTCGATTTTTACAGCGTGACATTTTTTTGTATAAATATTACCTATTTGCAATAATTACATAACAGATCTTTTGAGGGAACCCATTGCGACGCATGTCAATTTTGAATAAGTGACTTTGCCATTAAAATGGCATTGACTGTGGCAATAGACAAACCGTTTCTGTTTTTGGTCTTTATTAAAAGCAATGAACCAATAAATATTTTCAGTGTGCCAAACATTGGCTCACCAAGTGAATTTTTGGTTCCAAAACATTTTGCCAGTACTCCTCCAAACTGCAATCTCTTTTAATAAAATCATTATTGTTTAAAAGCCTCCATTCTTCATCCAGTTCCTCGGCATTGTCAGCCGTTTAAAGATTCGGACAAATTTTTATAAGCGGCCATAAAGAAGGACTTTTATATTTTTGGTCAATAATGTTTAGTGCTTTCAAAACTTTATCGTCAAAACTTATTCTTGATCGATTTTCCGTACAGAGGACTATATAGTATGTTATTAAAAATGTCTTTAATGTCACCTGGTGAAAGCTTTTCGTCTGAGAGCAAAAGACTCGCCTTATCACTTATGTATATCTACTTCTTCAAGAAAAATGGCATTGTTTGAAAAATCAAGATTATGGAGTTCTTCATCGTCAATATAAGATGGCTTTATAAAATTCGTTAAAACAGTTTTATAATAAATTTTTTTCGTGGGAAGGAGAACATGTATGCGTGGCTCTTCGGATTGAAACTCAAGATTCATCTTATTTATCATTTTTAAAACATATGAGAAAAATAAAAATAAATTATATTCTTTAAATTCATATCCAAAAAAATCTGATGGGCCATGCCCGCATTTGGTTCTAGTTCAAATGACAAAAAATAATGAAACAAGCCACTCATTGCTCTAATATTCTATTAACAATTTGCTTTAATGACAGCTATCTGGTGGTAGATGTTTTCAAAACCTTGTGTATTTTCACATTAAAATATTCTTGGAACTCTTTATATTCCAAAAAATAAAAATAAATACTCCTCGCAAGGGCCTCTATCTCTTCTGGAAGTTTTCTTGCAGCAAAACTCGAGCATAAATGCAATTAATGGCAAGTGCAACCGATCACATAAATGTGCGGTAGTACTCTTCTGAAAAGGGCTTCTACCCCACTTTTGTGCCCCATCATCACTGATGCATTGTCAGCTGCAAACCCGATCATGTTATTTAAAGGCACATCCATTAATTTCAAAAATCGATTGAGCGTTTGATTTATGCAGCTCAAGCAACCCAAAAAACCGATCGGTGACCTTTTGCCGTATAAAGTACCTGACAACAAGAACGAGAATTTTTTTGCAACTATTATCTGTTGTTTCGTCTATAATTAATGAAAACTTTTGACTTTTTAAAATACTTGATATTGAGTTTTAGCCTTCAGATAAAAGAACTGTATTAGTTGCTTGAGTAGCTTTTGTTTTTCCACATTTCAAACTTTTCACTATTTCTGAATCTTTAGCAACAGATTAAATTAAAAATATTAAAGGTTAAATCAAAATAAAGGGAAGATTATGTTCTAAAATAAACATTATTATTTGTAACTCAGCTGTCTTTATTTTGTTCAATTTTTCGTGTTGCTTATTTCGTTCTGCCTGATGCTGTTTAGAAAAAAATATTTGGCTGATTTTTTAAAAATTTTATTGACTGTTTGTGGTATTCAGATTTTTCAAGTCGTTCAATGTGTTTTATGCACTCCATACACAGTTCAACTTGTCTTTCAATTTAATGTCAATTTCATCAAATCAACTCATGTGTGGGCTTGAATTTGATTTTTTTGAAGGTTGAAGATTGAGTTGGAAGAAAATCAAAAGATTTTGAATTTGTTCAAGTTGATGTGAATGTTTTCAACTTAGTTGAGGTGTGTGTAGGCAAGTCATTTGATTTAAGTAGTATTCACATGAGCGCGACCAACGAACGACGAATGAATTACAAAATTTGAGTTTATATACGTTTGAAGACATATTTCCACACAAATTCTTAACAAAACGATAGCAATATAGTTTCTATTTAATTTATGATACATACTTTTACTTTTCATTACAATATATTAATTCATTTAAGAAAACAAATTTATTATTATTATTATTATTATTATTATTATTATTATTATTATTGTTATTATTATTATTATTATTATTATTATTATTATTATTATTATTATTATTATTATTATTATTATTATAATTATTATTATTATTATTATTATTATTATTATTATTATTATTATTATTATTATTATTATTATTATTATTATTATTATTATTATTATTATTATTATTATTATTATTATTATTATTATTATTATTATTATTATTATTATTATTGTTATTATTATTATTTTTATTATTATTATTATTTTTATTATTATTATTATTATTATTATTATTATTATTATTATTATTATTATTATTATTATTATTATTATTATTATTATTATTATTATTATTATTATTATTATTATTATTATTATTATTATTATTTTTGGGATATGATATATCCCCGCTGGTTGATCAATGATTACGATGAAATAAAAGAATCGTTGTGGGTAGCTTTAACAATTTTTATTCCTTAGGTAGGTCTTACTCGATTTCTTAGGTAGGTCTTACTCGGTTGAAGGTTGAATCAAAAAGAAGGATACAGAAAAAGAAATATAGAGATGTAGCTTCCGATTTAAACAAATTAATTTGGTATAATGAAAGAGACATCTACACTTTCAAAGTATAAATCATGTACAAGAGTTTTCTTAAGCTATGTTTAGTTATTATTCTGATCTGAACATTACCGGCCGCCTTGCAGCAACGGCTGTAAGATATATATAATTCATCAAAGGTTTAAACAAAATTAAAAATAAAAATTAAATAAAGAAAAAAAATATGTTCGGAAGTACAACTTACATAGTTATAATAAATGATTATCTAAAACTACAATTATTATAAGTTTTGAATAGTACACAATTTTTTTGTAATATAATTCAATATAATATAAAGACAACATAAGGAGGCTAGCGATATTCAAAATCAGTGCAATATACAAATTTTCAAATTATAATATGTTACGCGTAATTGATTGAAGTCTTTTAAGATGGTAGTAATACACAAAGTTTCACTATTGGAAGGGTTATAACTCCATTTTGAGTTCTTATATCCGCGACACGTACTCGACTATATCTGATCCCTGATGGACCTTAACTACTCGACCTAAACACCATTCATTTGGGGGAAGATTTTCATCTCTTATGACGACTAGATCATCGATTGCTATATTTCTGTTGGGAAATTTTCATTTACATATATCTTTTGTTCATTTCCTTTAAATATTCGTTTTTCCATCGTTGACAGAATTGTTGATGCAAAACTTGAACCTTTTCCCATCGTTTAACATAGCTAGGGAGCTTTCATCTGAAGCAGGTTCTAGAGGAGTTAATAGAGGTCCTCCTCTGAGGAAATGACCTGGAGTTAATGGAGGAATGTCGGTTGCATTTTCTGATATGGAGGAGATGGGCCTGGAGTTTAAGCAAGCTTCAATTCTGGTAAGAAGAGTCGAAAACTCTTCAAAAGTAAGCTTATTAGTACCCGCAACTTTCCTAAAGTGAAGCTTGAAGCTTTTTACCCTAGCCTCCCATAAACCCCCCATATGAGGTGCACCGGGGGGAATGAATTTCCATTCAAGATTTCTATTTTTATATTGCCGTGAAACTTCTGGAGAAAGAAAAGTAATGAATTTCTTAAAATCGTTTTGCCAGAATTTTACTCGCTCCCACTAAGTTTGTTCCATTATCTGAATATATCGTCTTAGGCATACCTCGTCGCGCAATGAATCTATTCAACCCCGCTAAAAATGCTTTGGACGTCAAGTCACTTGTAGCTTCCAGATGTATTGCCTTGGTAGCAAAGCATACGAAGAGACAGACATACCCTTTCGTGGTTCGATAGTTTCGTCCAGCGAAACTTTTTATTAAAAAGGGGCCTGCAAAATCCAAGCTCGTGACAGTAAAAGGTGATGAGATTTTTGTTCAAGGGGTAGTGCAGCCATAATCTGACTTTGCGTTTGTTTTTTGTGGATAATGCATTCTTTGCAGGACTTAATATGTTTTTTCACCAGATTTTTAATTTTTGGTATCCAAAACTCACATCTTATCAAGCGCACCACTAGTTGATTTCCACCGTGAAGTGATATATCGTGCACAAATTCAACAAGTTGCAATGATATTTTTGCTTGATAAGGTAAGATAATTGGATACTTCTCGTTAAAAGAAAGAGTGGATGGTGTTAGTCTGCTATTGGAACGCATTATTTGGTTTTGATCTATCATGGGATTAAGAGAAGCTAAGGAACTTTTCCGTGGGATAAGTTCACCTTTTGAAAGAGTGAAAATAAAGCTATTGAGTTAAGCGAATAAGTCGATTTCTAGCATTAGTTATTTCATCTTGGTTTATTATTAGAGATGAGTACGAAAAGCTTTTTCTCAGAGGGCCATGGGTTCTTTGAAATAATCTAAGTATGTAGCAAACTACACGTAAGGTCTTTGGCCAAGACGAAAATCTTTCTACGATGTTATCAACATTCGGTTTTAAAGATGTTTGGTATGATTTCAAAGGTCTTTCTTCAAGATTAATGTCTTCAATGTGGTTTAGTTCAGATTAAGGCCACACATATGAAGATTGACAGGTCCATGCCACCATAAGTTACTCGACTGAAGTTCCTTGGGAGATAAGCCTTGTGTTGGTAGGTCGGCTGGATTATCCACTGATCGAACGTGGTTCCTTTTTGCGTTGAGAGTATTTGTTTGAATTTGTGAAACTCTATTGCCAACAAAGGTTTTCCATGTACATGGTGGTTTGTTTAGCCATGACAATACAATAGAGCTATCTGTCCATAAAAATAGTTCATGTTGTGAACAGGCAAGTTCAGTTATAGCCTTTTTATAAAGGTTAGATAATAAGACGGCCCCACATAGTTCAAGCCTTGGCAGAGCCAACTGTTTTACTGGAGCAACTTTGCTTTTGCAGCATAAAAGATGACAAGACCAACTGTTTTTGCTATGCTGGACTCGTATGTAAAGGGCTGCTGAATAAACTTGCTCGGAGGCGTCAGAAAATCCATGAATTTGGATTGGAATTGCTGGTTTGTAATCTATCCATCGAGGTACTTGAATATTGCTTATCTCAGGAAGAGTAGCGAAGAAGACTTTCCAGTGGTGACACGTTAGGGGCACAAAGGGTGTGTCCCAGGACGTCCCATCACGCCAAATTTGCTGCATTATGATTTTCGCAGTGATGATTATGGGATCTAACCATCCTGCGGGATCAAAAAGTCTCGAAATTATCGAGAGAACTGCTCTTTTGGTTAAAAGATAATCTTTCTTCAATGCTTGGAATGAGAAATGAAAAGAATCGGACTTCGCATTTCACTTGATTCCAAGTGTTTTAGAAATGCTTCTATCTTCTAATTTAAGAAAATCTTGATCATAACGATCTGAAGCAGGAATATGGTTAATCAAATCTGCGCAGTTTGATGTCCATTTCCGTAAAGAAAATCCAGCTGAACTTAAAGCTTCAGAGAGTTTACGTTGTGCCTCTAAAGCAGTTGCAATGTCATGGGCTCCGGACAGAGCATCGTCAACATAAAATTCATTTTTAAGGATAGCAGAAGCGAGAGGAAAAGTTTGTTGCACGTCATCTGCTAATTGTAAGAGTGTACGAATAGCTAAATAAGGCGCGCAGTTAACACCAAAGATAACGGTCTTAAGCTCACAGTCTTCAATATTGCTATCCGCCGATCTACGGAATAAAATTCTTTGGTATGTAGTGTCTTCGGGATGGACAAGTATTTGGCGGTACATCTTTTCGATGTCCGTGTTGAAAACAAATTGGTAAAACCGCCATTTCAAAATAAGAGGATGGCCCTGTATATAATATGTCGTTGAGACTAGTTCCATTAGTTGATGCGCTAGAAGCATTAAAAACGACTCTTATCTTGGTTGTGGTACTATCAGCCTTTATTATAGAATGGTGTGGTAGATAATAAGAACAGATTTGGTTGTTTTTTATAAGTTCCTCAGATGGAACAAACTTCATATGCCCTAATGCGGCATATTCTTCAAAGACCTCATTATATTTTCCATGAAACTCTGGATTTTTTTTAACGAATTTTCCATGCGAATAAATTGCTTTAGAGCAATGTTTCTTGAATGTCCGAGGGTTGAAATTGAGTTTTTAAATGCAAGGCGTACAATATAACGACCTTCAGCGTTTCTGGTTGTTGTCTCAGAATACAAACGTTCGCTAATTTCATCTTCATGAGAAGGAATTGGTTTGTCAGGAATCTCTTTGATCTCCCAAAATTTTGAGATTTGTTCATCGATTGAGGTTTCAGAAAAATGAGATAGAGTAGTTGTATTGCATTTGAACCTTTCGTGTCTAAGTGGACCGGAAAGTACCCAGCCAAATATGGTATTCTGAGCAATGAGTGATCCAAAAATGTCACGTTTGACACCTTCGCTTATAATTGAAGGGTATAAGTCAGAACCTATGACTATATCTATCTTAGAGCTCTCATAAAAATAGGGATCTGCAAGATTGAAATCGAGAGGATCTGTAACTTCTTCAGGAAGTATTAAACACGAGGGCAAATCATCGGTTAGTTTTTCCAATACAATTGCGTTTGCACTTAATGTAAAAGATGGTATATACTTAGACCCGAACAGAGGGTGCACAGTTTTGAAGAAAGTGCAGTAACAACGGTACTCATACCTGTAATCTGTGCTTGAATTGGTTTTATTGGCAATCTTAATTTTCGTTGAGTCTCTTCAGATAGAGCGCTCGTAAAGTGTGCGTATTTCCTAAATGAAAGATATTAATGAAGGCTGTGGCCAAAAGGATTCGTTGATTGTTTTGAGCAAAACTAGAATTAACTTGATGAGAACTGATAGGTGCAGTAGACTGTATTGTTTGTGGTTTAAATTCGGGGGTAGAAGTTGATAAAACGGACTGAGTTTGAACTTGTGAGTTGTGTTAGAGTGAATGATGCCTCTTTTTACACACTGTGCAATGATAATTGCTTTTACAAGTTTTAACTTCGTGAAAAGGCGATAAACAATTTTGGCAAAATTTTAAAGCGACAACTTTAGAAATCTTTTCATCTACATTAATTTCTAAAAACTTAAGACACAGTCGAAGAGGGTGAGAATCTTGGCACAATTTGTTACGTGGACTTTTAATTACCTGCTCCCATAAAGAAAGTGTACTTTCAGGAAGTCGATTTGAGCAGAGGTAAATCAGAATAGGACCCCAAGAGTCTATCGACAGATTATGGGCCTTTAAAATCGACAAGCAGTCATTAATATTCCTTTGTAAATCCCTTATATCTTTGCCAGATTCAGCCGTTAAAAGGAAGGTTAAAAAGAGTTTTTATTTGATTGTTTACTAAGATTCTGCGATTTTCACATTGATCAGAAAGTGGCTTCCAGGCCAATTCAAAATTTTCTATTGTAAGGGGAAATTTCGAAACTATACTATAAGCTTCGCATTTTGTCTTGGCACGGAGATGGAAGAGTTTTTGAACCGCGCAAAGTTTCGGATGGTTTATAAAGGGTGATTTTTTTAAGGTTAGGATTTTCATGCATTAGTATTTGACAGATCACGCGGGATTTCAGACATAGTGTCAAACAGAAAGATGCTCAGTATGCTTTAACATTTCAAGAACTGAAGCCGAACGATCTGCCACAACGTCGAATTTTCAGTGAATGGGCCCTAGAAAAGTTGGCAGAAAATCCGCTTTTTTATCGACAAATTTTGTTCAGCGATGAGGCTCATTTCTGGTTGAATGGCTACGTAAATAATCAAAATTGCCGCATTTGGAGTGAAGAGCAACCAGAAGCCGTTCAAGAACTGCCCATGCATCCCGAAAAATGCACTGTTTGGTGTAGTTTATACGCTGGTGGAATCATTGGACCGTATTTTTTCAAAGATGCTGTTGGACGCAACGTTACGGAGAATGGCGATCGCTATCGTTCAATGCTAATAAACTTTTTGTTGCCAAAAATGGAAGAACTGAACTTGGTTGACATGTGGTTTCAACAAGATGGCGCTACATGCTACACAGCTCGCGATTCTATGGCCATTTTGAGGGAAAACTTCGGAGAAAAATTCATCTCAAGGAATGGACCGGTAAGTTGGCCACCAAGATCATGCCATTTGATGCCTTTAGACTATTTTTTGTGGGGCTACGTCAAGTCTAAAGTCTACACAAATAAGCCAGCAACTATTCCAGCTTTGGAAGACAACATTTCCGAAGAAATTCGGGCTATTCCGGCCGAAATGCTCGAAAAAGTTACCCAAAATTGGACTTTCCGAATGGACCACCTAAAACGCAGCCGCGGTCAACATTTAAATGAAATTATCTTCAAAAAGTAAATGTCATGGACCAATCTAACGTTTCAAATAAAGAATCGATGAGATTTTGCAAATTTTATTCGTTTTTTTTTTAAAAAAAGTTCTCAAGCTCTTAAAAAATCACCGTTTATATACCGCAGTGAACATGTCACGAAACAAGGGCCAAGTCAGATAATCTCCATAGAAAATCTCTGTGTCACAAGGCGGAACTTTTATACACGGATTATTGTTGTTTGAAATCGCATTCAACCTTAGTTTTTCCTCGTCTTCTTTGATCAGTTTCAATTTGTTGCATTCGTCTATAATTTCACTTAGAATAGTTATATATGTATTTGACGAAGTCCTATATTTAGCTTTAATAGATTCTATGTTTTCCTGATCATCTTCTGCTACACAAGCACTATAGCATGATTTAATATTTGACCGAACTATCTTTAATTCCTCTTTAGAGGTTTATAAGTAGGTAATGGATTTGTCCACAATAATAGATTCTATGTTTTCCTGATCATCTTCTGCTACACAAGCACTATAGCATGATTTAATATTTGACCGAACTATCTTTAATTCCTCCTTAGAGGTTTATAAGTAGGTAATGGATTTGTCCACAATAGGAAGTTCCTTATAGGAAGATTGAAATTGAACCAATTGGTCAGTAACAACAATAAAATTAGCTAGAATAGTCATACTTTTCAGAAAACTTCTAACCTCAAAGTTATGGGCGCGAAAACTTACAGAACTTATCTAACTTAAAGGAAATGATGTTGTCAAACCTTATGCAAAACCAACGCTTAAACTTTGGGATCAAAACACTATCAAATATGTATATAAATCAATTACTTTTTAAAGCTCAAAGGGCTTTTATAAAATAAAAATGCTTTTTAAATATAAATGTTTATGAAGTTTTTATGATGATTCTCGCAATTTACTAATCTCCCTTGAGCTGTTCGATGATAGAAGTGGTGTTGTTTTTTTTTTTATTTTCTTTTGAAGCTGTCTTCATAAAAGAAATAACTCTGATAATGATCGCAGGTTAAGATCGGTTATTGTTGAGTGGCTGATAATGACTGATAATGGTGAATGGTGTGCGATGAAAGTGAGAGGCGTTGTGTATGATTATGCTGATTCTGCAATTGTGATCTCTTCAATTGGTCGGCTTGTGAAGCAAGGTGCGAGGCGATGATCGTAGAGTGGATTAAATTGATTGCGGCGGTGGTGGAGCAAGATGATGACAGCTTTGATGCACTGATCAGGGCTTGGGTGAATGACGATTGTGACCAATTAAGGGAATTGCTTGTAGATTTCAACTCTGATGATGGTTCATAGAGTAGAGTTTGCTTTTTCTCGTTAACAAAATTTGGAGATCTTTGCACAATGATCTTCAGATGCTTATTAAGAGAAATTGATGAATGAATTGAGTTTTTATAAGGTTGATGGTTGATGGAGAGCTGGTGTTCCACTTCGAAGCAAGTTATTTTTTGTTTAATGGTTTTGTTCGAAGAAGCACGTGGGTTAATGTGTGATTCCAAGAACTCGATAGTTGATTTAGAGATGATTTTTCTTGTCTTCTTGAATGTAATGGTTGATAAATTTCCAGGCACGATTTTTGATATCTCGTTGATGGATGAATAAATATACGAATATATTATACGGTTCGTAGGACCAAATGTTGGGATATGATATATCCCCGCTGGTTGATCAATGATTACGATGAAATAAAAGAATCGTTGTGGGTAGCTTTAACAATTTTTATTCCTTAGGTAGGTCTTACTCGATTTCTTAGGTAGGTCTTACTCGGTTGGAGGTTAAATCAAGAAGAAGGATACAGAAAAAGAAATATAGAGATATTAACAAATTAATTTGGTATAATGAAAGAGACATCTACACTTTCAAAGTATAAATCATGTACAAGAGTTTTCTTAAGCTCTGTTTAGATTATTATTCTGATCTGAAAAATTATTATTATAATAATAATAATAATTATTTTTATTATTATTATTATTATTATCATTATTATTATTATAATTTTTATTATTATTATTATTATTATTATTATTATTATTATTATTATTATTATTATTATTATTATTATTATTATTATTATTATTATTATTATTATTATTATTATTATTATTATTATTATTATTATTATTATTATTATTATTATTATTATTATTATTATTATTATTATTATTATTATTATTATTATTATTATTATTATTATTATTATTATTATTATTATTATTATTATTATTATTATTATTATTATTATTATTATTATTATTATTATTATTATTATTATTATTATTATTATTATTATTATTATTATTATTATTATTATTATTATTATTATTATTATTATTATTATTATTATTATTATTATTATTATTATTATTATTATTATTATTATTATTATTATTATTATTATTATTATTATTATTATTATTATTATTATTATTATTATTATTATTATTATTATTATTATTATTATTATTATTATTATTATTATTATTATTATTATTATTATTATTATTATTATTATTATTATTATTATTATTATTATTATTATTATTATTATTATTATTATTATTATTATTATTATTATTATTATTATTATTATTATTATTATTATTATTATTATTATTATTATTATTATTATTATTATTATTATTATTATTATTATTATTATTATTATTATTATTATTATTATTATTATTATTATTATTATTATTATTATTATTATTATTATTATTATTATTATTATTATTATTATTATTATTAACTTCCCATAGGAAGTTATTGTAATGATTCCGATTTGTCAAATTGAAAATTTTGACATTTCTCGACGTTTCAAGGTCCCTAGAGTCGAAATAAAAGATTTTTAGAAAGATGTCTGTACGTGCGTGTGTACGTACGTTCGTACGTCCGTACGTCCGTACGTTCGCGACGTTTTTTTCGTTGTCCATAGCTCAAGAACCAGAAGAGATATCGACTTCAAATAAATTTTGTTATACAGATAATAAGGCAGAAAGATGCAGAAAGGGCTCTCAAGAAAATTGTGTGGGTGGTTTTTTTACCATAGCAGTTTAAAAAAAAGGTGAAAATTTTGGTAAAACCTAAATATCTTACGAACCAAAACCGCTAAAGACTTGAATTAAATTTTATATAATAAACTGTAATGTGATCTCAAAGAAGTATATTTTTTGAAAAAAATCTATCTAACGGTTTTTTTTCTAAATCAAAAAAACTGAAAAAAAAAATTTGTCACCTCCTAAATTTAACGACTAACATATGATTTCATCTCCAAAACAATTTTGAGCAACGGAAAATAATGTTTTTGAAATTTGATAAAGTTTTGAGAAAAATCGAATTGACGGTTATTTTTATAAAAAATAAAAATCTAAAAAAAACATTACTCAAAGTTCGTAAAAATTAAATATCGATTCAAATATCTTTTCAAAAACTTAAAATTTAGGCTTCAAACTTATTTGATCTTAAAAAAATATTGTTTTCAACATTCAGTAAAATTTTGAGAAAAATCGAATTGACAGTTTTTTTACAAAAAATAAAAACCTAAAAAAAAATTAATAAAAGTTGGTAAAAATTGATTTTCGACTCAAATATCTTTTCAAATCTTTGAGATATTTTCTTTAATTTACTTTTATCTTTCAAAAAATATTGATTTCAACATTTGATAAAATTTTAAGAAAAATCGAATTGACATTTTTTTTATAAAAAATTAAAAACCGAACAAAAATTAACAAAAGTTGGTAAAAATTGAATATGGATTCCAATATCTTTTCAAAATCTTGAAAGTTAGACTTCAAACTTATTTTATCTTATAAGAAATATTGTTTTAAGCATTTTGAAAGATGTTGAGAAAAATCGAATTGACAGTTTTTTTACAAAAAATAAAAACCTTAAAAAAATTTTTTAAAAGTTAATAAAAAATGATTTTCGACTCAAATATCTTTTCAAAAATTGTAGATATTGGCTTTTAACTACTTTTATCTTTCAAAAAATATTGTTGTTAACATTTAATAAAATTTTGAAAAAATCGAATTGATAGTTTTTGTACAAAAATTAAATACCTAAAAAAAAATTTAACAAAAGTTGGTAAAAATTGATTTTCGACTCAAATATCTTTTCTAAACTATAAAATATTGGCTTCAAACTAATTTTATCTTATAGAAAATATTGCTTTCAACATTCGATAGAATTTTGAAGAAAATCGAATTGACGGTTTTCTTACAAAAAATAAAACTCTAAAAAAAACAATACTAAAACTTGGTAAAAATTTACTTTCGACTCAAATAGCTTTTCAAAACTTAAAAATATTGGCTTCAAACTTATTTTATTTTACAGAAAATATTGTTTTCGATATTCAGTGATTTTTATATAAAAATCCAACAGTCCGTTTTTTCATAAAAAATAAAATCTACAAAAATTAGTACGCAAATTTGGTAAAAATTGATACGTGTACATATAGACAAACTTTTAAGCAAGAAAAATCGACAGACGGGATGGGAAGTTATCAGCGTGGGTTGCATCCCAGCCTCTTTTTTAAACTGCTATGGTAAAAAAAACGCCCACGCAATTTTCTTGGGAGCCATTTCTGCATCTTTCAGTCGATTCATATCGACTTATATTTTATAAATCTCAATATCAACAAAAAAACTTCATGCAACATGTATAAAATATATAATCAAACACGACGTTTGAGTTTTTAAAAAAATTAGGTCTTTATTCTATCGGATCTTACTGAACACTAAAATTATAATATCAAAAATTAACTTAATCAAATTTGCAACATAAACAGATTTTTAATATCGTACGATTCGTTTTTAAGCTTACGCTTACATTTTATATTACGCCTGCAAATTAGGGTATCTGTATATTTGTACCACAATTAAGGAACGCGGCTAACCCTTCAAGTGCGAGATTACAGACTTATTAAACTTGATTTCTGTGGGAATCAAGTGAAATATGATATCAGTACACTTTTGGTTCTATGGGAATGGAAAAATGAAATGTATTTGTTTATTAAATAAAATAAGCAGCATCAACAAAAATGTTAATGAACTTTTGGTACGGGAATAGGAAGTGAGAATATGGATTTGGAATGAGAATGAGCGGGATATGTAACCTCTCCCCCCTTTAGATTAAATTCTCCTGAATTTTTGGAGTTTCTTTACAATTATTTTCTTCTATATTTTGGATATATTTTTCTGTTATATTTTTAACTGAAATATTGATTTTTTTATATCTTTTTAAGATATTGGCTGTATGTTTTTATGTATTTTTAACAATTTTATTGGTTTTAGGTTAACAATATTTTCAAGGATAATTTCTTCAAAGTCTGGTTGTTTAGTAAAATTATAATTTATTGTTTCATCATAGAAAAATCTTTCTGTAAAATATATATTTTTATTAGCTATTGATTCGTTAAATATATTAAAAGTACATTTATTAATAGTAATTAAATAATTTCCTTCCAGTTTTATTTGTCTGTCATCGCATTTATTAACAATATTTTCATTTTTCATGTTTTTACAAATGATTGTACTTTCGTTTAATCTTTTTATTTCGGTTATATAATTTTCCTTAAGGGAACAATTTCTATTTGTTATACAATTATTAACAATAATTAAATCTTTTTTGTATTGAACTTCATTATTTTGATAAAAGTACATTGTTTGGTTAATTTCCACGAAATAATATTCTTGTAATTGGATTTCTAAATTATGTTTATTTGGAATAGGAATTATAAGTTTCAAATCAACTTGTTCATAGTTGTTAGGAATTTTGATTGCTATTATTATAGTTTCGTTATTGTATTTAAGAGTTCCAACATTAACATTTTTTATTTTCAAGAAATCAAGTTTTGTGTCCAAAATTTCTGTCATTGTTTATAAACTGGGATGTATTAATCCATGTTTTATTACTGCTGTATTGTCTATTATCTGATTTATTTTTTCTTCTAACATATTACGTTTTATGATTTGGTCTAATTTAATTTGTTTTAGTATAAACTGTTTTTCATTTCCTTTTAGTTCCGAAAAGGACTTTATTAAATCTATCCTGTCAGTTTCTATAATGTTTTTGAAATGTCTTATGCTTTCGTTAAAACTTTTGCTTCTAATATGCTAAGGTTTTCTAGTATATTTTTTCTATCATCGTCATCCATTATGCCAAAGAGAAAGTTGGTTCCTTTGCCTACAACGTTCACTAATCCTCTTTTCGTTCTTATATTTGAATTTGGTTCAATTGCTTTTACCTTGGCTTTGATTGTATCTAATTGTCTTCCAATTGGTGGATCGTTGTATAATTTTAAATTTTGTATGTTTGTCTCAATTGCGCCAATTGTCAGTTTCAAGTCCTGAATGTTTATTATATGGAGTATTGTCTTGGTGTCCTGAATAATTTCTGTCTTACCCATGTTAATTACAGAATATCCATTTTCTGTCTTTATTTTATCAATCGTTAATGTGGGTGTTATTGGTGTTACTTGTGTTAGTAGTAGAAACGCTAAGGATATCATCTGTAAATAAACGTGGTCGTTTGATATTAATTGGGTGTTCCCTTTCTAATTGTTTGATTCTAGGCTCGTTCTTATAATAGTTTCTTTTGTAATTTTTTACTGGTATTACCTGTCTATTTTCAGTATAATCTTGCCTATTTCTGTTAAGCTTTTCTATTCGCTTTTCTTTTTCTGTTTTAATATGATTTCTCAAAGTAGCTATGTCAGCGAACATTCCTTCCTCTGGAGACATTCTAATGGTTGAATGGTATCTATTGTTATAGTTGCTAACGGCTCTATGGACCTTTTGAATTATTGTAAGATCAAAATCTCTCATTGTTACTATAGTTTTTCCTGCAGTGTTGAATGGAATCTTTCAACATCACTGTTACCAGTGTGAGTGTTAGGTTTTGTTAGGTGAAGATCTACTTCATGTGCGTTAAAAAATTCTTTTAAGTTTTCGGACTTAAATTCATTGTCAGCAATTATTTTAGAAGGTTTTCCAAATTTAGAAAAATGTTCTTCAAGAGTTACTATCTTTTTTACCCAATTTCGGTTCGGCAATAGTATGTATATGCTTTCTTTGTTAGTTTATCTACTAAGGTCAGAAATGGGAGTTTCATGAAGTAATAGATATCTATGTGCAAAATTTCATTTGGCCTATTCAGGGTTTCACTTAGTTCGAATTTCTTTTTAATTGGTTTTGTTTCGTATTTTGTCTTCAGACATGTTTTGCAATTATTAATGATTTTGGTTATTTCTTTTACTAATTTGGGGTAATATATTTTATTTTTTAAACTATGGTATGTTTCAACAATTCCACTATGAATACTTTCTTGAGTATGGTATAATGATATTTGTTTCTGTGCTTCTTCTAAATTACTTATTTCCTGTGCTCACAATGTTGCTTTAATAAATTTGATCTGATTATCATGACCAAACAACTGTATTAATAATTTTTGTATTTTATTGAATTCGTGATATGTCAGTTTTGTGTACATATATTCCTGTAATTCCTGACTTAATAAATCTAAGTAACACATCTCTCCAATATTCCTCTCCTTTTGTCATATCAATATAAATAATTCTTCTTCCATGTAAAATTTCTATTTCTTTATCTGCATTGTTTGCTAAAATTAATTGAGTTTTATATATATTTATTATTGATTCTTTTATAGGAATGTGGTTAAGATGTTCTTCTTCTACTGAATGTATTGTTGCATTATTTGATACATTATTGACTGATTGTTTTACATTTACCTTGTCATTTTTGTTATTTTCTTCTGGAATCCTATTTAGAAAATCTGCGATATTATTTAATTTACCTTTTAGATATTCGATGTCGTATTGATATTCCTGTAATTTCAATAACCACCTTTGGGTTCTCTGACTAAACTCTTTTCCCCTATATTTTTTATTTAAAAATTTAATTGGTAAATGATCTGTGACGATTTTAAATACCCCATAAATATAGTCTATAATAAGTAACTGCCCAAATAATTGCTAGGAACTCTTTATCCGTTGCTGAATACTTTTTTTCATGATCATTTAATGTTCTTGACCCGTAACATACAGGTTGACCTTCCTGCATAAGTACTGCTCCTATCGCATAATTACTTGCGTCAGTGAAAAGTGTGAAGGGTTTTTCAAAGTTGGGAAATTTTAAGAATGGGGTGTTTGATAATATTTGATTTAAGTGTTTCAAACGCTTGAATATACTCAGAATCATTAAGGTTTATTTGCGTTCCTTTTTTAAATATTTTACCATGGGATAGGCAATTTTTGAATAATCCTTTACAAATTTTCTATAGTATCCTGTGGTACACTGGTACCTAAGAATGATTTGAATTGTTTCTCTGTTTTGGGTAGTTGGTATTCTTGAATGCATTTTATTTTATTTGGGTTCGGCTTCATTCCTTCCGCCGTTAATATGTGTCCTAAAAATTCTGTATTTCTTTTCATGAATGAACATTTATCAAATTGAATTTTTAAATTATGTTCAGAGAGTTTTTTGAAAATAAGGGATAAGGATTGAATATGTTCTTTAAGTCTCGTTGAGAAAATTAGGATGCCGTCTAGATAGACGACACAAATTTTGTTAATACAGTCTCTTAATATGTTGTTCATTAATCTTTGAAACGTTACTGGCGCGTTTTTTAACCCAAATGGCATTCTAAGATATTCATAGAGTCCATTAGGTGTCACGAAAGCCGTTTTTGCAATGTCCGCTTTATGAACTTTAATTTGGTGATATCCTTTTGCAAGGTCTATTGAAGAAAAATATTGGGCTCTACCCAATTTATCTAATATACTTTCGATATTTGGGAGGGGGAACTTATCGTCAATTGTTATCTCATTCAACTTACGATAATCTACGCAAAGTCTAAACTTCTTTATCCCTGAATTGTCCATTTTCTTTTCTACTACTACAATTGGGGATGCATACGGACTATTCGATTTCCTGGTAGTTCCCTGATTCTCCATTTCTTGCACTTGTCGCCTGACTTCTTCCTCGTGTTTCGGGTGGTAATCTATATATTTTGGGTGTATTGACTGATATATTGTTGTTTTAATTTCATGCATTATTGTGTCTGTATTTGTAAACTGGTCACCCTCGTGATAAACTAAATTTTTGAATTTTTTTAATAAGTTTTCTATTGCTTCTCTTTCTTCTTCATTTAAATGGTTTAAGTCCATTTCTTTTCCCTCTCCTAAGAATTCAAAACAATCAAATGTCATTTTTTTGTCTTCGGAATATATTGGGAGTCTTGTACCGTTATTTAAAACAAGGCTTCTACTATCAAAATCTAATGTTTTGACAATTTTGCTAAGCAAATCCATACCAATCAGAATGTCGTATAGTTTTTCTCCTTAGTCCCTTTTGTACCATCTTGTTTTACCTAATGAATTGTAATTAAATTCTTCTGGTATCTTTGTTATTATTCTATCTATTAATTCTATTGTTGTATTATTAATGGTTTGAAGTTTCATACTTACTTTTTCGTAAAACTCCAAATTGCTACAGTCTACTGAACTTGAATTAATTATACTCATCGTAGAACCTGTGTCTATTAGTCCCTTGTAAATTTTTTAAATGCGAAAAAACTCAGAATCTACGTTATGAATTTCTTCGTTCCGAGTCGTAATTTGTTCAATTGTTGTCTGATTTATAGACATTGGTGCTGAATTTTGTACTGAATTTCGTATTTGTCCAGAAGGGTTAAAAGTGGGTTGGACATTCTGCCTATTTTGACCTGATGTATTCTGTCCATTGCTATTTGTATTATTATAGTTTTGTCTGTTATAATTTGGATTGAAGTTATTATTATTCTGCCTAGAATAAGAATTATTATTATATTGTCTAGTATGATTGCCATTATACCTGTGGTGATTATTATTAAAGGTTTTATTATTCTGCCTATTGTAATTTTGATTTGAGTTTGAGTTATTTTATCTGAAGGGATTATTATTATTATCTCTCCAATTCCTACTGTTCTGATTATGGTGATTATTATTTGGATTTTGTACACTACGTCTATCCTAACTTAAAAATTCTCTTTCTATGTTTTATTAAATGTAAGTTATAAAGATCTTTGATTTCTCTAGATAAATTTCCTGACACTAACTGCTTGATTCTATTGATTAACACTGCATAAAAAGTTTGTTTTGCCTCCGCAGGGTTAGATTCATAAGTAGCGAATTGATTAATTTCTTGAGTTATTGTTTCATTTTTTTCATTTAAATCTTGAATTGAACTTACTTTAAGATTACAAATTTTCCTAGATATATCTTTATAGCTGCAAATCGGCCGGAAGTGTTGCTTCAGGATTACCTTTGTTGCTTCCCATCCTTCAGGTCTGTTGTCAGGGTCTCCTTTGCTCGTCCTATAATTTTCGTGTTGTAGATAGTTTGCCAGATTTCTCCTCTTAGTGGTTCCTCTACAGAATTAAGATATGTTCACTTGCGAAAAATTGGCTAAGTGTTTCATTTTTCCCTTCGAATGTTGGGATGTGTTGAATTTCCTTGGTTAGGTAGATTATTCTACTCGGCCTTTGGGCGTGTGGTGCAGCTAATGCTTCCAACACATCTGCTAATCGGTTCATCATCTCTTCGTTCATCATAATATCTTCAACTTCTCTCCTCCAGAATCCGAGTGCTCTGTTCCGACGAATTGTTAATTCTTTTAATATTTTTCGTTGTTGTTCAAAAATTATTCGCGTTAGGGTTTGGCAATATTCGTTTGCTTTATACGCACTAACTGATTTTTGTTTTTATCAACTTCGATTTGAAATTTATTCGCGTTAGGGTTCACTGATTTTCTTTTATCAACTATGTTTAAAAAATTATTAGCGTTAGGGTTCAACAATATTCGTTTGTATGATACGCATTAACATAATATGGATTCCTACAATTTATAAGAATCCTACCGACTGCGCCAAATATATAATCAAACACGACGTTTGAGTTTTTAAAAAAATTAGATCTTTATTCTATCGGATCTTACTGAACACTAAAATTACAATATCAAAAATTATATTAATCAAATTTGCAACATAAACAGATTTTTAATATAAACTTGATTTCTGTGGGAATCAAGTGAAATATGATATCAATACACTTTTGGTTCTATGGGAATGGAAAAATGAAATGTATTTGTTTATTAAATAAAATAAGCAGCATCAACAAAAATGTTAATGAACTTTTCGTACGGGAATAGGAAGTGAGAATATGGATTGGGAATGAGAATGAGCGGGATATGTAACCTATATAAACAAATCATACAGCAGCTACGCTTGTGACATCGACATTACTTTACAACACTTCAATCAACATGTATTTTCTTCTTTAAAGGTATGCCGGGTTATTATTTTATCCCTGAATAGAACAAAATTTGTTTTCTCTCCCGTTTCCTCTTCTACTTCTTGCTAGGCGCGTGCTTCTTTATTCAACCAACGCTTTCTGAAGCATAGAAATAACCCGACGTTTACCGCTGTTCATCCGATGAATTTGTATGTATCTGAAAATTCACTTGTTTGTGCAAAAAACAAACAAGCAGTACGGTGACGCACTACACTTGTTATTCATTTTCATAGAGCAAACAAAAATTCATCAATTCTGTATAGAAAAAACGACAAACGTAACCTGTCTTCTGTCGACTTATTATATTTGGATGAAGTTTAAGAAGTAGGTGTTGCCACTTAAGGGAAATTGCGTAGTGGAATAATTTTTGGCAGAAAGTTACGGAAATGAGATTTTGTTCTAAAATACAGTTTACAAGCAGATTGCAGTGCAAGGTGTATAAATAAAAGTGTGAACAAAATTTGAATAGGAAGCAGAGATGGCAGAGTAGATTACGTCATAAGAACCAAATATGTTGCGTAAATGAACTAAATCAAGGAATTCGAAATTTTAATTAAATCAATTTATTCTTGGTTAAGCCTGTTCCGAATTTTCGAGAGTTAGTTTTTCAAACTTTCACAGTTATTTTTTCGATGCAATTTGTCAATTTGGTGGTTGAATGGACATTTCAAACTACGTTTTGACGTCTGCTACATTTAACTACATTAACTACCTCATTTATGTAGCAGACATAACAAATGTAGTAAATAAAAAAAAATCGCATTTCTGCCATCTCTGATTGGAAGTGATTTGTGAAATGTGGTTGCATTTTGTTTAAATTTTAATAACTCAAAAGTCACAATGGCCCTTATAGGAAAAGGTTGCTGTTTGACAGATTTTCTGTTAGATGAAAATAATGACTTTTAGAAACTTAATTTCTTAAATAAAAAAAAGTGGTGGAAATAGGACACTCTACCCCTCCTTTGAGCTTATCTATTAAATTAGAAAGCAAATATTTCTGGTGTCCTTTTCAATTTGATTCAAAATAAACAAACGGATTTTGAAATCGCAAAAGGAGAAATAGAATGTTTTGAGTCTTCGCTTGGCTCTGATTTCATAGACAAGTTTGAATCAATTTTCGAAAGTCTAAACGGTTGCGGAGAACCGCCATGGAAAAGGATATTACTTGAAACAGATTCAAAAACGCGCTATAAGCACTTTTTTGTACAGAAATTAAAGAAAATATTAAAGGTCACCTTAATACAAGTTATAAATCTTTTACTAATTTAGTATTCTTAGATTAACATACTAAATAAATCGAAATACGATTCTCTTGTAGCAACAATTCCGTATAAAATAATATCCTCTATAATAAATATTTTTCCTTGAATATTCGATTTTGCGGCTTTAAAAAATTAACTTAAAGGTTTGAATACAACTCCATCCTGTCGTCACCTTGAAATTTTAGCACTCATGTTAGACATGTTACGTGACACATTTCCTCAAATTTTTAATTTGAGTAGATTGTTTTTAACACTTCCGATTAGTGTTAGTTGGGAGATCTTTTTCAGCAAGTACATTTCTGATATTTTTCTAATCCCTCATTTTTCTCCGACTTAACTTTATAAATAAGTCACGCCTCACCACTGATGTACATATATTTTTTTTTTTTTCAGATAAATTCAATTGGTTTAGCTTAATAACGTGGACCATAGTGTCAAGATCTGTTTGGTTTTTTCTCTGTGCAAAAGAAAGAACACGGATGCATGCAATAAATCAAGACGTAACCGAGCCTTCCACAACATCAGCTGGATTGTATGGTGTGAGTGCGGACATGGAACCATTTACATGTTTCCATCCCAATCATTCAAGAAAGGTAGGATATATAACATTCAAAAACCATCCTAGACGTATTGAATTCAAGACGTGGTTAAATTGTAAAATTTAAAGGCTGTCATAATAGATAACCGGAAACTAACGTACTGAAAAATTATTGTCATGGTATGAAATATTATCAATTTACCCAGACAGATATCAAGGCTATTTATTAAAGGTGCACGAAAATAAGGTCATGTGAGCTATCCTCAAGTAGAGAGAACACCTATAGCATAACAAAGTATTTTTTAAAAATAGACAAGAGGACGGTTGTGGAATTAAAGTATTAAATTGCTTTTTAGTAGTGAATCAGCGTTTTCGTAGTCCTTCAACTCGAGTATTTAATTGCCAAAACAATGGCTTTAAACACATCTCATTGTATATATATTTTCTGTTGTACTCCTATGGAACGAACATTTTTATTTCATCTCCACGCCGTTTATGGCGCTGCGTGTATCAAAATTCTTGGTAGGAAATCAAGAATGAGGAGAAAATTACTAAAGAAAGAATGAGAAAAGTAAATTTGTTTAGGTTTCATAAGCATTAATATGTTCGAGGGAGATAGCCAAAATACAAATTTCAAACCAAAAAGGAATAATATTTGTTTACATTTTTTTTGCTTTCACGTGTGAATGTAGAGTAGATGTGCATATGTATTTATATGCTTGTAGCTATGTATACTTTAACGTTGTAGGTATTTTCATATTAATAATTCTCATTTCATTTTAAATTTTAAATTTTTTTGAAAAATTAAATGTTGCCATATTTGGCATATGATGCATATGTTATTTTGTTGTTGTTATTCTTGCGTATTATTTGTTATTTGTACGCATCAAGTATAAACACAATCAAAAATTAAAATTTATTCAAATATTAAATAGGGTGTACTGAATTGAATTTTAAATTTTTATATAAAAACATACAAATAAATAAATACAATATAATATAAAACTACATTGAAAAATTAACCTTACAGGTATCAATGCCTTAATTGGAAAAATATAAGCCTAATACATAAGGTATTGTGATTTTGACAGAATGCAAGTGTTTCTTGTGTGGAGATATCATTATGATAACACTTATTGCTTCTATGGAACTTGTCTTTTCTTGTATAAGATACAAACATACTTGTTAGTGCATTGTATGCCGAGTTTGCACCTTGTTTCAAAAGTTTTTTAATTAGCATGTCTAGGAATTTAGCAACAAAAACTTCTCAAAAATGGATATCTTATCAGTACAAATAGCCCATTTGACTCTAGTATATGAGATCTTACTAAAGAATTCGTAGATAGTTTGAGGTTTAACTGCAAGTACTGACGAAATCATAATTATTACCGAAAAGCTAATCAAGAAAAAAATCCTTTTGAAAACAAAAAAATCCCTTTTAAAGTGAAGGGAGATTTTGTACCTGTTATCTTTTTGGCAACACTGGTTTAAACAGCTGACGCACGTTTCGTGTTTTGTTTCACTGTCAAACATCTTCAGTTTGGTCTATAATTGCACCATGAATCGTCTTACAAACGAACAAGCGAATGGACCCCTTGAGGAGCCGTCAAGTTCAACATCTGAAATAATCTTCAAAAATTAAATTATATGGACCGTACTATCCATTCAAATAAAGATTTCATGCATTTTTTCGAATTGTATGTGTTTGTTTTTAACTTTCATATAACTTTTAAAAATTCACCCTTTATAAATATATATGTACATATACATATGAAACGGAAAAACTAAAGAAACTACATGAAACTACATGTTTGGTATAAAAAAGATAAAACATATTTTTTTTTTGATTTAAGAGTGATATGAAAAATAAAGACAATTATCAGGAACACCCTATTGAATTGAAAAACAAATATATTACAAAATATATTGTATTCACTATCTACCGCAAAAAATACTCTTGCAGTACTTTCTTGCGTTGTTATTGTTTCTCTTATAAACACTTTTTCTATTTCTTGCCAAAGCATAACCGTAAAAACTTTCCTCTTCAAGTATAATATGCATACACACATATAATGTCAAAACGTTGTTGCTATTATCTTCCTCGATCTCCTACTACATTTGCTTATGTTCTTCTCTATTTTCTATTCTTTAATTATTGTTGAATTTTCCCTCATTCTCAACTATTGAGGGGTATAAAAAAAGGGATCAAAATGTATATGTATATGTATATGTATATGTATATGTATATGTATATGTATATGTATATGTATATGTATATGTATATGTATATGTATATGTATATGTATATGTATATGTATATGTATATGCATATGTATATGTATATGTATATGTATATGTATATGTATATGTATATGTATATGTATATGTATATGTATATGTATATGTATATGTATATGTATATGTATATGTATATGTATATGTATATGTATATGTATATGTATATGTATATGTATATGTATATGTATATGTATATGTATATGTATATGTATATGTATATGTATATGTATATGTATATGTATATGTATATGTATATGTATATGTATATGTATATGTATATGTATATGTATATGTATATGTATATGTATATGTATATGTATATGTATATGTATATGTATATGTATATGTATATGTATATGTATATGTATATGTATATGTATATGTATATGTATATTTATATGTATATGTATATGTATATGTATATGTATATGTATATGTATATGTATATGTATATGTATATGTATATGTATATGTATATGTATATGTATATGTATATGTATATGTATATGTATATGTATATGTATATGTATATGTATATGTATATGTATATGTATATGTATATGTTTAATTAAAAAAAAATCTTTATTTCTTAAAATACTTTTACAATCATTAACATTAATACAAGGGATTGCACTGCACTGCTCCGCTGATGATCACCAACTGCCCACTTGGCTGTCGTACTGTTTGTTCGGAGCATGATAATGCTGATCATCACTTTTGGGTGGCAATATGGTTTGGAGATTAAGAGCAATGAAAATGCTGATGCTGCGATGGGTATTGATTTCCTGCTGTCTTAACTTCCCTCTTAGTTCAAGTTTGAACGTCCTCGTTCAATTTCTTCTGCAATAGCGCGATTTATGCGTAGGCATGCCTGTTCTATCAAATCATCTTGAGATTCTTGTTTTGGTTTGTCTTGTATGCTCTTTTTAATATCATTATTGTGATAACAATTAAGAGTGCAAACATGGTTGTATATGTTGGATTATCGTACACTTCTTGCTGTAGAAAATTTAAAAAGTTAATGTTTTGTATTCTTAAATCTTCGTTTATGGATTCAATATACTGTCCAATTTCATAGTTTGAACTTGAATATCCCTTTAGGAATTGTTTTATTTCGTAAGATGGGTTTTTGTATATATATCTATACTAGTTTGGTAACTAAATATCTATACTAGTTTGGTAACTTAAAGTAACTAAATTAGTTCCGTGATAAGTGATGTTATCAACAATGTGTTCTCCAGTAATTAAAATGGATCCTTCCAATATGACTTCTATCCGTGGATTGTGTTCTTTGATTTTGCTGCAAGTGTTTTTTTTGTTGTTTAATAGGTTTGATAGGCAGTTGGCGTTATGGTCTAATTTACAGTAGTAGTTGTTTAACTCTATTTTACATTCTTTAATATTTGTATAGTTATTTTTGCAGAGGGCAATTTGATTTGGTATGATTATTTTTCCCTCAATATGACTTATTGCTCTAACTTCAAAAAGTTTACAGTTCAATGTTATAATAGGATATTTAATTAGAATTACAATGATATCCAGTTTTTGCATAATTTTAAATTTGGATACATCTAATAAATCTGAAATAGATAGTGATACATTTTCATGTTTGATTATATTTTTAATTTCTCTTAAACTTAATATATTAGGATTTAAATTTCCAAGCTTAGATAGTGATGTAGTATGTTCACTAAGTTTTGTAGTTCTAGGATGATAATTTTACATTGTTTGGTTACAATATCATCTATGTGGTTTTTTGATATACTTTCCATTAATTTGAATAATTTTGAATTAATCATAAATTGTTTGTTTTTATCTTATTTTCGATTATTATTTTATCATTTTGATCAGGAGATCCTGCAATATATTTCCAAATAGTACCGATTGTTTCGATAGCTCATTTATTTCGATTAGTTAAAGTTAATTGGTCTAATAGGGTTTCTATAATAGAGAAATCTATTCCGTGTTTTTCAGTGTATGGAGTACCAGGGTATTCCGTTTGATCGTGATGCTTTATCAAAGCTTGTTTGGATTCGCGTATTGTTTTTCTTATATTAGTTAGATTTGTTACATAAAAAAGATTTGCATCATCTTCGTATATTAAAACATCGTTATTATTAATTAACAAATAATCTTCTCTTTAATAATCGATTACTTGAGCTGCACAAGCTGTGATTGTTAACAGTAAGAGGAACATTTTATGAAATTATTGAATTATTTTTAAATTATCTTTATGAATTTCTCTTCCATTTCTTAATTTAATAGTATGACCTAAATCTTCTTTTACAATAATTTTCTTGAATTTGGGTTTTATTTTTCCACATCTTTCATTAGTTGTTTTTTATATGCAATACAATTTTCTTCTAGTGGAATTTGTTTTCTTTTTTTATTAAACGTTCTTAAAGTTTTTTCTTGTGCTGTTTTTTTTATTGAATTTATTGAATGATCTTTTTCGTTAAATAATATATTCATAGGTTTTTCATTAATAACAGAATGTATAGTTTTATTGTATTCTAAAGCTGATTTGATTAGTACTTCTTCTAAGTCTACTATTTTAAATTCTTCTCTAATGCATCTAGCTAATTCTTGAATTGTGCTGTGCACTCTTTCTACTTGTCCATTTGATAATGAATGTTTCGCTTGAAAATAATAGATATCTATTTTTTGACGTTCCATTAACGTTTTGAATGGTTGGCTCGTAAATGTCAGGTCATTGTCGCAAGTTATGTTAGTACAATTAGGAAATGTTTGTAAAATTTCTAAAACTTTGATACCCAGGTTAAGTTTGTTTTCTACGATTTTTTTTAACTAAAAATTTAGAATATGCATCTATGCAAGTTATGACTTTCAATTTTTCGAACATCATTACATCTAAGTGTAAGGATTCCCCTTTGTTCTTGGGAATTGGTGCCTCACCAATTGGTTCAATATGGGGCTTCCTATTGTATTTATTCCTATTGCAAATTTCACATGATCTTACATGTTCTTCTACCTCTTCTCTAATTGAGGGCCAATAATACATTTTTTCTATTTGTTTTATGTTTTCTTTTGAGCCTCTGTGTGCCCTTGTATGAATTTGTTCTATTATTATTTGTTGGTCGTCTTAATTTGTTATATCATTGACGAAATGTTTGCAACAATAATAATAATAATTTATAGGGTGTTACAAAATTAACGCAAGATTTGAATTAAATAGAAAACGCCGTTTTTAGTCTTTTGATAGTTATATTTTTATTGACTCGTAAAGTACATAGGATAGGGTTATGTATGGAATAACACATCGGACATCGGACTGTTAGCGGTCAAATTGCTTTTTTTTTCAATATTGCCAACACATCACTGCACAAATGGCGGCAAATTCAAATCTTGCGTTAATTTTGGAACACCCTTTATAATAACAATAATAATAATAATAATATTAATAATAATAATTATAATTATAATAATAATAATAATAATAATAATAATAATAATAATAATAATAATAATAATAATAATAATAATAATAATAATAATAATAATAATAATAATAATAATAATAATAATAATAATAATAATAATAATATTAATAATAATAATAATAATAATAATAATAATAATAATAATAATAATAATAATAATAATAATAATAATAATCATAATAATAATAATAATAATAATAATAATAATAATAATAATAATAATAATAATAATAATAATAATAATAATAATAATAATAATAATAATAATAATAATAATAATAATAATAATAATAATAATAATAATAATAATAATAATAATAATAATAATAATAATAATAATAATAATAATAATAATAATAATAATAATAATAATAATAATAATAATAATAATAATAATAATAATAATAATAATAATAATAATAATAATAATAATAATAATAATAATAATAATAATAATAATAATAATAATAATAATAATAATAATAATAATAATAATAATAATAATAATAATAATAATAATAATAATAATAATAATAATAATAATAATAATAATAATAATAATAATAATAATAATAATAATAATAATAATAATAATAATAATAATAATAATAATAATAATAATAATAATAATAATAATAATAATAATAATAATAATAATAATAATAATAATAATAATAATAATAATAATAATAATAATAATAATAATAATAATAATAACAATAATAATAATAATAAAGTTAACACACGCCAACGACGTTGACCTTCGGAAACATCGTTCTATTGGATGTCAATGAACCACGCATGAAGCTTTCATGGGAACCTGCTGACATTGCGCTTAAACCTTTGCATTGCTTTAGGTAATGCGTAATGCGATACGCCTATAACCATCCGGTAGGCGAAATAGCTTGCTCAGCATTTGGATTGACTGGGCAAATATCCAATAGGTGGGTTAGGGAGTTAGTCTTTCGGCAGACACGAACCAGAACGGTGATAAAAACAATTCAAAGAATAAATAAAACTAAATCAAATTAAGTCTTGTTGTCTTGTCATTTCGTTTAATAACGGTACGAACAGTTGGGCCAACTCACGTTGGTGTTCGGTTTCTTTTACTATTAAAGGATGTAAAATCCTTAATTGGCGCCCGAGCAGGTACCCGGCAAACTGCATCCTTTAAGCCTATGAATCAGTGCTATTCAAGACCAGAACATTTTTTAATAAAAGTGATCGTCACTGTACACATGAGAACGCAGTTGCTTTCCTGGATCTTGAGCACACCTTTCTGCATTCACATGGGAACATGCGGATATTCGAAAAGGCAGAAGGATGTGGTGTGAAGATTGAACGTGCCAGTAGCAGGTCGTTTTAAAACGTCCAAACGGGAACAACACGACACTTCCTTGCCGGTTTTCCGTTTGAAAACCCGTTATAATAATTTTTGTTTTTTTTGATAGATATTGTTACAAAGTGCGGCATATCATAAAACTGAATAACCGATAACTACTAGTGTGATATATCATGAAACTCAATAACCTGTGAGTCGATAAAAACTGTATAAAAACTTAAGAATAAATTAAAATTGTGGAAGGAAAGGTTATTAAAAAACATATCTCAAAGAGAAAAAGTAAAAAAGAAAGTAATAATCGAAACTTATAAAAAAATTAAAGAAAATAAAAGTTATACAAAAACAAAAAAATAATATCTTAAAGATAAAAAAGAGTTGATATAAAGTTTAGAAAAATTAAATTGGGGAGAACCTCAATAAAATAAAAAAACAAAATTGAAAGAAATTTTGAAAATAGGTTAAAGAAATATTTGTGTTTAAGAAGAAAAGTAAACTCGTGCACAAAAAATGGATGAGTTGCAAAAATCAGTTCAAGATTTGACCGGTGCGGTGAATCGTATTTATGAGCAATTAAAAATTGTTAAAAACAGAGTAATGTCGCTCGAAGTTTCGAACACGGCTAGCGCGAGTGGTGTGAGTGGTATCTGTGCTGCAGAAGCACCCTTAGTAGGTCCGAGGACCGAAGTTGAGCTAAACTAGATTAGCAAGCTTCCGGATAGTGTAAAAGAGCTACAAGTATTCGATGGGAATCCGACGCAATTGGAGTCGATTTTGAGCGACTTTAAAATCGTAAGAGGTAAGCCGATTTACAGGGCAATAATGCAGCATATACGAAATAAAACTAGGGGGAATGCGGACACCGCATTAATATCGTACAACATATTTGAGGACGACTGGAGTGCGATCAAGAGATGTCTCTCGCTGTATTACGCAGTCAAGAGGGACATAAGGACTCTTGAGCACCAGTTGAGTCAGTTGTCTCAGAGGGGTTCTAAAATTGATGAGTTCTATGCTACCGTGAACCATCAATTCTCCCTCATAATCAACAAAATTAAAACGGAGACCTATTCACCAGAGACGGTCAATGCATTAGTAGAGACGTATCGCAATCGTGCGTTAGATGTCTTTATACGTGGGCTGTCTGGGGATCTTTCTCGTATGCTAATCATACAGAAACCCAAGACTTTGCCTGAGGCCTACACGGCTTGCTTGGAAGTTCAGAATTTGAATTTCAGGAGCAACACGATTCATAACCCATACGTGACCAATTCTATAACCGCCCCAATCAATCAATCCTTCAGGCCTATGAATGGGAGAAGAATTAACGATACCAGGCCAGCGATGCCACCGCCGAAAAAATTCTCGCATCCTGGTTCGTCTCAAAACTATCGTCGGGATGGTAATCCTCCACCCAGGCCAACAGCTCCGAAACCTCACGAGAAAATGGAGTTGGGCTCGGTACAATCGAGGCAGGCAGATTATATTAATCGCCTTTGGAATGGAAACCCATTTAAAAGGGTAGTCAGGTCAGAAGGTTATGGCCCTACCTATAAAAAGCAACAGAGGTTGTACAATACTGAGTTTATAGACGAAGATGAAGCCTACGCTGGTGAATATCAACGCGCAGCCCAAGATAATGTCGAAGACACGGTAGAGGAAACAGTAAATTTTATGACGGGCGCCTCTCCAGCGTTCCATATATAGAATATGTTACGCAGGGAGGCACCAAATTAAAATTCTTAATAGACACGGGTGCTAACAAGAATTTTATTAGTCCGTCAATACACCAAAAAAGCACCCAGTTAACAAAACCATTCTCTGTACGTTGCGCTGCTGGAAATATGTTCGTAAGTAAAAAAGTCTCTGGTAAATTTTTTGAAAAAGCAGGCAACGACACCATTTTAACATTCTACGTCCTGCCACGGTTAGTGTCGTTCGATGGGATTATCGGGGACGACACATTAAAAGAATTAGAAGCGGTAATAGACCGAAAAGAGAATACTCTCACTCTCAATCGCAGACACATATCCAATTCCGGACATAAATTCTACACTAGCCAGCCTTGGTAAGTGTTGGAGCCCAACACATTCAATAATTTTATTCAACAACCAAATGAATTAAAATACCTAATATTAGTTGTAACGAAAAAGCTACTAGCTTTTTCAAAAATTTATATATTATATTGAACTAAAAACAGATGTTACATTTTAAGTAAAATCAATAAAGAAGATTATTGATATCAAGTCACGTTACACAAACAGGTCATTTTCATTCTATCCAAAAGTAATTATTACCATCGTTAGTTCTTGCGTTTATAATTGAAAAAGTTGCTTACAAAAATATAGTTTTTTTTAAAAAAATTGAATTTTTCCTGAACATTAAAATCAAATTTTTCTATTTCACGATTTGTAAAAGCGCAAACCGTTCATTTTGGCGCCCAAACGTGGAACAGAATTTTCTGCGAAAAGATAAAAAAAAATAAGCCTTGTGTGTAACAAAAAATATACAATTAAAAAAGAGACATTTAAGACATTATTAAAGACATTTTATCGGTGGTTCGGTTCGGTTATCAAAAAGTGCATAGACAATAATAATTTAACATATAAAAAATAAAAAAAAAGGTTAATCGACGGGAGAATAAGACAAAATAATTCGAACTTTACTAGCAGTATTTAGCAGTTCAAAGGTCACATCAGCAGCAATTTAAATTGGAGAAATTGCTCAGGGAAGTTAAGTACAAAACTCCCTTCAAGATATGTTGCCAATAGAGAAAAGCGAATGTGCGTTCATTTTCACCAAATTGATAATTAATCAAACTAACAAAAATACTGCATGGATTCCTGTAATTCTTCGAAAAAATAAAACTGCATTAACGCACCTTCGCTTTCCAAAAACAATTAAATGATGTCATTTACTAAAATATATAAAATTAAAATATAAAATTATTGAATCTTAAAAGCTTTCGTCATCATCATCTTTCGTATACCTTCTTGTAATAGCCATAGCTTTTAAACAGATTCCAATCATCGTCGTTTCGTCGTGGTTGTTGTTTACTGATGCTGGAATTAATAAATATTCATTGATTAAGCCTTATCGTTATCATTGCTCATTCACATGGTGGATTTCTTGTTGCTGTCACACTTCGTTGGCACCCACTTACAAAGCTTTTATTAAAATTACACATAATTCAATCTTCGTACACACTTCTTGTAGATGCCAAGTTCGTTAGATTTTAATATTTGCATTTGGCAGAAGTAACCAAATACAATATTTGGCCGAAATTGTAGTTGGCATATCGCTTTGGATTCTCGTGAGCTTTTCAAACATATTTTGTCGCTGTTTGTTAAGCTGGAAGCTTAAGATATTTTTGATCAATTTATTGAAGTTTTTCGTACACTTAATAACCATAGGTCATTATATTGCAAATTGGGCATTTATTGACAGCTATCACACATTTAATAGTCACAGTATTCAAGGATTTTAATTTTCTTTTAGAAAAATAAAGAAGTATTTAATCATGTCGGTAGATCAAGCAAAATTAGAAGAAGTCAAACAGCTGCGCACATCTACTAAAGGAAACATAACCAGAATTAAAAATATTTTAGAGCGACCACAGGAGCCCTCTCCTACAGAGATAGAATGTCGGTTAGGGATACTAGAGTCATATTTCAAGCAAGGATTAGCATATCAAACTCAAATAGAACATTTACAGTCGACTGATTTGGGACGCAGTGAACTTGAGGACTTGTACGTTGCGACAAAAACAAAAATTCTTTCGTTGCTTGGAGATAGAAGACGTCTTAGTATAGGTGGCGAGCATTCATTTATAATGCCAGCTCCAACTCCACCTTCACGTTTGCAGCCTTTACGTCTACCAAAATTTAATGGAAAGTATTCAGAGTACAAGAATTTTATGCGGTTTTTCGAATATTTGGTTCATGAAAGTCCGGCACTCAGTGTTATAGAAAAATATAATCATTTGCTTTCTTGTTTAAGTGGTAAAGCATTAGACACTGTTAATGCTCTGCAAGTCACTGAGGAAAATTATTCCAAGACAATGCAAAGCCTCAAGGATCATTTTGACAATAACGCGTTAATATTTTCGGAAAATAATTCTTCAATTTTAGAATTTCCCAAAATTACAAAGGCCTCGCCAACTAATCTACGAAGCTTCGTAGACAACATGTCCGCTCTCTACAATTCACTTACTTCGTTAGGTTCAGAAAAAGATAGATGCAATGCAGTTTTAATCCATATTGTTATGTCAAAGGTAGATTCTGAGACTCGAAATAAATGGGATGAAGTGTTAGATTATAACAAGCTTCCTTCGTGGGATCAGTGTATCAAGATGCTTAATAAGCGATGTCAATTCTTAGAGGCAAAGGAAGGTAGGCAAATTCAGGCTGAAACAAATCAAAAGGGCCAAACCAAACATCGCCTACAAAATGGAAATCAACATAAGAAAACAAGTTTGGCTATCACTCAAAGAACTCTAAAAGCTTGTGCATTTTGTAATGATAACACCCACTACATTGCTTCCTGTCAGAGTTTTAAAAATCTTTCAGTCATAGAACGTTTCTCAAATGCAAAAAGACTTGAGTTATGCATCAATTGTTTAGGAAGAGGACATACTGTTTCCACATGTTCATCAAAGTATGCATGTCGAATATGTCATAAACCTCATCACTTTTTACTACATAGTACGCAAGCTGTAACCAATACAGTAAAAGATGAAGTTGCAAAAAATCCAGTTAAAGATGAAGCTGCATCTACATCAGCAGCTGTTCATGCTGCATTGGAAGAACATCGAAAATCATCTCATCAAGTAATTTTAGCAACAGCAGTAGTTTTGGTAAAAGATTCTACAGGATCTTATCAATTTGGACGAGTTTTGTTAGATTCAGGTTCACAAGTAAATATGGTTAGTGAAAAGTTTGTAGTAGCCGTGGCATGATGGTTAGTGCGTTGGACTGTCATGCAAGGGGTCTTGGGTTCAATCCCTGCCTGTGCCACCTTAATTTAAAAAAAAAAATAATAATTTTCGCGGGTACTGCCTCTTGCGAGGAATTGACAAATCCTTCAAGAGTAATTCTTGTCATGAAAAAGTGCTTTCTCAAACTAGCCGTTCGGATTCGGCATTAAACTGTAGGTCCCTTCCATTCCTGACAACAGTACTCGCACACAGGAATGGTTGAGAGTTGTAAGTCACTAGGCCCTGGTTCACAACGGACTGTTGTTGAAATTTCTTTAGAGTTTTTAATTGCGCACTCCATTACTGGATACCAGCCAGACGAGGCATTCCAAACACGTAACTCGAATATACCAAATAACATTGAACTAGCTGATGAAAACTTCAATAGACCTTCAAAAATTGATATGCTTGGAGCTGAGGCATTTTTTGATCTTTTGTCAGTGGGACAGATAAAATTAGACAATCATTTACCAATTTTGCAAAAAACTTTGCTAGGCTGGACAGTATCAGGCAAATATAGTAGTTCATTTGACTCATCCACTAAAACTTGTTGTTTAAATACTGAAGAAAATTCGTTAAACCAGTATGTGGAAAAGTTTTGGGAGTTGGAGGAAGTTAATGGCCGTAAGTCTAAGTGGACAGAGGAACAAATTCAATGCGAGGAAGAATTCAATAAAACTATAGAAGAAATAAACACTAGTCGTCTTATGGTTAAGTTTCCATTCAAAAAGAATCCACAATGTTTAGGGGCATCATATGATATTGCGTTTAGAAGGTTTCTTTCGTTGGAGCGCAGATTACTAAAAAACTTAGAACTCAAAGCTGATTATTCGAAGTTTCTAAAAGAATATGAAGACTTTGGACATATGTTCAAAGTAAAAAGTCCGAACCTAGAAGTTCCTCACTACTATCTCCCTCATTAGTGTGTTTTGAAGCCAGACAGCGTATCGACAAAGCTAAGAGTCGTATTCGATGCGTCTTGTTGTACATCGTCACAAATTTCACTAAACAAGATCTTAATGGTTGGCCCAAAAATTCAAGCCGACATTTTTACTCTTTTATTGCGTTTCCGATGCAATAGATACGTCCTAACGGCAGATATTTCTAAGATGTACAGACAAGTTTTGATTCATCCAAGTCATAGACAGTTCCAGTACATATAATGGAGAGAAAGCAATCAAAAACCCTTAGAAACATATCAGTTAAATACCGTTACATATGGTACATCGTCTACACCATTTTTAGCCATGCGGTGTCTTCACTATTTGAGTGATAAATTCAAAGATTCTCACAGTCTTGGATCCAAGGTATTAAAATCGGATTTTTATGTTGATGATATGTTGTCCAGAGCCAATGATCTAGAAACACTGCAGCCGATTAGAGAAGAAGTATCATTTATATTATCTTCAGCTGGGTTTGAGCTAACGAAATGGCATAGTAATGTGGATTCAATGCCTCAAGCCACAAAAAAAGTACTAATATTATCCGAATCAGGTTTGACAAGTACTTTGGGAATTACCTGGAATCCTATGGAAGACAATTTGATTTTTTCATATAGACCTTCAAAAAATTATTCTAAGTTTACAAAAAGAACACTTCTATCTTTGTCAATTATTATAAAAGCCAAAATCATCTTGCAAAAACTTTGGATCGAAAAGTTAGATTGGGATGCATCTATCCCACAGAATATCGAAACTGAATGGAAGCAGTTTCTAGTAGATCTTAATTCACTGCAGGATTTCTCTATACCCAGATTTGTTTTATCTGAAAACAAAATAAAGTTGCAAATTCATGGCTTCAGTGATGCTGCATCTATGCTAGTTCAATTGATTCATCAAATTCTACCACCACCAAGTTATAAGCTGCCAAATCTAAAGTTTCACCAGCTAAAAAGAAGTGCCTTCCAAGGTTAGAATTGTGCGGAGCACATCTGTTAGCAAAACTTTGGTCGAAGGTCAAAATTTTGTTTGAAGCCTTGAATCCCGAAGTTTATTTTTGGACGGATTCAGAAGTAGTACTTCATTGGATTGGAACTCATACGTCAAAGCTTCAAACGTTTGTCGGAAATAGAGTTGCAGAGATCCAGGAGATAACATACATTGAAAGTTGGAGGCATTTTCCGACACAGGATAATCCCGCTGATGTCATATCAAGAGGCTGTACAGTTCAAGAGTTGAAGGAGTAAAATTGGTTTAGTGGTCCGAAGTTTATCTCAAAATATGAAGAATGGCCTCCTATTTTTAACAATCACTCGGTATCAAAAAAGGCAAATCTCCAGATGCACAAAACTGTTTTGCTTGTCAGGAATCAAGAAGAGAATCATATTCAAAAAGCGGAAGGCAAACAATTTGCCACTTTCTAAAGAAGATGTTAAATTTCTAGATTTTGAAGAGGACAATTTGCGAAAAATATTACTGTCTGTAGATGAGACACAATGTGCAGAGGCAATGATTGCATGGAATATTCAACAGGAACACTTTGCTCAGGAAATACATTTGCTAAGAAATAGGGAAAGTTTGAAGAGCTCAATGAAATGGCTACATCCATTCTTTGAAGAGTGCAGGGGAGTGGAAATTGCGAAAGTATTAGGCAGGTTGCAGAAAGCAGCAATTCCAGAAGAGCAGAAGCACCCCATTCTTCTTCCAAGAGACGCTCATGTTGTAACATGTTTTGTCAGAGATCTTCACTTAAAAAAATTACCATGCAGGACCAAAAGCACTTTTAGCTCTTATAAGGCAGAAGTTCTGGATAATAAACGCAAGGGAAATAGCACGTCTTATGGTGAGAAGATGTATTCCTTGTGTCCGATATCGCCCAAAACTTATGGAGCAGGTAATGGGAGTCCTCCTGCTGAACGTATAACTCCAGCATCACGTCCATTTCAGAACTGCGGTGTTGATTTTTGTGGACCTTTCTTCACATATTTAAAAATTCTAGGAAAACACCTTATAAGACTTATATAGCAGTATTTGTGTGTTTTTCTTCGAAATCAGTTCATCTTGAAGCTGTGTGAGATTTGTCCTCTGAAGCATTTTTAGCAGCTTTAAAAAGATTAATTGGCCGTCGTGGTCTTCCACAGAAAATATTTTGTGATAATGCCACAAATTTTGTAGGAACGAGGTTCAAGTTAAACGATCTACAACAATTTTTGTTTTCAAATAATACAAAAAGCCATATTAAAAATGTTTGTACTAATCAAAATGTATCTTTTAATTTTATTCCACCTAGAGCTCCTCACTTTGGCGGTCTCTGGGAGTCAGCCGTAAAAATTGCAAAAGGCCACTTATACCGTACTTTGGAGAACGCAAAACTCACGTTCGAGGAGCTCTCAACGGCACTGGTGGAAATCGAAGCGGTGATGAATTCACGTCCTATAACACCAATGTCATCAGATCCAAGCGATTTAGAACCTATAATATTGAAGTCGAAGATATATCCTACCTTCAAAGATGGTGTCGCATTCAGGCAGTAAAGTCACACTTTTGGCGGCGTTGGACATCCGAGTATTTAACCAAATTACAGTCTCGCTCTAAGTGGGCGAAAGATCAGCCTAATCTCAACATTGGAGCCATGATTGTTGTAAATGAAGACAACACACCACCCCAACAGTGGTTGCTAAGAAGAGTCATCAAGGTCATACCTGGAAAAGATGAATGTGTTCGAGTAGCAGATGTAAGGACGACAAAAGGCATTATTCGTCGTCCAATTCGAAAGCTTGCTCCGCTTCCTGTTTGAAAGGGGTTCTTTCAAAGTGCGGGGAATGTTGGAGCCCAACACATTCAATAATTTTACTCAACAATAAAATGAATTAAAATACCTAATATTAGTTGTAACGAATAAGTTACTAGCTTTTTCAAAAATTTATATTTTAAATATACCGCCTTAATACCAAGGTTCGCCATATTTTTAATGTCATATTGAACTAAAAACAGATGTTACATTTTAAGTAAAATCAATAAAGAAGATTATTGATATCAAGTCACGTTACACAAACAGGTCGTTTTCATTCTATCTAAAAGTAATTTTTACCATCGTTAGTTCTTGCGTTTATAATTGAAAAAGTTGCTTACAAAAATATGATTTGTTTTAAAGAAATAGTATTTTTGCTGAACATTACAATCAAATTTTTCTATTTCACGATTTGTAAATCGTTCAGTAAGGCGAAGTATTTTACGACTCTAGATCTTACTTCTGGGTTCCATCAAATACCGATGAAACCCAACGATATACCAAAAACAGCTTTCTCGACTATGAACGGTAAATATGAATTCTTGAGGCTACCATGCGGGTTGAAGAACGCCCCAGCAATATTGCAAAGAATGATTGATGACGTCCTTAAGGAATTCATAGGAAAGATTTGTTATGTCTACATCGACGACATAATTGTTTTTGGTCAGAGTGAAGAAGACTACCTCAAAAATATCGATACTATATTCCAACGACTCCGGACAGTGAACCTTAAGGTGAATCTAGAAAAAACACATTTCATGAAAACATAGGTAGAATTTCTCGGTTATGTGATCACCCCTCAGGGCATACAACCTGACCCAAGCAAGGTATCAGCCATACAGGCTATTTCACCCCCGGAAACCTTGAAAGACCTAAAAAGCTTTCTGGGATTGACATCCTATTATAGGAAGTTTATACGCGACTACGCGACGTGAAGGTCGCGAAGTCCTTAACCATCTTGACCAGGGGGGAGTACGCACAAGTAAGGGCTAATGAGTCCAAACGTGTTCCGGTCAAGTTGAATGATGAAGCCTTGCAAGCGTTTATTTGACTTATTCATTTGGCAATAAAAACCACAATGCTAAGTTAAAGCGCTGGAAGGCTCGTATTGAGGAGTATAACTGCGAGCTTATCTACAAACCTGGAAAATCTAATGTAGTCGCTGATGCTTTGTCCAGGTTAAAGACGGTAGTCAATCACTTGACCAACTCAGAACGCACTGAGACGCCACCAAGTGTTATTTTAACCGAAAACGAATCTACCGAAACCGCCGTTGCGAATTGTAGTACTGATGCTGTTACTGTTGTTACGGATAAATCGGAAAGTACCGATACAACAGAGACAGCTGAGGAACATCAATCATCAAGTTCAACTGCCCATAGCGCTGATCAGGATAATACGGACCTGATCCCACACGTGGAGGTCCCTACTAATGTATTCCGTAATCAGATTATTAGAAAAGTTGGACGGGGTATAGAGGCTTACGAAGAGCCTCATCCGAGGTATTTCCGTCATTATTATGCAATTCCTGAACCAGACAGAGAAAATCTAACGGCCTTATTGAAAATAAAATTGAATCCAAATGTTGTAAACGGTATTAAGATACCGCAGAGTTGTTTGTCGTTGTTACAAGAGATATACTTAAATAACTTTACAAGGTATAAGCTAAGGATTACTCAGACAATCGTTGAAGACATAAAAAACAAAACACAGTGTATGAATTGATTATGAAAGAGCATAGAAGGGCCCATAGAAATCCGTGAAAACAGGGAGCAATTCCTTGAGCATTACTATTTCCCAAAAATGAATAGCCTTATAAAGAAATACACGAAGACATGTGAAATTTGTAATTTGAGTAAATATGATAGACATCCGAATCACCCAGATTTTCAACCAACCCCTATCCCCACTTATCCTTGCCAAATCCTCCATCTAGATATAGTTGAAATCCAGAATGAGAAATTTATCAGTTGCATTGATAAGTTTTCAAAGTTTGGAAAGCTTTTTCATATCAAGAACAGATCTGCTCTGCACCTCCGTGAAAAGATCATTAAAATTCTCCATTATTTTACAGTTCCAGAAATGTTAGTAACCGATAATATCATAATAAACTTTATTAAAATGCTAGGGATCAAACTATACAATACCCCCGTACGACGATCCGAGGTCAATGGCAAGTCGAGAGATTCCACTCGACAATCTTAGAAATATACCGTTGCCTCAAACAAGAACACAAAGATCTGCGACTGAAGGAGTTGCTTAATATTGCAGTCGAGGGATACAATAGAACAATCCACTCTGTAACCAAGCGCAAACCGAGCGACATTTTTTTTTCAAAGAACTCAGAGATTAAATTACCAAAATTTCCTCGATTTCCGCACCAAGGTCAATAAAGAACTAAAACACGAAAAAGAAAGAAAACAGAAAGAAACAAATCTGTATAGAAATAAGAAAAGAATTCAGGCTAAAATGTATAAAAAAGGTGACATAATATATACAGCCTGTAAGGGCATTAAAGCAAAAAATAAACCTTTGTTTCGTAAAGAAATAGTCGCTAAGGGCAACAAAGTAACTGTCATTACATCGACAGGCAGAAAAGTGCATAAAGCACATATCAAAAATATAAAAGATTAAAAAAAAGAAAGAAAGAAAAAAAAAAGAGGGATGAATTATGAATTAATTGTGAATTATGTTCCTTATGTTCTTTCTTACATTAAAAAATAAAAAATATATTTTCTTTATAGTAAAAATATGACTAAAAATTATTTTCTTATTTAAAAATTAATCGATATTGATGTACGAATTAAAGTAAAAAGAACTAAAAATGTTCATTAGTTATACCTATTAGCTTAAGATATTGTTCAGATTTTTCTTAGATTTCAGTAAAATTACAGACTAGCCTGCCTAACCTACCTAACTACAGTCCAGGGTTTGCAGCTGTTCTCATACACGTCACCGCTGGTTTCCATCAAAGAGAGCAAGGCTTGGATAATCAACGACAACTTTAATCTCATCCATGTCATCGACCTGAGCCAATTCGAGCGTCAACTAGAAGAGGTCTCGAAATCGATAAAGAAGAACTTCCGAGACTTAGACAGGAAGCAGCTGGTTAATTTTCCAACCGAATAAACTTGTTGAGGGCAAAACCATTGAGGAAGCAGAGGTCAATCGAATGGATAGGTTTAGCACTAAAATGGGTTGCAGGAAACCCAGACGCAGCAGATTGGAATAAAATCCTGCAAAGTCAACAGCAAATCGTGGAAAATAACAATGAACAGTGCAAGGTGAACGAGAAAATTTCCAGCGTAATAGAAGACATGACAAGGAAGATTAATAGGATTATTGAAGAGAAGTACCGTAAACAGATGGCGGCAGTGCAAAGACGCGGAGCTCTCCGTGTGGCAAGCTCTTATCGAACCGTATCAGAACGAGCTGTCCTTGTAATCGCTGGAGTGACCCCTATCGATCTCCTAGCAACAGAAAGGAAGTACGTCTACGACAAAAAGGCGGAAATGGGGGTGGAAGCGGCAGCCGAGGAGGCTAAGCAGCTGACCATACAGAAGTGGCAAGAGCGCTGGTGCGCAGAAAACAGAGGACGATGGACGGCGAGGCTGATCAGAAATGTGGTAGAGTGGAAGGAAACACGGCGAGGTTAATTATTACGTCACCCAGTTACTCACCGGACACGGTTACTTCAACGCATTTCTCCATAAGATCGGTAAAACGAGTAGCCCAGCCTGCCAGTACGGGGACTCCCAAGAAGATGATGCACAACATACCTTCTTTATCTGCAGCAGATGGGCAGCACAAAGAGAAGAACTGGAGAGAAACATTGGCACCATCACTCCAGAGAACATAGTTGAGAAGATGCTTAATAGCCAACATAACTGGAACTTGATTAGTACATACACGCATCAGCTCCTCAGAAACAAGAAAAGAGAAGAAGAACAGTTCCGCGTTCCTAACCTTTCCTAACCTATTAATCTACTAACCTAACCAAATCTAACCAAACCACCTTGAACTAACGTAACCTAACTTCACCTAATAAAAGACTAATCTAAACTAACGAAACCCAACTAATTTAACCTAATCCTTACATAACCTTCCTAACCTAGGAACGAAGTAAGCAGAAGAAGAAAAGATCCTGCTAAAAGACGTGAGCCCAGAATGGGCTGTACAACAGGACCCCCTCTTGAAGAAGTGCAATCCCGTAGTCCCGAGGGGGGGATCTTCGAGACACTTTTGGAGGTTTAGCCGGTATGCCATTAAAAGGTTTTCAAAAATTTGCATTTTTTCCTTGGTGAGCCCGGCACACGGGGATGTATGGATACCTCCTTATGGTGCGTAACGCATTCCTCCACAAGCAAAGTAAAAAAAAAAAAAATTATTATTATTATTATTATTATTATTATTATTATTATTATGGTGAAACATTTTATGCTGAAGAATAGCGTCAGTTTTGTAATGTATAGGTACATATAAAGAGTTTATTTGGCGTTTTCTAAAATAAAAATACACGTAGAGAAAAAAAAAATAATGGTTACCAGGTTCCGAAGCTTACTAAATTTCGTTTTTAAATATTTATCTATCATACTGAATTATTAATTTGCCACTGAATTCAAATTTTGTTTTTAAAAGCCAGTTCCTGAATTTTGAAACTCGTTTCTCTGTTTTGATCTTGTTCACCTTGGTCTGGAGACTCTGAATTCATAGCTCTGATATAAAACACTAACTATGGAACCGACAAAACTTTCATATGGCTAAGAAGAAAAATCGAACCATTTAAGGGAGCGAGCATGTGATTTGCTCGTGCAATTAGCTGATAGATGAGGCAATAATGCAAACAACATAAGATGTGATCGAAAAACATAATAAACAACAAAAATTCCTCTCTTAAATAAATTGTCAACAAGAAGAAATATTAGTCATTCCTTTACGCATAAGAAAAAATTGATTAGTTGGACATTATTGACTCATTTCAGTGCATGTAGTACCTACTTGATAACATCTAATACATTATTCAGAATTTTTATTTTGTTTGGTTGTGCTAACCTGTTCGAAAAATGTTTGATGCACTTTCATTGGAACCTATGACGAATTGTGAAGCCCCATGTTCAAACCATTTTTACTTCATTCCCTTATTTAAAATCACATTTAATTTTTTTTTTCAGAACACCGATATTATCGAATCAGTGCAAAATGAGGCCTATCTGAACACATTCTTAAGCGAAGAATACACGATGAACATAAATAGAATACAAAGTGAGTGAAATGTAATTACTATACAAAGTAAAAGTAAAATGTTTCTTAAAATACAATGACATCGCAGTACTTTGAAGATATGACAGTTATAACAAAAAAATGGTTTATCAAATTAGTTGCGTGTTCTATCAGGCAAATAATTTGATAATTGTTTTTAAAAAATATTGGTTTATGAATTTAAAAATTATACAAAAATTTCAAAAAAATCAAATTTAAATGAACAAAATTACTGGCAAGAGAACGACAACTCAGGCGACAAAAAGAACAGTTGAAAACAAGCATTTTCTTACTATGGGGGTTCATCTCCCCCCGTTTAGGCAATTCTGTTCTATTAGACAGTTTTTAAATCAAGTCAAAACTATGTAGGTATGAACAATTTAATTTTAAACTCAAAATTTGAGTAAAAAAGTTAAAACAAGGTTTAAAGCGTAATTTTTCAATACTTCAGGATTGTGTTGTCGTATTGTTTTTATTTTAAAATTCATAGCTCTTATTTGCTTTTGATCAAAAACTGAAAACTAGTAGATTTTATGTCTTTTAGGTTTTAAGAAACTACTCTCAGGCAAGGAAAAGATAATTTAATTAAAATATTTTTTTTCGGAACTTTAAATTTTCTCATAAACTAGAAGACATAAAATCTAGTTTTCAGTTTTTGATTTAAAAAAAATAAGATCAATGAATTCTAAAAAAAGACAATAGTAGATAATGTTAAAGTTTTAAAAAATTGCGCTTAAATGCTTTTCTTTAACTTTTTTTTGCCAAAATTTTGAGTTTAGAACATTTTTTTTTTCAAAAACTATGCATATTTTTGACTTGATTAAAAAACAAGCTTGTAGACAAAAGTGTTGGCTCTAAAAAAATGTAAAAACTTAGTTGTAAGTATTACCAGTATTTTTAATTTTTTTTCTATTTAACGCACATATTTCTAACCCTACCGCCTAGCAGGTGGGAGATAGACCCCCGCTCCCGTAGTAAAAAAAATGCTTGTTTTTAACTGTTCTATAGAAATCCGTCATGCAACTTTGTCGCCTGAGTTATTGTACTTCGCCCAAATTACTTAACTCAAAAAACTGACTTTCAAATCTACCAGCTCTATACATTTACTAGCATACAATAAAATAATTACCATTATGGTTTTGTTTTATAAAATATTTTCTCATTAATCGCTTTGACATAGTTCTATTTAGATTAAAAGTTGCGCATGTCGGCCTGTTGTTGGCATACAAAAATATGGTTATAACGGGTTATCCATTTTGAAATTTCAAAAGTTTTGGGCTGGAATTCTAAATGACATTTACGAAACACACAATGCGAAAATTACCTATCGCACAACGAATACAAATTTTTAAAACCATCTACTAAAATGGTGATTTTTCCACAACTACATATCGTGCTTTAGGAGGAGATTATGATTTAGATAATCGTCCATCTACGCAACAATTGGCAAGAGTGTGAAGAAATTTGAATATAAGTCTAGCTTCAACAACAATTGAAGCCAGCTGACCATTCACAACGTCGTAAATAAGTTGAATGGGTGCTTGAACAACAGGAGGTGGACGACAATTTTTAGGTGCGTGTCCTTTGTGGAAACCAAGGGCACCCGGCTAACTACAGGGCTAACCAGGCCAGCGAAAATGGTGTCAGGGAATGGGAACACGAGACAGGCTCCACCAACGGTTGCCCGAAAGGACCCTGTGCCTAAGGCACCAGAGGTGCATCCTGACATTGTAGCCTTGTTGTTGAGCATTCAAGGTCAACTAACAGGACTGCAAAGTCAAATAAAGGAAAAAGGCAAAAGCGTAGATCATCTCTACTCTTGGTTGCCTGACCTTGCGCAATTTAGACCATAATGGGCGCACTGTCGGAGACGCACCTTAAAGTCATAGCTGTGAATGTAAATTCACCGATTAGGATTGAACGAAGAGCCAATATTTTCCAATTGTTGAAAGACTATAGTCCCGATGTGTTTACGGATAGCGAAGCTAAGCTTAACCACAAACACAAATTGACTCATAAAAATTACATTATCGTAAGAAGAGACCGGCTCAAGACGTTAGAGTTTTGCGTTGTATGCATCTATCTCACTCAAAGGAGGCGGATGTATTTGATTGCGGCTTATGCAGCTTCAGCTCCGCAGGTAACATACTTTGCATCAGAACTCGAAATTCGTTTTAGGGAACTTAAACTGAGCTTGGAAGAAAACTATTTCATCTTGGCCGGTGATTTTAACGCAAAACATGAAGATTGGGGAAATCAACATAGTAATCCCAGAGGTAATCATCTTTTTAATTTGATGAATCTTTACAGCGTTGAATATGGTGTCGACCTGCTGGCTACTGAAAGGCCATCGTATCCAAGAAGCGGCTCCTTTCTGGACCTTTTGCTGTACGACACCAGACTGACAGTTACAGACAAAGTGGGTAATCACCCGCGAAACTACTTACAGACAGTCGAGTACGACAGTGATCACTGCGGACTGGCTGCTGTAATGCAGATTCCGAACGAACGCTTGGAGTTGGAGGAATACGTTGCAACGCACTCTTACAATTACAGTAAGATGCGTTGGCCTCGTTTCACCAATGCCCTAGCGAGAGAACTTCGTTCGAGTGGCATAGCCCCACCAAACAAAAGAAACCTGCCAAATACAACACTTACAACAGATAGAGGAAACAATAAAACAAACGATGGAACGGACAGTACCAAAGTACAAAGAACGGGACCAAATGGACGCGCACAGAAACGCGACTATTGACGCACTGTGAAGACACAAGAGTGGCTTACTGACAAGACTCAAAAACTTGTAAAGACGACTAACGGACCCACATGACTTGGAGGTAAGAACACTGAAGTCGTCAATAAAAAATGTCAATCTGTTGATCAAGGATAACTACAGGTTAACAATTAACCAGTACTGGGACCGCAAGATCCGGTCAGTTAATTCGAGTGACTCTAGTATGTTCCCCAAAATCATCAAGATACTTATTTAAGGTGGCGCAACAGTCTGGGTGGACCTGGGCCTCAACCAACATGTTTCTCCAGCCGGCACGGTCCCTAGCTAGTTGTCTCCAGTTTCACACGCCAAGTTGGTTGAGGTCCTCTCCCACTTGGGTGCGCCACCTGATTCGCGGTCTTCCTCTACTGCGCCGTCAATTGGGATTGGATTCGAAGACCTTCCGGGCTGGACCGTTGATGTCCATCCGCTCTACATGACCTTGCCATCTAAGCATTTGGACTTTAATTCTGCTAACTAGGTAAGTGTCGCTGTACAGCCCGTACAGTTCGTCGTTGTATCTTCTCCTCCATTCTCCATCTATGCGTACGGGACCAAAAATCACCCGAAGACTTTTTCTCTCGAAGCATCCTAAGACGCTCTCATCTTTCTTTGACAGGGTCCAGGCCTCAGCGCCATAAATGAGAACCGGGATGATGAGTGTCTTATAGATGGTGAAATTAGATGCTCGAGAGAGGACTTTACTTCTCAATTGCCTTCTAAGTCCAAAGACGCAGCGATTTGCAAGAGTTATTCTTCGTTTAATTTCAGCGCTTGTGTCGTTGTCTGTGTTAATAGAGGTGCCTAGGTAGACAAAGTCCTTAACTACCTCAAAGTTATAGCTGTCCATGGTGACGTTTTGTCCAAGACGTTGTCGTTCAGTGTCCTTTTTTGATAACAGCATATACTTGGTCCTGCCCTCATTGACCACTTCTTCATCTTCTACATGCTCAAAAACGCTCCACTGACACTTTGATCTTCCAATTTTGTCAATATCATCTGTGTATCCGAGTAATTGGATGGACCTTTGGAAGATTGTGCCTCTAGTGTTGACGGTTGAGTTTTGCACAATTCTTTCCAGAATGATGTTGAAGAAGTCGCATGACAGTGCATCGCCTTGTCTAAAAACTTTTTTTGACATCAAATGCATCGGTAAGATCTTTTCCGACCTTGATAGAGCAGCGTGCATTCTCCATCGTCATTCTGCAAAAACGGATAAGTTTGACAGGGATGCCAAAACTAGACATTGCTCGGTAGAGCTCTTCCCTATAGATGCTGTCATACGCGGCTTTAAAATCGATAAAGAGATGGTAGGTATCGATTTGAAGCTCCTGGTTTTTTCCAAGATCTGCCGTATTTTGAATATTTGGTCGATAGTGGACTTTCCTGGTCTGAAGCCACACTGATTAGGACCAATCAGGTTGTTGTAAAATGGCTTCAGACGTTCACATAATACAGCAGAGAGGATCTTATACGCAATGTTAAGAAGACTGATGCCTCTGTAGTTGGCGCAGTTTAGAGGGTCTCCTTTCTTATGTATCGGGCACACTATGCTGATATTCCACTCATCGGGCATGCTTTCTTCCGACCATTTTTTGCAGATGAGTTGGTGCAGCGATACCGTCAGCTCCAACAGCTTTGTTTGACTTAAGTTTATATATAGCAATCTTTACTTCTTCAAGGTCGGGTAGGCTGAATTGTTGATCTGCTTCGCCGAGGTTGAGTGGTTCTACCTCCCTTACAGCTGAATTCGGTTAGCCATCGCCCTTATATAATTCGGAGAAGTGATCTGTCCATATTCTCAGCATCGACTGCGGTTCTACTACGATGTTTCCCTGATCGTCTTTACAGGCTTCGGTTCGTGGTTCGTGGCTGTTACCCTTGATAGGTTTTTTTTACCTTTTGGTAAAATTTACGAACCTCATTTCTGTTGTGACATCCCTCTATCTCTTCGATCATATAATATATATAATACAATTTTAATGTCATAGCCAGGGCACTGCTCATATGTCTTGTCCAAGAGCTCGAAAAATATGTCGTTGGTGTCTTCACCTTTCTCCTCTGTTGGGGCATGCGGGCATATTACGCTTATGTTAGCGAATTAAGCTTTGATGCGGATTGTCGTGATGTGCTCACTCACACTGTTGAAACTCAAGACTTTTTGCCTGAGTCTAGTTTCAACAACAAATCCACACCCAAATAGACGCTGTCTTTGTTCTCGGTAGCAATCGCCGTAGCATATATCTCAGTCTTTTAGTTTACGTTTGCCCGGTCCATCCCATCGCATTTCTTTGATGGCGGTAATATCTGCCTTGCAGCAGTTAAAGGCTTCCGCTTATTGTTCGGCTGCACGTGGTCTGTTAAGGGACCTAACATTCCACGAACATATCCGAAGTTCGTTGTCCTTATTTCGTTTGCGTTGGTTGCCAACAGTGAATCCGTCCGTATCCGAGGCTTGTTGGTGCTTCGCAACTTAAGGTTTTTTAACGTAGCTAGGAAGTCACCCCGACAGGTTTGGGGTTGCAACCTGGAGGGTAAGATCCTTAGTATAACTCCAAGGAAGCGGAGCCGGATACCGCTCCTTACAGGTTAGGGCTCCGAATATGTCGAAGAAGCCCTATAAGGTGTTCACTAAGTAGTTCAACCTTACTGGAACTGTAGTCGACACCGTTGATTCCATCTCGAGAATTCGTCCGCTGCCGCATGGATAAGGAGAGGTGCCTTAGTGGAAACACTTCCCCCCCCCCACTCTCGTTTGCTGCCCCCAACAATTTTCCACTGGGGTTGGAACCCAATCTCCAGTTGAGGCACTAGGCACCTGATGTAATAATATGACACAATGGCGAACTGAGAACCGCGGTTTCATGCGGTTCAATGACGATTCCTTGGCAAATGCCATAATCGCCGAGCAAACGGGACCAAGCCCCTTGTTAGTGACGAAGGTTGAGCTTCAGCTCATCTTCAATTCAATAAAAAATAAAAAGTCAGGAGATGTCGATGGTCTATCCAACGTTGTACTAAGACATTAACCGATGGAAGCAATTGACATTTACACCACACTCTTCAACAATGCACTGAATAATACATATGTGGCGAACCCTACTTTCTAATTTCTAAATTAAAAATAATTTTGTTTTAAGTATATAACTGAATATAAATGAAATGTACTAGAATAGTAAATGCCGGAAATTTATTATTATTCATCTTTAATTAAGAAATATTTTGTGTTAAATAAAGTGGACTTTAGTTTTGTAACTTATATCTTTTATTTCGAAGTCGTCTAAAGGTACTCTACTAATAATCTCCACACATACTATTCAATGTATTGGAAGACCGCTGTGGTTCATCCTCTCCCAAAAAATGAAAGGACAACTCCAACTTGTCAAATCTTCGGTCGATAAGTCTTCTTCCGAGCATCAGCAATGTTTTCGAAAAAATCATTAATAGGGCTCTGACTAAGAGTGCTGCGGACAACAAAATAATTCCGGATAAACAGTTCGGGTTCAGGGTGGGCCATGACACAATTCATGCTGCGTCTAAACTCGTTTGTGATATCCAATGGAATAAATCAAAACAACAATGCACATGTGCTGTTCTGGTTGATTTGGAAAAGGCCTTCGACATCGTATGTTTAGAGGGTCTTTACCTAAAACTGAGCAGGCTTGGCATAAGCTTATACTTTATGATATGCTTAACGGTAGAAAGTTTGTTGTCAAAAGTGGCAATGTAACATTCTCAATTAAAAATGGTCTTCAACAGGGAGCGATGAATTCGCCGATTTTCTGCAGCATTTACACCAGTGATCTGATAGGTAGTCTTACAAAGGCAATTGCGTACGCCGACGATCTACTTGCGTACAGAACGGCCTGAATGATTGAGGTTATTAGAATTTTCTTGCAGCGTGATTTCGACAAGATTCAGCGATATTGCGACCACTGGAAACTGAAAATAAATTTCCAGAAGTCGGAGACAATTCTGTTCCGGACTCCATTGGCTAGGGCCACGATGGATACGTGCAAGAACTGGCGCAAGATGGTCATCGTTGAACTTCACGGGCAGCCATTAGCGAGCAAAAGTGTAGTGAAGTACCTCGGTATCTGGTTAGATCAGTATTTATATTTCGACAGACATATAAATGCTGCTCTGACCAGGGCCAAAGGAGCCTTCGCTCCCAATGATCGTTTATGGTTTCCCTGTGTGGTTTAACGTTGTCCCTTCCCAGATGGAGAAGTTTCCGCTGTTCGAGCGGCAGTGTTACGACGCTGTACTGGCTTATATCGAACAGCCGAATCTTCTTATGTGCATTACTTTTCCAACGAGGTCCTTTACAACGGGGCTCGAATCAACAGAATTGACAATTTCGTGTTAAAACTCGATCGAGGTCACATTTTAAGAGCTATGTCTTCGACCAACAATTTAATTTTTGGGGCGTTCTCTCCGAACGGCGAGTATTTTGAAAGTGCACAAGTGAGCGGCTTCATTTAACCAGAGCCATTCCTCTTTTTCGATAGATGCGGTCTGATACAGGATAGATTGGCAGTTCCGTTAATATACCACGTCAGACAATGAACCGTGGATAGGCGAATCCTGTTCGATTGGGACGTCATGGCACAAAGCGGAGCAGAGCTCCTTCGGTTCAGTAAGGCTGTGTCCGAACGGGACCGAACTGATAGGGTGAAGCAGGAGAACTAGTTTTGGTGGCTTCAATCGGCACTTGATATTGGGTAGTCGGGATGGGGTTTTAGGCCTTGGCCAGCTTACATACTTGTTTTATAGTTTTAGGGTTTCGTTTTAAGTAGAATAGGTATGGTGGCACAAAAAGAAATAGAAAAAAAAATACGAAACAGAAAAAAAAATAATAAAACATTAAAAAACATGGAATAAAACAAAATTAAAAAAAGACAACAAAATATGAAAAACAAAAATGTTAAATAGTTAGATTTGCTTCTGTGGTTATTCTAGTTTGAAGTAGTTTATAGGTAGAATAGGTAGTTTAAGTTAGCTTTAAGTTTTATTTAAGGACTTAATTGTAATTAGTTTTTATGTAAAAATAAAAAGGATACCGATATTAGTTTTTTAAATTTTCTAATGAATACAAAAATAAATAAAATTGAATTGAAGTTAAAATAGATCTTAGGGCCGAAAGGCAGTAGTAGTCTTATTGTTTAACTTAGAGTGTCCATATGGGGCCATTAAGTTAGTTGTAAATTATGGATAATAAGGCTAGTTTTATGAATTTTTTCCTAGCTTTAAGATAGG